>NC_031995.1:98701256-98796576 GCF_001879085.1 Nicotiana attenuata | reverse complement strand
TAAAAACCGCCGAAATCAATGGCTTCCAAAAGCCATTGGAAGCCTGTATCTACCTCAATATGGCTTCTACATGCCCGATTATCATGGTTTCAAGGCTAGATCCTGAAAAGTCTTGGTCCAGACCTTTGGTTGATTTCAGTTCTATGGCTGTCTCCGGTCATCTTTGACCTTGCTCCGGCCAACCATGGCTATTCAAGCCTGACCCTTGACTTCTCCTGCGCTAGATCAATGATTTGCCAAGCCTTTCTCACCATCTGAACCCTAACCTTTAAGGTTCTTCCGATTCTTTTAGGTCTGTTTTAGATCCGTGTTTGCTCTAAACTTCTGAACGTTTTCTCAAGTTTTTCTTTCAAACTCTACCTTCTAAACCCCTTTTCCTTTTCCCGATTTTGATTTTTGTTAAGTTATTTTGAAGCCTTCTTTGATTTTCAATATGTTCTGTTGTGTTTCTTTATTGTCGTTCTTTACTTGAGTTTGCATGTTAAGGCCTTAACCTTTTTGAAGATTTCTGAATCTATTTTTGTTTAGTATTTGTCTGCTTTACTTGGTTTTCATCTCTAGACTCGTTTGATGGTGAAAACCCTAAAATCTTAGGGTTCGTTCGAGTTCTGAGAATATTTGTTGTGTGATTTACTTGTTCATCATCTCTGAATTTGATTGGTTTCAAAACCCCAATTTCTTTGGGCCTATTCGAGTTTTCTGAAAACTACTTCATCTATTTGAAGTTGCTCGACTGGATTCAAATCTTTTGTTTGAACTTCTACTTCTCTATGCGATTTTTTTTGCAATCATTGAAACTAGACTATACTTTTTAGAAGGGCCTTTTACTTGACCCTTTGCATGTTTCTGATACCATTTTTCCCTATTACTGAGTTGACTTATGTGACTACCATGTTTCACTGTCTACTGACTTTGTGACTGTTATTGCATGATGCTTCTCTTTGTCATAAGTTCAACCTCGCATGCCTAACGTTTATGCACTCTTTTATACGCTAAATTTCCCTCTAAATGGCCTCCAATTGTGGACTGATTTCAAACCACTCCTGTGTAATTCTGATTTCTTTCGTGTGTTAAAGTAATTGATTGTGACGACCCAAAGGGTCATCACCTATTTTTATCTTTCATTCCGTGCTTCCGAGGCCTTTGAAAACCTCATTTACTCGCCTCGATTGCTGTGCATAGTCCGTGCGCGTAGCCGGAAAGTTTAAATATGATTTCTATGTAAAAATTTATGAATTTTGATATTATTATGATTAAAGTTTGACTTTGGTCAACATTTTGGGTAAACGGACCCGGACCCGTGATTTGACGGTCCCGGGAGGTCCGTAGAAAAATATAAGACTCGGGCATATGCCCGGAGTCGAATTCCGAGGTCGAGAGCCCGAGAAATGAATTTTTCTGTGAAATTGTTTTTTCTGAATTTATATGGAAATTTGAAATGAAAATGATTAGAAAAAGCGTTGGTAAGGGCCCGTATTTTGGTTCCGGCACCCGGTACAGGTCTTATATGTGGTTTAAGCGCTTCCTGTGAAATTTGGTTGAAACCGGACGTCATTTGACGTGTTTCGGACCTAAATATCTAAAAAATGAAAGTTTATGAAGTTTGAAGAAAAAGTGATGATATTTTAGGTTTGATTCCTCGTTTATGATGTTATTTTTGGCGATTTAATCGCACGGTTAAGTTCGTAGGATGTTGTTGAGTTAGTGTGTGTGATTGTTAGGAGCCCCGAGGGCTCGGAGTGTTTCAGAGGGTGTTCGGGGTGGTTTTGAACTTAGTGAAATTGCAGAAAAATCCGCAGCAGGTGCACAGTAAATTCCTTCATCGCGTTTGCGATATCTCCTTCGCGTTCGCGAAGCTTCAGGTCCTCTCTTCCTTCGCGTTCGAATCCCTTCACCGCGATCGCGTAGAGTTATCGAGTTCTGAGGGCCCAGCCCTCCTTCCTTCTTCGCGTTCGCGATGGCTGGACCGTGTTCGCGTAGGTCTCCAGCCCCTTCCCATCGCGTTCGCATACAGGCCCACGCATTCGCGTAGACCAAAACTCCTTGGACCCCACTAATTCCTCTTTTCGCGTTCGCATTCCTTACTCCTCACGAACGCGATGCTTGTTCACCCTACTCATCCGCGAACAGCGACCCCCCATGTCGGCGAACTCATAGAGTAATTTCACCCAGCGATTTTTAAGTTCATAAAAACAGAACAGTGTCGGGTTTTATTCAAAAAAATACACGAACCCTTTTCTCTCCGAAGCTTCTAGGCGATTGTTAGGGCATTTTTTCATCAAAGCTTCTTGGGTAAGTATTGTTTAACTTGTCTCCTTCATTTTCCATCATCATTTATCAAATTCCTAGGCTCAAAATCATGTGATTTAGGGTATAAATTTGGGGGAAAATGGTAGAGTTAGGGCTTTTTGATTTTTTCTTGATTTAGACCTCGTTTTGGGGTCGAATTTGAAAAACAAATTGTATATCCGGACTCGTGGGGGGAATGGGTGATGTGAAATTGGTTCGAACCTCGGGTTTTGACCAAGCGGGCCCGAGGTCGATTTTTGAATTTTGTTTTGGGAAGAAAGCTTAGAAATTCATATTTAGGCATTGGGTTTAGTTTGTTTAGCTATTATTAATATTGTAAAGTCATTATTTCATAGATTTGCCTGAGTTGGAGCCGAATTCGAGGGGTAAAGCTATACTAGAGGCTTGAGTTGAGTTTGGAGCATTCGAGGTAAGTGTTTGATCTAACTTTGGCTTGAGGGAATAGGATTAGAGTATTATTTGCTAATTGCTAAATGTTGAGTACGGTGTATAGGTATGGTGACGAGTATCTATACACCGGTGTCTAGCATGACCGTGGGTCTTTATTTGTGCTTAATTGGGATTCTGTAGTGGCTCTTCCTTGTTAGTTGATGGTTTCTATATGATATGAAGAGAATGAGAAGGAAATATGATGTGTAAACTCTTTGGAGCGTTGGCTCGATTTTTGACTTGATTAAAAAGTAAGAAATGAACGTAAGAGAAAGAGATGTGATTATTCCCTTGCCGGGACGTGTAAGTTATTGTTGTTGCTACCGTGTGGCACGCCGACCACTTATATATTATGAAATGGGATCGTGTGGCACGCCGACCACTTATATATTATGAAATGGGATAGTGTGGCACGCCGACCACTTATACATTATGAAATGGGATCGTGTGGCACGCCGACCACTTATATATTATGAAATGGGATCGTGTGGCACGCCGACCACTTATATATTATGAAATGGGATCGTGTGGCACGCCGACCACTTATATAGATTATGAGATCTGATGTAGTTTCGTGTTTACTTCTGATAAGTTGTTTTCATCTGTATTTTCCCTAAGCATGTCCCCTCCCTGCCTTAATTGGTATTTTCTGCTGTTATTTCGTTGCACTTGTATATACATATATATCTGTACAGGTTGTTTTTGGTAGGTCCTGTCTAGCCTCGTCACTACTTCGCCGGGGTTAGGCCAGGCACTTACCAGCACATGGGGTCGGTTGTGCTGATGCTACACTCTGTGCATCTTTTTGCATAGATCGAGGAGCAGCTTTTGGGCCTCAGCAGTAGGATTTGATCGGGAGCTGACTTCAGTCCAGGGACTCTTGAGGTAGCCTAGCTGACGTCCGCAGGCCGGAGTCCTTTCTATGTTATTAGTTTGTTTTCCTTGTACCGGGACAAACATTGATGTACTTCTATTCGGACTTGTTTTTAGCACTCTTTAGTAGTTCGTGAGTTAGTGACACCGGATCTGGGTAGAGTTGTATTTAAACTTCCGCATTTGGTTTTCGGTTATCTATGTTTTTAAGACTTCCGCTTTTATTTAAATGACTCGTTTTATTTATATCGTTGTGATGCTATCAGAAAATGTTTTAATACTTGGCTTGCCTAGCTCCGACAGTAGGCGCCATCACGACTCCCGATGGTGGGAAATCCGGGTCGTGACAAGTTGGTATCAGAGCTCTAGGTTACATAGGTCTCGCTACTCACGGACAAACTTAGTAGAGTCTGAGGGATCGGTACGGAGACGTCTGTATTTATCCCCCTAGAGGCTACGGAGTTAGGAAAACTTCACTTTTGTTCTTTCTTGTCGTGCGATTCTGTTTCTCAAATACGGATTGTCGTTCTACTCTGTTCTTTCGCAGATGGCGAGAACACGTGCTTCCTCTTCTACCGCGCAGCAGCCCGAGCCCCCAGCAACAGCTCCTACGAGGGGTAGAGGGCGAGGCCGTGCCAGAGGCCGAGGCCGGGGCAGAGCTCAGCCCCGAGCAGCAGTCCCAGAGGTGGAGCCTCATGTTGATTATGATGAGAAGGTTCCAGCCCCAGCAGCTCCGGTGGGCCCAGCTCAGGTCCCAGAGGGGTTCATAGCCACCCCAGTTCTTCAGGACGCTCTGGTCAGATTGGTAGGCTTTGTGGAGAGCGTCGCTAGAGCGGGTTTGCTTCTAGTAGCACCAGCCACTTCTCAGGATGGAGGAGGGGTTCAGACTCCTGCTACACGTACTCCGGAGCAGGTAGCTCCCCAGGCACAGGTTCCAGTGGTTCAGCCAGCTGTGGCAGTTCAGCCGGGTATTGTGACTCAGATCGACGATGGAGCGGCTATGTCCGCAGATACTTTGTGGAGACTGGATAGGTTCACCAAGCTCTTCACCACCACATTCAGCGGTGCTTCTTCAGAGGACCCCCAGGATTTTTTGTATAGCTGCCATGAGGTTCTTCGGACTATGGGTATTGTGGAGACCAATGGGGTCGACTTTGCCACTTTTCGACTAGCAGGATCTGCCAAGACTTGGTGGAGAGACTACTGTTTATCCAGACCAGCAGGGTCACTATCATTGACTTGGGACCAGTTTGCAGAGTTATTTTTGGAGAAGTTTCTCCCAGTTACTCAGCGAGAGGCTCTTCGCAAGCAGTTCGAGCGCCTCCAGCAGGGCTCTATGACAGTCACTCAGTATGAGACTCGGTTCATTGATCTAGCACGCCATGCTATTGTTATACTCCCCACCGAGAGAGAGAGGGTGCGGAGGTTTATTGATGGGTTGATTCAGCCGATCCGTCTCCAGATGGCTATGGGAGCTGGTAGTGAGATTTCTTTTTAGGAGGCGGCCAATGCGGCCCGTAGAGTTGAGATGGCTCTTGCACGGGGAGGTGGTCATGGGTCGGATAAGAGGCCCCGTCATGCAGGTAGATTCAGTGGTACCTCGTCTGGAGGTGGGGATTCTTAGGGTAGAGGCCATAGAGGTGGAGGTAGGGACCATAGAGGTGGAGCTCGGACCGCCAGAGGTAGAGGCCAGCCAGCAGCCGATCGTCCCAGAGATATGGTTCAGGGAGGTGGGGCCTAGCCCTGGTGTTATGCTCTTCCAGCCAGGCCAGAGGCTGAGTCTTCAGATGCAGTCATTACATGTACTATTCTGGTCTGTGATAGGATGCTTCAGTGCTATTTGACCCTGGGTCTACATATTCATATGTGTCGTCCTATTTTGCACCCTACCTGGTTATACCTAGTGATGCTTTGGGTATTCCTGTTTATGTATCTACACCGGTGGGAGATTCTATAGTGGTCGACCGAGTTCATCATTCTTGTGTGGTAGTATTTGAGGGCCTTGAGACCCGTGTTGATTTATTGCTCTTAGACATGGTGGATTTCGATGTTATATTAGGGATGGATTGGTTGTCCCCGTATCATATCTTGGATTGTCACGCCAAGACCGTGACCTTGGCTATACCAGATTTGCCCCGTTTGGAGTGGTGAGGGACCCCAGGTCATGCCACTCGCAGTGTTATCTCATATGTGAAGGCTCGACGCATGGTCGAGAAGGGGTGTTTAGCTTATCTGGCGTATGTTCGCGATTCCAGCACAGAGGTCCCTCTATTGATTATGTTCCTATTGTTCGGGAGTTCCCCGAGGTTTTCCCTTCAGACCTGCCGGGTATGCCGCCCGACAGGGATATTGATTTTTGTTCCGGGCACTCAGCCCATTTCCATTCCGCCGTATCGCATGGCCCCGCTAGAGTTGAAAGAGTTAAAGGATCAGTTGCAGGATTTGCTTGAGAAGGGTTTCATCAGACCCAGTGTTTCGCCTTGGGGTGCGTCGGTGTTATTTGTGAAGAAAAAGGATGGTTCGATGAGGATGTGCATTGATTACCGGCAATTGAACAAAGTGACGATTAAGAACAAGTATCCACTGCCGAGGATTGATGATTTGTTCGACCAGCTTCAGGGTGCAAGGGTATTTTCAAAGATAGACTTGAGATCTGGCTACCACCAGCTGAGGATTAGGGCATCCGATGTCCCTAAGACAGCATTCCGCACTCGGTATGGGCATTATGAGTTCCTGGTCATGTCGTTTGGGTTGACCAATGCCCCAGCAGCATTCATGGAGTTGATGAACCGAGTGTTCAGGCCATATTTGGACATATTCGTGATAGTCTTTATTGATGATATTTTGGTGTACTCCCGCAGCCAGGAGGAGCACGAGCAGCACCTTAGGGTGGTTCTTCAGACTCTGAGGGATAGTCAGTTATATGCCAAGTTCTCCAAGTGTGAGTTCTGGTTGAGTTCGGTTGCATTTCTGGGTCACGTTGTATCAGCAGAGGGTATTCAGGTGGACCCGAAGAAGATAGAGGCGGTCAAGAACTGGCCTCGACAAGCATCAGCTACAGAGATTCGGAGTTTCTTGGGGTTAGCGGGCTACTATCGTCGGTTCGTGGAGGTGTTTTCATCTATTGCAGCCCCGATGACCAGATTGACCCAGAAGGGTGCCCAGTTTAGATGGTCAGATGAGTGTGAGGCGAGCTTTCAGAAGCTCAAGACAGCTCTACCTTCGGCACCGATATTGGTTTTGCCCACAGGCTCAAGGCCTTATACAGTTTATTGTGATGCTTCCCATATTGGGCTCGGTGCAGTATTGATGCAGGATGGCAGAGTCATTGCTTATGCTTCGAGGCAGTTGAAGATCCACGAGAAGAATTATCCGGTTCATGATCTAGAGTTGGCAGCCATTGTTCATGCTTTGAAGATTTGGAGGCATTACCTATATGGTGTGACGTGTGAGGTGTACACTGATCACAAGAGTCTTTAGTACTTATTCAAGCAAAGGAGTTGAACTGAGGCAGAGGAGGTGGTTGGAGTTGTTGAAAGATTATGATGTTACTATTTTGTACCACCTGGGGAAGGCCAATGTGGTGGCCGATGCATTGAGTAGGAAGTCCGCCAGCATGGGTAGTCTTGCTTATATTCTGGTCAGCTAGAGACCGCTTGCTTTGGACATTCAGGCCTTGGCCAATCGATTTGTGAGGTTGGATATTTCTGAGCCCAGCAGAGTGTTAGCTTGCAAGGTTGCTCGTTCTTCATTATTGGAGCGTATTCGTGATCGACAGTTTGATGATCCCCATTTGTGTGTCCTGAGAGACACGCTGCAGCGTGGAGGTGCCACGAAGGTGACCTTAGATGATGATGGTGTTTTGAGATTGCAGGGGCGAGTTTGTGTGCCCAATGTCGATGGGATACGAGAGTTGATCTTAGCGGAGGCCCATAGTTCTCGGTATTCTATTCACCCGGGCGCCGCGAAGATGTATCAGGATCTGAGGCAGCATTATTGGTGGCGTAGGATGAAGAAAGATATTGTTGCATATGTGGCTCGATGTTTGAACTGTCAGCAGGTTAAGTATGAGCATCAGACGCCTGGTGGTTTGTTTCGGAGGATTGAGCTTCCCGAGTGGAAGTGGGAGAGGATTACCATGGATTTCGTTACTGGACTTCCATTGACTCGGAAGAAGTTCGACTCGATATGGGTTATTGTTGATAGGCTGACCAAGTCAGCGCATTTCATTCCTGTGGCAGTCTCCTATTCATCCGAGAGGTTAGCTGAGATCTATATCCGGGAGATTGTTCGCCTTCATGGTGTGCCGGTATCTATCATTTCGGACCGGGGTACGCAGTTTACCTCGCGTTTCTGGGGTGCAGTTCAGCGAGAGTTGGGCATACGGGTTGATTTGACCACAACGTTTCATCCTCAGACTGACGGTCAGTCCGAGCGGACTATTCAGATTTTGGAGGATATGCTCCGAGCCTGTGTCATTGATTTTGGAGGCTCGTGGGACCAGTTTTTGCCCTTAGCAGAGTTCGCCTACAGCACAGCTCCAGTCCAGCATTCAGATGGCTCCGAGTCTTGCTCCGNTCAGAGGACCCCCAGGATTTCTTGTATAGCTGCCATGAGGTTCTTCGGACTATGGGTATTGTGGAGACCAATGGGGTCGACTTCGCCACTTTTCGACTAGCAGGATCCGCCAAGACTTGGTGGAGAGACTATTGTTTATCCAGACCAGCAGGGTCGCCATCATTGACTTGGGACCAGTTTGTAGAGTTGTTTTTGGAGAAGTTTCTCCCAGTTACTCAGCGAGAGGCTCTTCGCAGGCAGTTCGAGCGCCTCCAGCAGGGCTCTATGACAGTCACTCAGTATGAGACTCGGTTCATTGATCTAGCACGCCATGCTATTATTATACTCCCCACCGAGAGAGAGAGGGTGCGGAGGTTTATTGATGGGTTGATTCAGCCGATCCGTCTCCAGATGGCTATGGGAGCAGGGAGTGAGATTTCTTTTCAGGAGGCGGCCAACGCGGCCCGTAGAGTTGAGATGGATCTTGCACGGGGAGGTGGTCATGGGTCAGATAAGAGGCCCCGTCATGCAGGTAGATTCAGTGGCACCTCGTCTGGAGGTGGGGATTCTTATGGTAGAGGCCATCCTCCGAGGCCCTTTCAGTCACCCCTACAGGTCTCACAGGTACTTCAGGTGGTCGTGGCTCTCAGTCGCAGTCTTCTGATCAGCAGCTTTTCAGTTCGCCATCAGCAGCCATCAGCGCACCACCACTCCGCTATTCTCAGCAGTCGAGGGCTTGTTACATGTGTGGCGACACGAGGCACATTGCTAGGTTTTGCCCTCGAGCTTTGGACAGCTCTCAGCAGCAGGGTCCTCGCCCTATGATTCAAGCATCAGGTGATCCACAGGCCGCCCAGCCAGCTAGAGGCGGGGGTAGAGGCCATAGAGGTGGAGGTAGGGACCATAGAGGTGGAGCTCGGACCGCCAGAGGTAGAGGGCAGCCAGCAGCTGATCGCCCCAGAGATATGGTTCAGGGAGGTGGGGCCCAGCCCCGGTGCTATGCTCTTCCAGCCAGGCCAGAGGCTGAGTCTTCAAATGCAGTCATTACAGGTACTATTCTGGTCTGTGATAGGGATGCTTCAGTGCTATTTGGCCCTGGGTCTACGTATTCATATATGTGTCGTCCTATTTTGCACCCTACTTGGTTATGCCTAGTGATGCCTTGGGTGTTCCTGTATATGTATCTACACCAGTGGGTGATTCTATAGTGGTCGACCGAGTTCATCATTCCTGTGTGGTAGTGTTTGAGGGTCTTGAGACCCGTGTTGATTTATTGCTCTTAGACATGGTGGATTTTAATGTTATATTAGGGATGGATTGGTTGTCCCCGTATCATG
Organism: Nicotiana attenuata; assembly: GCF_001879085.1. Classification (NCBI taxonomy): domain Eukaryota; kingdom Viridiplantae; phylum Streptophyta; class Magnoliopsida; order Solanales; family Solanaceae; genus Nicotiana; species Nicotiana attenuata. The sequence continues at coordinate 98,787,070 of NC_031995.1, read as the reverse complement.
CTATCTTGGATTGTCACGCCAAGACCGTGACCTTGGCTTTACCAGATTTGCCCTGTTTGGAGTGGCGAGGGACCCCAGGTCATGCCACTCGTAGTGTTATCTCATATGTGAAGGCTCGACGCATGGTCGAGAAGGGGTGTTTAGCTTATCTGGCGTATGTTCGCGATTCCAGCGCAGAGGTCCCTTCTATTGATTCTGTTCCTATTGTTCGGGAGTTCCCCGAGGTTTTCCCTTCAGACCTGCTGGGTATGCCGCCCGACAGGGACATCGATTTTTGTATTGATCTGGCTCCGGGCACGCAGCCCATTTCTATCCCGCCGTATCGCATGGCCCCGCCAGAGTTGAAAGAGTTAAAGGATCAGTTGCAGGATTTGCTAGAGAAGGGTTTCATTAGACCCAGTGTTTCTCCTTGGGGTGCACCGGTGTTATTTGTGAAGAAAAAGGATGGTTCGATGCGAATGTACATTGATTACCGGCAATTGAACAAGGTGACGATAAAGAACAAGTATCCACTGCCGAGGATTGACAATTTGTTCGACCAGCTTGAGGGTGCAAGGGTATTTTCAAAGATAGACTTGAGATCTGGCTACCACCAGTTGAGGATTAGGGCATCCGATGTCCCTAAGACAGCATTCCGCACTCGGTACATGCAATATGAGTTCCTGGTCATGTCGTTTGGGTTGACCAATGCCCGAGCAGCATTCATGGAGTTGATGAACCGAGTGTTCAGGCCATATTTGGACATGTTCGTGATAGTCTTTATTGATGATATTTTGGTGTACTCCCGCAGCCAGGAGGAACATGAGCAGCACCTTAGGGTGGTTCTTCAGACTCTGAGGGATAGTCAGTTATATGCCAAGTTCTCCAAGTGTGAGTTCTGGCTGAGTTCAGTAGCATTCCTGGGTCACGTTGTATCAGCAGAGGGTATTCAGGTGGACCCGAAGAAGATAGAGGCAGTCAAGATTTGGCCTCGACCAGCATCAGCTACAGAGATTCGGAGTTTCTTGGGGTTGGCAGGCTACTACAGACGGTTCGTGGAGGGGTTTTCATCTATTGTAGCCCCGATGACCAGATTGACCCAGAAGGGTGCCCAGTTCAGATGGTCAGATGAGTGTGAGGCAAGCTTTCAGAAGCTCAAGTCAGCTCTGAGTACGGCACCGGTATTGGTTTTGCCCACAGGTTCAGGGCCTTATACAGTCTATTGTGATGCTTCCCGTATTGGGCTTGGTGCAGTATTGATGCAGGATAACAGAGTCATAGCCTATGCTTCGAGGCAGTTGAAGATCCACGAAAAGAATTATCCGGTTCATGATCTAGAGTTGGCAACCATTGTTCATGCTCTGAAGAATTGGAGGCATTATCTATATGGCGTGACTTGTGAGGTGTACACTGATCACAAGAGTCTTCAGTACTTGTTCAAGCAGAAGGAGTTGAACTTGAGGCAGAGGAGGTGGTTGGAATTATTGAAAGATTATGATGTTACTATTTTGTACCACCCGGGGAAGGCCAATGTGGTGGCCGATGCATTGAGTAGGAAGTCCGCCAGCATGGGTAGTCTTGCTTATATTCCGGTCGGCCAGAGACCGCTTGCTTTGGACATTCAGGCCTTGGCCAATCGACTTGTGAGGTTGGATATTTCTGAGCCCATCAGAGTGTTAGCTTGCACGGTTGCTCGTTCTTCATTATTGGATCGTATCCGTGATTGACAGTTTGATGATCCCCATTTGTGTGTCCTGAGAGACACGGTGCAGCGTGGAGGTGCCACGAAGGTGACCTTAGATGATGATGGTATTTTGAGATTGCAGGGGCGAGTTTGTGTGCCCAATGTCGATGGGATTCGAGAGTTGATCTTAGCGGAGGCCCATAGTTCTCGGTATTCTATTCACCCGGGTGCCGCGAAGATGTATCAGGACTTGCGGCAGCATTATTGGTGGCGTAGGATGAAGAAAGATATTGTTGCATATGTGGCTCGATGTTTGAACTGTCAGCAGGTTAAGTATGAGCATCAGAGGCCTGGTGGTTTGTTTCAGAGGATTGAGCTTCCCAAGTGGAAGTGGGAGAGGATTACCATGGATTTCGTTACTGGACTTCCGTTGACTCGGAAAAAGTTCAACTCGGTATGGGTTATTGTTGATAGGCTGACCAAGTCAGCGCATTTCATTCCTGTGGCAGTCTCCTATTCATCCAAGAGGTTAGCTGAGATCTATATCCGGGAGATTGTTCGCCTTCATGGTGTGCCGGTATCTATCATTTCGGACCGGGGTACGCAGTTTACCTCGCGTTTCTGGGGTGCAGTTCAGCGAGAGTTGGGCACACGGGTTGAGTTGAGCACAGCGTTTCATCCTCAGACGGACGGTCAGTCCGAGCGGACTATTCAGATTTTGGAGGATATGCTCCGAGCCTGTGTCATTGATTTTGGAGGCTCGTGGGACCAGTTTTTGCCCTTAGCAGAGTTCGCCTACAACAACAGCTACCAGTCCAGCATTCAGATGGCTCCGAGTCTTGCTCCGAGTGTCGCCTATGAAGGGCGTGATGAGATTTGGGAAGAAGGGCAAGCTTAGCCCCAGGTCCATTTGAGATTCTCGATCGTGTGGGAGAGGTGGCTTATAGGCTTGCCTTGCCGCCTAGCTTGTCAGCCATGCATCCAGTGTTTCATGTGTCCATGCTTCGGAGGTATCACGGCGATCCAGCCCACGTATTAGATTTCAGCACTGTCCAGTTGGACAAGGATATGTCTTATGAGGAGGAGCCGGTAGCTATTCTAGATTGGCAGGTTCGACAGTTGAGGTCGAAGAGTTTTCCTTCAGTGCGTGTCCAGTGGAGAGGTCAGCCTCCTGAGGCATCAACCTGGGAGTCCGAGTCTGATATGCGGAGCCGTTATCCTCATCTATTTCCTGACTCAGGTACTTCTTTCTTTTGTCCGTTCGAGGACGAACGGTTGTTTTAGAGGTGGAGAATGTGACGACCCAAAGGGTCATCACCTATTTTCTCTTTCATTCCGTGCCTATGAGGCCTTGAAAACCTCATTTTTACTTGCCTCGATTTGCGTGCACAATCCGGGCGCGTAGCCGGAAAGCTTAAATATGAATTCTGTGTAAAAATTTATGAATTTTGATATTATTATGATTAAAGTTGACCTTAGTCAATATTTTGGGTAAACGGACCCGGACCCGTGATTTGACGGTCCCAGAGGGTCCGTAGAAAAATATGAGACTCGGGCATATGCCCGGAGTCGAATTCCGAGGTCGAGAGCCTGAGAAATAAATTTTTCTGTGAAATTATTTTTCTGAAATTTATATGAAAATTTGAAATGAAAATGGATTAGAAAGCGTTGGTATCGGGCCCGTATTTTGGTTCCGGCGCCCGGTACAGGTCTTATATGTGGTTTAAGCGCTTCCTGTGAAATTTGGTTGAAATCGGACGTCATTTGACGTGTTTCGGACCTAAATATCTAAAAAATGAAAGTTTGAAGAAAAAGTGATGATTTTTGAGGTTTGATTCCTCGTTTATGATGTTATTTTGGCGATTTGATCGCACGGTTAAGTTCGTAAGATGTTGTTGAGTTAGTGTGTGTGATTGGTTAGGAGCCCCGAGGGCTCGGGAGTGTTTTCGGAGGTGTTCGGGGTGGTTTTGAACTTAGTGAAATTGCAGAAAAATCTGCAGCAGGTGCACAGTAAATTCCTTCATCGCGTTCGCGATATCTCCTTCACGTTATCTCCTTCGCATTCGCGAAGCTTCAGGTTCCTCTCTCCTTCGTGTTCGCATCCCTTCACCGCGATCGCGTAGAGTTATCGAGTTCTGAGGGCCCAGCCCTCTTTCCTTCTTCGCGTTCGCGATGGCTGGACCGCGTTCGCGTAGGTCTCCAGCCCCTTCCCTTCGCGTTCGCATACAGGCCAACGCGTTCGCGTAGGCCAAACTCCTTGGACCCCAGTATTTCCTTCTTCACGTTCGCACCCTTACTCCCGCGAACGCGATGCTTGTCTGACCCTACTCATCGCGAACGCGACCCCCATGTCGCGAACGCATAGACTAATTTCACCCAACGATTTTTAAGTCATAAAAACAGAACAATGTCGGGTTTTATTCAAAAAATACACGAACCCTTTCTTCTCCAAAGCTTCTAGGCGATTGTTAGGGCATTCCTTCATCAAAGCTTCTTGGGTAAGTATTGTTTAACTTGTCTCCTTCATTTTCCATCATCATTTATCAAATTCCAAGGCTCAAATCATGTGATTTAGGGTAGAAATTGGGGGAAATGGGTAGAGTTAGGGCTTTTTGATTTTTCTTGATTTAGACCTCGTTTTGGGGTCGAATTTGAAAAAAATTGTATATCCGGGCTCGTGGGGGAATGGGTGATGTGAAATTGGTTCGAACCTCGGATTTTGACCAAGCGGGCCCGAGGTCGATTTTTGGAATTTTGGGAAGAAAGCTTAGAAAACTATATTTAGGCATTGGGTTTGATTTGTTTAGCTTATATTAATGTTGTAAAGTCGTTATTTCATAGATTTGACTGTGTTGGAGCCGAATTCGAGGGTAAAGCTATACTAGAGGCTTGAGTTGAGTTTGGAGCATTCGAGGTAAGTGTTTGATCTAACTTTGGCTTGAGGGAATAGGATTAGAGTATTATTTGCTAATTGCTAAATGTTGAGTACGGTGTATAGGCATGGTGACGAGTATCTATACACCGGTGTCTAGCATGACGTGGGTCTTTATTTGTGCTTAATTGGATTCTGTAGTGACTTTTCCTTGTTAATTGATGGTTTCTATATGATATGAAGAGAATGAGGAAGCGAAAAATATGATGTGTAAACTCTTTGGAGCGTTGGCTCGATTTTGACTTGATTAAAAAGTAAGAAATGAACGTAAGAGAAAGAGATGTGATTGAAGTTATTGTTGTTGCTCCCTTGCCGGGGTTTAACTGCTTAGTCGTATTCTCCCTTGCCGGGAAACCACTTATATATTATGAAATGGGATCGTGTGGCACGCCGACCACTTATATTTGCTGAAATGGGATCGTGTGGCACGCCGACCACTTATATATTATGAAATGGGATCGTGTGGCACGCCGACCACTTATATTTGCTAAAATGGGATCGTTTGGCACGCCTACCACTTATATTTGCTGAAATGGGATCGTGTGGCACACCGACCACCTAGTTATACTATGAAATGAGATTGTGTGGCATCCGACCACTTATATAGATTATGAGATCTGATGTAGTTTCGTGTTTACTTCTGATAAGTCGTTTTCATCTGTATTTCCCCTAAGCATGTCCTCTCCCCGCCTTAATTGGTATTTTCTGTTGTTATTTCGTTGCACTTGTATATACATATATATATCTGCACAGGTTGTTTTTGGTAGGTCCTGTCTAGCCTCGTCACTACTTCGCCGGGGTTAGGCCAGGCACTTACCAGCGCATGGGGTCGGTTGTGCTGATGCTACACTCTGTGCATCTTTTTGCACAGATCCTGGAGCAGCTTTTGGGCCTCAGCAGTAGGATTTTATCGGGAGCTGACTTCAGTCCAGGGACTTTCGAGGTAGCCTAGCTAACGTCCGCAGGCCGGAGTCCCTTCTATGTTATTAGTTTGTTTTCCTTGCACCGAGACAAACATTGATGTACTTCTATTCAGACTTGTTTTTAGCACTCTTTAGTAGTTCGTGAGTTAGTGACACCGGATCTGGGTAGAGTTGTATTTAAACTTCCGCATTTGGTTTTCAGTTATCTATGTTTTTAAGACTTTCGCTTTTATTTAAGTGACTCGTTTTATTTATATCGTTGTGATGTTATTAGAAAATATTTTAATACTTGGCTTGCCTAGCTCCGACAGTAGGCGCCATCACGACTCCCGATGGTGGGAAATTCGGGTCGTGACATGGAACCTACCACTGGTTTTGTTTTCTTAGAACAAATAGGTAAGTGTTTAGCTTTTCAAAGTTGAAGTGGGTCATGTGCTTTTCACTAGGTATTGAATTTAGGCGGATTTGAGCCATTAAGTGGACCAAGTTGTATCGGGCTTGAATTTGATTAATTGATCAGCCTATCATTTAACCCGTAACTGTTGTATAAGTCTGCGATGCCTTTTAGCCCGTTGATAATTTGTAATGTAGATGATCTTATCAAATATAATAATAGTTAAAACCTTCATCCACAAATGACTTCCATAAACTTTGGCCGTACAATAATCTTAAATTAGGTTAGGAAATAAATCAAATATTGTAGTTTGCTTTAGGCGCGATTATTAAATAAATCGTCGTGACTATGGGTACGGTTCCCGTGGCATAGTCATGATATATAAATCACATTCGGTTGTGCATTTCATGTGACCCGACCGTAACTCTGAATAATGATAAAAATAAACATGTCGTAAGTCACGGGTGCATTTAATGTGGCGTGGTTTGCAACGTGTAACTAAACGACAAGTGTATGACATCGTGACTTTTTCCAGAAATAATTTCATAAATACTAAAAGCGGTTAAAAGTTTAAAAATGCATAATAGGTTCTAAATATGTAATTAATCAGATAACCAGGCCAATTATTAATAGTTGAGCGATCGTGCTAAAACCACGAAATCCGAGAATGCCTAACACCTTCTCCTGGGTTAACAGAATTCATTACCCGGTCTTCTAGTTTCCCAGACTTTTTAAGCAGAGTAAAATTTTCCTCGATTTGGGATTTAAAATAAATCGGTGACTTGGGATACCATAAAATATTCCAAGTGGCGACTCTGAAAAATAAATAAATAATCCCATTTCGAGTAATGTCACTTTAATTTGAAAAACTCCCTATCCCCCTCGGAAAAAAAGAGGTGTGACAGCTCTGGCGACTCTGCTGGGGATAAGAAACCCAAAACTTCTGGTTCAGGGTTCAGAATTCAAGCTTAGAATAACTGTTATACTTGGCTTTTATTTATTATCTGTGTTTGAGCCTAATGTGCTAAATGCCGTGTTTTACCACTTTGATATTGTTTGAACTGTATATAAAACTGTTACGAAATCCTTCTTCTCTTTGAGTCTTCTAAATCATCTGGAAGCGTGCGCTTCACGTGGCTTCTTTTCTGTTAGAGTCATATCCCAATTTTAGAACGAGGTTCAGACAAGTTGCAAAGCCGGTGAAGCTTCTGTATTTCCGGTACACTGCCCCCCCTCCCCCCCGGGTCGAGTTGTCCGCTCGGGTAAGCCAGGTCTAGAATAATACACCCAGGTTTTAAACCTAGAATAACATAGCCTCATGCCGGATCCCTAGTAGGAACGCTTGTTTGCATCACGTGCATTTGACTTTGGGGACTCAACACAGGGGTTGGGTCTGTCTAGGACAGGTGTACCCAATTAAAAGACCATCCTGATGCATCTTACGTGCTACTTGCGTATCTATTTGTTTTGGCTTGCATGTTGACCGGCTTCTAGAATAGAGAAAGAACTACGCGGGTCTGATTCTCACCGGATGTGAGATACGTAGCAAACCTCATCGGTTTCTGCCCACAATTTTTAAAAAATCCAAAATATTTTTCTTTGCTTCCTCCTTTAGAAGGTCTTTCTTTTAGACCCCAATTTTTAAAAAATCTAAAAATATTTTCTTTTAATTTCTTCTCAAAATCTAAAAAAATTTCATTCTTCTTTCGAAAATTGAAAAGAAAATTCAAGATTCAAAAATATTTTTTTCTTCTTTAGAAGTCTTTCTTTCAAAAATTCAAAATAAAAGTCCAAAAATCCAAAAATATTTCCTTTCTTCTTTAGAAGTTTTTCTTTCGAAATTCCAAAAAAAAAATCGAAATCCAAAATATTTTCTTGCCAAAAAAAAAGTTAGTTTATTTACTTTATTCATAATCTTCCCGAACTACGCAAGATCTGATTCATGTTCCCGCATGATACGTAGGCAACCCACATCAGGTTCGATCAAATGATTTTGAAGAAAAAAAAAGAAGGTGAAAAGAAGAGGAAGAATGATAATAATAATAATAATAATAATAATAAGGACCGACTGAGTCCATTCTAACATGTTTTTGTTTTGAATTGTGAAGAAAGTTTGAGGTAGTCGGTTTGTGGTAAGCTGACAACACAAGATCCAAGAAAAAATGACAACTGACATCGAAGTTGTTACGAATGCTCAAGAGGCTCAGGGTCAAAGGGTTCAACAAGAGTCTACTGTGGTTGAGGAAAATAGAATACTGAAACAGCAAATGACCAAAATGTGTCAAGCATCGGCCAATGGTCAAGGACCGCCCTTTTCTATTCATGGTTTCCCAGAGTTCACACCCATCTCGACTACTACCATTTCGGTCTCATTGTCTGATCAATCCTATCCGCCTGGGTTCAGTCTTTATCCCAAGTGTATGACTACAGCTGGAACTTCTTTTGCATGCTCTCAAAGTTTTCCATTGACAACCAATCAGACAACCACTATTGTTATGCCCGTCTTCACCATCCCATAGCCGACAGTGGTGTAGAGGAAAACTCATGAGTCATAATTTGCTACCCAACAAGAGCAATACCACTCTCCTGAGTACCACTTGTACCTATTTGATCTTCCTTCAAAGAATGGGAAGCTTGCCCAAAAGATGGCACCGGAAGAAATGACCCAAAGAGTCAAAAGCTTAGAATAACATTTGAAAAACATGCAACAGGTCAGAAGAGTATTGCCTTCAAGGATCTATGCATGTTCCCCGATGTTCGTTTGCCACTTGGTTTCAAGACTCCCAAATTTGAAAAGTATGATGGACATGGAGACCCCATAGCCCACCTGAAAAGGTATTGCAATCAACTAAGAGGTGCGGGAGGAAATGAAGAATTACTTATGACTTATTTTGGGGAAAGCCTTATGGGTGTAGCCTCCGAGTGGTTTATGGATCAAGACACATATCGTTGGTATGTCTGGGATGACATGGCCCAGGCCTTTGTCGAACAGTTCCAATATAACATCGATATCGCCCCGGACCGTAATTCCCTTTCAAATCTGAAGAAGAAACCAACTGAAAGTTTCAGGGAATATGCCATTAAATGGAGAGAACAAGTAGGCTAGAGTTAAGCCACCCATGGATGACCACGATCTAATCATTGTCTTCCTTCAGGCTCAAGAGCCAGATTACTTTCAAAACATGATGTCCGTAGTTGGCAAATCATTCTCGGAAGCAATCAAAATGTGATAAATGGTAGAGAATGGCCTTAAGACAGGCAGAATTATAAGTCAAGAAGCTCTCAAAGCCGCAACTCGGGATGTCCAAATTGAATCTGGTAATTTTAGTGACACGAATGCAAAGGTTGAAGAAATCATGATGACATCAGGGTCAAGAAGAGTACCTAGGAGAACTTCTCAAAGGTATGACCAGCCTCGTCTGGTTTTTGATGATTCCCTTGAGCACTATTACCCACCTCAGAACCCACAATACTCTGTTGCTCCACCTCAGTATATTGTCCAGCCACCAAGATATCCCAGAAGGCGAGCACCAACACCGCAAAATCTCCACAAGTCTACACAAAATTTTCAAGTGCCCTATAACCCACATCCAAGCCAGGGGTATAGAGGAGGACAAAGGTCGAAAGATAATTTTACACCAATAGGAGAGTCTTATGCAAGCTTGTTTGAGAAATTAATGCATTATGACATGATTGCACCTATTCCTCCAAATCATGTGGACCCACGTGCAAGAAGATTTGACCCTTCTAAAAGGTGTGAATACCATTCCAATGCCGACGGGCACAATGTTGAAAACTGTCGGAATTTGAAAAGAGAAATAGAAAGGATGATCCAGAAAAACTGATTGTGATCCAAGACAGTGACACCCAGAATACCGTTCAGAATCCTTTACCTGCACATGATGATGCACACTTTGTGGGGATGATGCGTGGTGACAGGGAGTATGAGAATCCTCTCGAGAACTTGCTAACTAAAGTTAAGATTTTGAAATTGGAGAAGGCTCTTCTGATTCTGATGAGCAAATTTGTGGCTAAATGTCAAGCCTAGCAATTGAAAAGTCATTCCCTCCTCACTAGGAAGGAATCTTGGTAGCTTGTTTTGATTTTTTTCAACTATCTGGGTTATTTCAGGGTTGTCATCCAGATTTTATTTGTTTTATTGAGTCAAACCCTTCTATCTCTCTATTATGTTTGTGTGAGTCTTGTCTGTCTGTTTTGTTGCTATTTTCATTATCTGGGTTATTTTAGGGTTGTAACTCGGATTTTAGGTTATTTGTCTTGTTGTTTACTCAATAAAATAGAGTTTTTCCTTTTGTGTCATTCCATGCTCAGTTCTTTTCCCGCTAGTTTTAGTGATATGACATGCATGCGAAATTTTTGGTCAGATCTTAGAAAATTGATTTAAGCTTGAATTGGACAACTGAGAAAAAGACACTTTTGAGGATGAAAATGTGTTGAAATACCTTGGAATTAAGCTCGAGTAAAATTCAATGGAACTAGAATAGTCATACCCGTGGAGGTTAAGAATCTTTGGGATGGAAAGTGTCTTATGACCACGACACACCAAGAAGACAGACATGTTCGTCAATGTTGTGATCGCGAAGGGCTAACATGATTGGCATTCTCAAGGCTAGGAGGCCCTTTTTCTGCTACCCAAATACTTCATACCCTTTGTTATCTCGTATGATCCTGTGCTATTTTCTTGACTACCCTCTTTTGGAATCAATTTAGAGTCAAAAGTCCAAAAAAAATGAAAAGAAAAGTCCATGTCCCAGGAGTACAAACTTGGGTAAACCTTAGAAAGTTGAAGTGGAAAAAAAAAAGAACAGTCAAAGGTCCATGCCCCCAGAAAATAAAAGCTGGGGCAACTTGTTTTGAAAAAAAAAAGAAAAAAAAAGACAAAGGAACATAAAAAAAAGGTTAGGTCATATGTTTGAACTATGTTAGACCTAATTCCTTTAAAAGGATACGTAGGCAGCCTTACACGATTCGGTCCAACCAAATAAGAATTCAGAAGATAAAGAAAAAAAATCCCCAGTATCTGAAACTGGGGCAAAGATTTTATTTTACTTTTGAAAAAGTCGATTCCAAGAGTTGTAAGTCTACAACCCCTCAGTTTGAGTCTACTTTAAGCCTTCATGTCGACCCTTATTTCCAACCCTATCCAAAACCTTCCAAATAAAGACCTCCCGATATGCCTTCGAGAACTCCAAGAGAAGCATGCATTGAGGAACGGCCATCACGCGACATAGAACACTATCAAGTTGCTCACAAAAAAAAATGAGAGTCTTACTAGTGAAAACCCTCATGGGCACTGTAAGGCGATAGTAAGTAGAGATAAATAAATGAGAGAGACTTGTTGGTGAAAACCCCTCGAGGCACCACTAGTCGAAAGTGAGTCATGAAGCTGATGCAAAGGATTGGCACGAACAAGCCCGACTTCAAAGGTCATAAGAATGGTAAAAGGGAAGATTGGATTAGTTTGATAGATCGGGCCGTTGAGTCCAAAATGCATGTCATGATCATTAAGGCTAGTTATTGAAAAAAAAATTCTTCCTTCTATCCTTACGACAGGGGCATTTATTGTTAATACTTGTTTCTTTGCATCATTGTGTCCTTCACTCTGAGTCAGTCCTTGTCAAAACAAGCAAGAAAATATTTCAAAATCTGCTACCAGCTTTTCAATTGCACAAAGTAAATTTGGCCAGCATACTCAGGTGTTACAGTCAACATGACTTGAGGATTCATGCAAAGGATTTCCCCCAAAAGACTCTTGTCGGCCTACTTGGCACAAGCAAAGATAACTTGTGATTCTCTCTGACAAACAAATTGCTCAAAAGCAGGAAGTCATTAAAGATATCAGAATAGGTCACCTGAGCAAAGATCTCCAATCGGGATAAGGCTGATTGAGCCACAAAACACCAATGGCATTGGGAGCGAAACAATCAGGATTGATACAAGAAGTAAAGGTCCCTTGAAAGCAATAACAGAGTCTCCCAACAGTGCAGTCAACTACTAATGTAGTCGGTCTTCTAAAAGAGAATGGATACAAAGCCAAACTGCCAAAGACGTCAAGGCCACAAACCGACCACAACCTTTTAAAACTGACAAAGTTTTCTTTGTTTGAAACAGGAACAAAGCAGTGCAAGGAAAGTGGTTCAAAAAAAAGAGAAAAAGAAAGAAAAAATAAAAAAGAAAGAAAGAAGAGAAGAGCCGACAAAGGAAAGTTTCTCAAATCTTTGCCTTTATTTGTCTTGCTAGTGTGCATAAAATCATGCCATCGCTCTTTACATTTTTTCCACCTAGGGTGATGCATCCTAGTCTGATGGATATTCCTTCCAATAGAAATCATAGTCTGATGAATTTTCTCCTAAGATAAGAAACCTAGTCTAATGAATCTTTCTCATAGGATAAACGTCTTAGTCTGATGAATGTTTCTCCTAAGATAAGAAAACCTAGTCTGATGAATCTTTCTCCTAGGATAAACATCTTAGTCTGATGAATTTTTCTCCTAAGATAAGAAAACCTAGTCTGATGAATCTTTCTCCTAGGATAAACTTCTTAGTCTGATGAATCTTTCTCCTAAGATAACAAAAAAAACCTAGTCTGACGAATCTTTCTCCTAAGATAAACGTCTTAGTCTGATGAATTTTTCTCCTAAGATAAGAAAACCTAGTCTGATGAATCTTTCTCCTAGGATCAAAATCTTAATCTGATGAATCTTTCTCCTAAGATAATAAATTAGAAACCCTAATATGATAAACTTTCTCCTTGTAAAGAATAGTAGAAGAAGAGTATTATTTGGAAACCTTCTGCTAGCCCAAGATCGTTACATAATATTGGAGGATTCAACTAAAGAAGAGGAAGCTTGAAAAAGAGAAGAAAAGTTTTGGAGAGGAGAACTTTGTTTAGGAAAGAAGGCTTTCTTGATTTTGGCTTCACTACAAATGCCTAAGGCTACTCCTATTTATACTTGTCTAGGGATGATTCTAGATACAAAAATAATCTAGACAATTCTATCACCTTCTACTAATATCTTCCTTAAATATCCAAGACACTAGAATATCTAGATTTTTCTTATCTTCCCATTCTAGAACATCTAGATATGTCTACTAGATAAATATCAAGAATACTACACTAGGACATTCTAGAGAATTCTATGTTTCTCCAAAAAATCAACTTTACTTTATTTTTCTCACATTCCCCCTTAAAGTGATTTTTTGGAATCTATCCCAAGCTTGTCGCGGAAGAACTCAACCGATGCTTTAGGACGTGTCTTGGTGAAGATCTCAGCAATATTTTTCTGGCTTGTCTTGCTTCCCCAAATACTGAAGGTTCTTCAATTGGTCTTGCAAAGAAATATGAGTATGTGCTGACAAAATTTTCATCTCTGAAATGAGCTGGCTTGACAATAGTTTGTTTTGGTCTTCCCGAACCACATGAATCATCTTCTTGTTGAGTTTCATGTTGTTGAGTTCTCGGGCTCCCACTTTCTCTTAGCTCCTCAACAACTGTATTATCTAAAGAAGTACTTGTGATAGGTAGATTTGATGTTTCAGGGTTCATGGGTTTATAACCTGCCCCTTCTTGCGCAACTCCATAATACAAAGAGACTTCGTCGAATATCACATCCCTTGAAACAACAAAGTGATGAGTTTTAGGATCCATGCACTTTCATCCCTTTTTCCTTTCATCATATCCGACAAAGATGCATTTCCTTGCCTTGGCATCTAACTTGCTCCGTTGAGAATCCGGAATGTGAACATAGCAAATAGAGCCAAAACTCTGAGGTGTTTAACACTAGGCTTTTCTCCAAACATTAATTCATAGGGAGACTTCATATTGTTTGGAGAAAGCGGCATCCTGTTAATCACATACGCTACACATTTCATACCTTCAGTCCACAAGGCTCTAGGTAGATTCATTGCATGAAGCCAACTCTTACATGTCTCAGTTAAGTGTCGGATCTTCCTTTCAGCCACTCCATTTTGTTGTGGCGTATCAGCGCATGTCAGCTCTCTTTTAATGCCATGCTGACGACAAAAGGAGAGAAACTCATCTGACGTGAACTCACCGCCATTATCAGTTCGCAGCCGCCTTATTCTGGAATCGAGTTCACCTTCAACTTTTTCTTTGAACTCCACAAACTTACTGAAAACTTCTGACTTGTGCTTCACAAAATAAACCCACGTGAATCTAGTAAAATCATCAATGAAAATTAGCATATAAGAATAGCATGAAAATGAAGGAGTTCTCGTTGGCCCCATCAAGTCACTGTGAATAAGTTCTAGTGGGGCATTGCACCTTGACAAGGATCTGTCGAATGGAAGACGATGTGCCTTTCCATATTGACATCCTTCACAAATCCCTCCTCCACCCAAATTTTTTAAGTTAGGCAAACCTTTTACTAGATTCAACTTTACCATGGCTTTCAATTTATCCATGCTTAGATGTCCAAGTCTAGCATGCCAAAGATGTGTATTATCATTGCTACTCATCTTCTCAATATATGAATTAGAGGCAGATAAGACATATAAATCGTTAACTCTCTTACCTGAGTGAACAATATCTGCCTTGAGCACCTTGATATTTCGGAGGAAATTCACATCACGTGGGCCAAATAGCAAATAGTTTCCAGCATCTACAACATTTGCAACTGAAAATAGATTTTTCTTCATACCTGAAACATGAAAGACACTATTGAGGGTGATAGTGTCTTTTTGCTTCTCGTTGATCACAACAGTGCCTTCCTTCTCCACATTATGGATTGTATTATCTGCTGTAACAATGATATTGTCACACCTCCTTTTTCCACTCCCGCGGAAGAGGGTATGATAAAGGGAGTTATTTCCAACTTGAAGTGACAATCGGAATGGGATTATTTATTTAAGATCAGAGTCGCCACTTGGGAAATTAATGGTGTCCCAAGTCACCTGTTGAATCCCGATCCGAGGAAATTATGACTCTGTTAACAGTCCGCGAACCAGAGCTCCGAGTAAGGAATTCTGTTAACCCGGGAGAAGGTGTTAGGCATTCCCGGGTTCTGTGGTTCTAGCACGGTCGCTCAACTGTCATATTTGGCTCATTTGTTTGATTTTAGTACATGTTTTAATCTATGTGCCTTTTAACTCTTGAAACGCTTTTATTATTATTATTTTTAGAAAATTGCAACGTCGTGAAAATGCGTCTCGAACCACGTTGCACCAGTGCACCCGTGATCGTTAGCACATTTCGACTTCGTTGAGATTTGGATTTGGGTCACATAAATGTGCACCCATTTTTAGGAAGGTAAAATTATTTAAATTGCGTGCCTAAAGAGAATATCGCGTTATTATTTTGGGGAAGTCCGTGAAATTCGCTAAACGACATGTCCCGAAGTCTAAGTATTTTTTAACATAAGCATTTATCGAGGGCCCCGCAATTTGTTTATTTGGTTTGGCGAGGCTCATCCCGTTTAGTTTAAGGTCAATCCTAAAACAATCTATAATTCTCTACTCAATTTGTCTCTAAAAGTAAAAGCAATGCTAATCAATTCAAAGTTTAGAGCTTGCTATTGGGCCTCGACACCTGTTCCTCGACGGGGAGTCATTTGGGCCCAACGTGGGCGAAGGCAGACCCAGAAGTTGGGTGTCCAGGCCAAGATCGATTTCCAGGCAAGACGAAACGGAGATTGGACTTACGGACCAATTTTTAGAGTATTCAGATTATTTTGAGACACCTACATTCTAGCTGCTGTTAATCCCTGACTTTGGATTGATATGACAGTAGTACAATTCAGTTACGATTTCACTTAACCTTGCAAAAAACATGTCAACGACTCCAACAAACATGAACTAAGTTTAACAATACTGGAAATTGAAACTGCATCATACTACATTAGGCTAGTAGCACACATTAAATTCATACAAACTATTAACTACTGAATTCCCTATATACAAACTCGGCTCAAAATTTTTACACATGGATTCCAAGACGTTTCCTGTTCCAACCTTCAGCTAGCCTTTTCCCTTATCAGTAAACTATACCAAATGACATTAACCTATCATGAATAATGAATAACTCATAGCCCAAAATCCAAACAGTCCTTGAGTTAATCAACTTAGAAAAACAGTCCCAATTTGAATACAACAAACAACTAATTGAGAACATAATAAAATTATTAAAGTGCAGTCTCTCAGCAGGAATTGCGAATCAGTTTCATTTCATATTCTCCACAAGTAAAGCTACATCAAATGGAGTTTTATTATGTACCTAGAATTTGCAAAGGAAACAGAAGGAAAGGGTCAGCAGTAGCACAACAAGGCAACAGCAATGGAGTTAGCCTAGGAATAACCAAAATAACTAGCCAGATGCAGATTTGGACTGCAGAACTATCAAACGACCCTCAGCAATCAATCAAGCAACCAATGCAAGGGTAGATTGGACTCAAAATACCAGAGATCTCAACAAACACCAATGGCAATATAACAGTACAGATTTTTTGATTTTTTGTAGATTTTTTGTTTGTGGTTTTGAATTATATTTGTTTTTGAATTTCAGACTTCAGCTCTGTCAATACTTTGGGGGGGGGTGAATTTTTAGGCCTCTCAAACTTGTGAATCAAGGCAAATGAATGCCTATTTATAGGTGAACTTAGGTCCAATTTCAGATTTTTCCTTTTACCCCTTAGTCCCTATTCTAATTTCAGTGTTTCCCCCTTATTTTCTGACTTGCTACACAAGCAACTAACTTACGTTTATTAGAACCTACACTATGGTCCCCCCTAGAAGGTTCTATGCCTATTACAATCCCTACTCTACCCTTAACCCTTTTCAAAAATTACCAAATCTGCTGAAAGTACCCTTTTCCTATGCCTAAACTACCCTTTGAACCTCCTGAAATTACTAGCCTCCATTAACTACACCACACTTTCTAACTGACCCTGGTTCAAATAACTATCAACCAGCCCCCAATCCAATCCTAAATTCAAATAACTTCTGATTTTTGGATTAATAACTACTAATAACAAGTCAAATTAAAATAGTACTCACATAGTATTGATTAAAACTGTAAGCAGCAAATTCGACACACACAGCTAATAGAACAACTTATTCATGAAGCCTGGAGAAGATTTAAGCAACTCAAAACCTAAACTAAATCCTAAGCATGATTAATCCTAATCCTAAAGAATTCAGTCACAACTAAATTGACAAACGACCCAATTATTAATTAACAGACAATGAAGAATAACAAATAAGAAACATGCTAATCTATTTGACCACTGGTTCGACCAAAAATGAGGAAAAATAAACTCAAACCCTAAATTGATTGCTCAAAAGGAAGTATCAGTCAAAAGGAAAAGACTAACGAAGGAGAACGAAGAAAACTTACTTAGCTTGAACACTTGACTGATTATGGGGTGAGCTCTGACCGGTCCTTTGTTTGAATCCTCCGGGATTCTTGACGCGTAACATCCCTAATCGTGTGTTTTCCAAAAGAACACACATGATTAGGGAAGTTATGGTCGAAAATCCCCAAGATTTTCTAATTTAGGGTTCTGCCGGATTTTGATCGGATATTTGGACAATTCTGGCCATATTTGAGACACGTGGCTATGGGGGTTGGATAGAGGAGGTCAAGGCGGTCCCATGGTGTTAATTTGGGACCGTTTGGCATAACCGGCGACTTGGCCGGAAAACTGCGAACGGATATTCGACGAGTTCCAGTAATATTTGAAAGCAAAGGACAGTGGATTTGGGTAGAGGAGGAGAAGGGGAATCTGGGGTGTAATTTTGGGGTTGATCGGAGCATCGCCGCCGGCGGCGACGATTTCCGGCCGGCGGCGGACGGCGGAGGGGCGGTGGCAGATGGTGGTGGGGCTAGGGCGGAGGACGCCGGCGTTACAGGGGAGGTACGAGGAGGATGATTTTGGTCTCAAACTTTTCTGAAGATTTCGGACACTTATATCTAAAATTTGAGATTAAAGCTGGGCCGTTGGATTAGAGTGGGTAGACGGCCTAGATTTGTTTTGGCATTTAACTCAAAACGACGTAGTATGCTCCCTATACTACATTGTTTTGTTGGTCTCACAGGCATGGGCACCTGGACCGGGTAGAGGTGAATTGGGCCTGGACGTGGAAATTGTTTGGGCTACCTGATTTTAGCCCAAATTTGGTCTTTACTCAAGACCAAATTGAATTTTTTTTCTTTTTCCCTTTTTCTTCCTTTATCTATTTTTTGTATTTTTTGTATTTATTTATTTTTTTTGATTTTATAAAATGTTAAAACAAAGCAAAGACCTAATTACACTATTTAACTCCTAAAATTACCTACAACTCTATTTAAAGACAAACGCAATAATTAGTAATGCAAAGAACTATTTTCTTGCAATTTTCTTTACATTTTATTCTACAACTAATTAGTACTAAAATTGTGAAATTAAATCCCTAAATGCCAACACATATTTTGGTATTTTCATATGGATTAAGATGCACAAATAAAAATGCAACAATTACCAAAGAATGCCACAAAATTCACAAAAATTTATAAAATACTAGAAAAAATTATTTTGTTTGAAATTTTGGGAATTATTGCTTAGGGCAAAAATCACGTGCTCACACCTGGATCGAATAGAACCGATACATCTCTATGACAAAGTGGAAGAATACCTGTGATGACAGAATCGGAGGCAACAGGTTGAGTACGGGAAGGAAGGGCATAATATCTGGCCTGGCCTCCCACTCTGGGGCGACCTCTACCTCCTCGACCTCCACCTCTAGCTGGCTAGGCAGGTGGGGTAGCAACTGGTGCTGTAATCACAGCTTGGGAACTCTGCGGAGCACGCTGTGGCTAAGAAGTCTGTGGAGGTGCACCCCTCCTAAGTCTGGGGCAATCCCTCACCATATGGTGTGTGTTGCCACACTCAAAATAAGCTCTAGGAGGATGTGGCGGCTGTGACTGGCTCGGGCCAGGTCTGCTAGACTGACTACTAAAAGCACCCTGCGCAAGAGGTGCACCAGATACCGGAGGTGCATAATAAGGCTCTTGAGGTCTAGGAGGAGCTGGAATACCACTGGCTGCTGGAAGAGCTGAATGAACGGGGCGACTCATATAACCCCTACCATGACGAACTGCAGCTGGGGCACAAGCACCAGAATAATGGCCCGACTCTCGAGACCTCTTGGCCTCTCTCTCCTCTCTATCCCGAGCATGCATGCCCTCTACTCTTCTAGCAATGCTCACCATCTGCTGATAAGAAATATCCATCTCCAACTCCTGGGCCGTGCTAGATCTGATGCTGGGAATAAGCCCCTAAATAAACCGGTGAACTCTCTCGCGAACCGTAGAAACCAAAACCGGTGCATGCCTAGCCAAGTCACTGAAACGGATAGCATACTCCGATACAGTCATAGAACCCTGGCTCAAATGCTCAAACTCCGCGCGCCATGCGTCCCTGAGGCTCTGAGGGACATACTCTCTCAAGAACATATCTGAAAACTGTGTCCATGTAAGGGAAGCTGCCTCTGCCAAACTATCCAACTCAAAAGTACGCCACCACTGATAGGCTGCTCCTCAAAGCTGGAAGGCAGTGAAAGAAACCACATTCGATCCTGATATACCCGTAGTGTGGAGGATTCGGTGACGCTCCTCCAGAAATCCCTGAGCATCCTCCGATGCTAGACCACTGAATGTTGGAGGCTGGTACTTCTTGAACCTCTCAAGCCTCCACTGCTCCTCCTTTGAGGCTACTGCCTTATCCTCGGGCTGAACTGGGGCTACAGGCGGTACCGCTATATTCTCTGGGACCTTATCAACATGCACTCACTGCTCAGGAGTGCGGGCGGCGGGAGTCTGTGCTCCTCCCCCGGCCTGCGATGTAGCTGTAGCAAGGGGAATCAACCCTGCCTGAGCTAAAGTGGTGTACATGCTTATGAACTAGGCAAGGGTCTCCTGGAGAGCTGGAGTAGTAGTAGAAGTAGGCGTATCAGGCGCCTGGGCTCCGGCTGGAGCAGCTGGTGGGTCCTCTGTAGTAGCTCATGCGGGTCTCTAGCTGCACCACGTTCGCATCCTCGGCCTCTACCCCGGCCCCGACCACTGACGACTCTAGTAGGGGGCGTGGGTGCCTAGTCATCTCCGGTAGCTCGTGTCCTCAATATCTGTGAGAGAATAGAAGACAGAGGTTTAGAATTTTGATATAAAAAATCTCGCACGACAAGGAAATCAAATGAAGTGGAATTTTCCTAACAGTTACATAGCCTCTCATAGATAAATACAGACGTCTCCATACAGATCCGCGAGACTCTAATAAACCGGCTTGTGATTCATGAATCCTATGAACCTAGAGCTCTGATACCAACTTGTCACGACCCAAGTTCTCCCTCCGTGAACTGTCGTGACGGAACCTAGTCTCTACGACTAGGTAAGCCTAACAAATTGCAGAAAAAGGAAATAAAGATACAAAACTAGCAATTTACGGGTAACAAAATAAAGAAGTTTAAAATGCTGCTCGGCATATACAATATCACTCTCTCAAACTGAACAAAACACTCCCAAAACCCGGAATCTCATGAATCACAAGCTAAAGAAAATACATAGTGTTCTAACTCCAGAAGTCTAGACAAAAGGAAACACAGGAAGTCTATAGCTAAAGAGAGAATAGAGAGGGACTTCTAGGTCTGCGGACGTGCAGATATACCTCGAAGTCTCTGGGTCGCCTCGCCTCACGGATAGTATGGCTGAGTAGAAGAACCTAGATCTGCACACGAAAAACATGTGCAGGAAAGGGCATGAGTACACCACAGCGGTACCCAGTAAGTGCCAAGCCTAACCTCGGTCGAGTAGTGACGAAGAAGGTCAGGGCCCTACTGGTTGTAAAAATAACAAGGTAAAACAATGTAAAATGTGACAGTATAATTAAAGATGCTAACAATCAAATAAAGATGAAATCTCAGAAAGGAAATAACTCAGTAAGCAGTGAGAGCAACAGGGGATCTCCCAGGATAACATCCCGTAGTCCCAAACATAAATGTGCAGAGGATCTCCCAAGATACCGTCCTGTAGTCGAAAAGTAAAATAGCCAGTGCAGGGGGATCTCCCGGGATACCGTCCCGTAGTTCCAAATATAAAGGTGCAGGGGGATCTCCCGGAATACCGATCCGTAGTCCCAAAGTAAACATGCAGGGGGATCTCCCGGGATACCGTCCCGTAGTCCCAAAGTAAACACACAACAGTCTCAAGGAAGAAATCTACAGTTCTATCCAAGTTCGTATCGAGAAAATAGAAAAATTCTACTTTAAACATGCTACACAAAATCCAAGTAAGCAGTTAAAGCAGAGAAAACAGTTAAGTCAGATAAGCATGCTTTCCTAAGCCTAACAGGAAACTTCAAATACAAGTATTGCTCAGTTAAAAGAAAATACAGATATTTACTCAATGAAAACGGGGTTTTTCAACAATTAGCTCGTGTACGCACTCGTCACCTCACGTACACGACATTTATATAACAACAAAACCAAAATCCTAAGGGGAGTTCCCCCTCACAAGGTTAGGCAAGCCACATACCTCGAACCAAGCTCAATCAATCCGAAATCACGCTCTTGCCATGAGTATCCAACTCCGAGTGGCCCGAATCTAATCAAATCAATTTCATAATGTAAATATAACTACAAACAACGAGTTTAGCTAAAGGAATCGAAGCTAAGTCAAGAAAATAGAAAAGAGCCCAAAAATCCTCCCCTGCCACGTCTCGGAATCGGGTAAAAATTACGGATTAAGAACACCCATTCACTCACGAGTTCACTCGTACCAAAATCGTCCCAATCCGACGTCAAATTCTTCACTAAAAACTCAGATTTTCCATTGGGAGACTTTTTCACCCATTTCCAAACTTTTACCCTCAAATTCCTTAATGAGATGATAAAACTAACAATAGATTAATGTATTAGAACCAAATTAGAGTTAGAATTCATTACCCAATAGTTCTCCTTCAAAATCTCTCAAGAAATTGCCTTCCATCGAGCTCCAATTCGATTTTAGAAGTTATGAACTCAAACCCTTGATTTTTCATATTTCTGACCAGCGATTTCCGCTTCTGCGAGGAGTCCACCGCACATGCGGTCCCACTTCTGCGATTGGGGTTCCGCATCTGCGGAAATTCATTAAGCGACCAGATTCCGCACCTGCGCCCCTTTACTCGCAGATGCGGTTCCGCTTCTGCGGTCCTTGGGCCGCATCTACGACCATTGATCTCCAAGCTTCAGACCGCTTCTACGGTCAACAACCCGCTTCTGCGGCGCCGCACCTGTGGTCCAAGCTCCGCAGGTGCGAAACCAACAGGTTCAGCAATTCAAAAAATTGCCTAAGTCCAATTCAACTTCCGTTAAGCATCCGAAACTCATCCGAGGCCCCCAGGACCTCAACCAAACATGCCAACCAATCCTAAACATCATACGAACTTAGTCCGACCCCCAAATAACATCAAACAACACTAAAACCGCAAATCACCCTCCAATCCAAGCCTAATGAACTTGAAATCTCAAGAATCCTACAACCCATGCCGAAACCAACCAAACCATGTCCGATTGACTCCAAATTTTGCACACAAGTCACATTCAACACTACAGAACTATTTTAATTTTCGGAATCAGATTTCGACCCCAATATCAAAATTTCAGTATCGATCTGGAAAATTCAAAAATTCAACTTTCGGCATTTCAAGCCTAAATAAGCTACGGACCTCCAAAACACAATCCGAACACACCCCTAAGCCCGAAATCACCCAACGGAGCTAACAGAATTGACAAAATTCCATTCCGAGGCCGTCTTCACACTGCTCCGACTACGGTCTAAATTGTAAAGCTTAAGCTCTCATTTATGGACTAAGTGTCCCAAAACACTCTGAAACTCAATGCGAATCTTTCCGGCAAATCACAATAGCAGAAATAAATACGGGGAAAGCAGTTAATAGGGGATCAGGGCGTAAATTCTCAAAACGACCGGCCGGGTCATTACAGTCTTGTGCAAACTCATTTGAAACTTTAACCCATCGTATAATTTGCAACTTGACTTAGTCTTAGGGCTCTTCTTAGACCATAAGCCATTATTAATACACCTCATACATATATTATCATGATTAATTGCTATCTTTTTATATCATTAGTCTTGTTCATACCCGAATTAATTTAATTAGCACAGGCCCAATCTCCTTAATAGTCTTAAAACACTTCAAAAAATTTCAGGGTATTACATTCTACCCCACTTAAGAAAATTCATCCTCGAATATTTTATAAATAATTATTAGGAATAGGGTTATCCTTATTTCACCTTAACTATCATCCTTAATCATCCACGACTTCATATGGATCTTAGACATTCTTTCAAAATTTCAACTTCCTTAAGGCACCACAATTTAGCTAACCCTCCAAATTCTTAAAATATTTGACAGAGTATCCCCTGCAATTGGGACTATCCAAAATTCAAATATTTCCAAAACAAGCTCCTACACAGGCACCGACCTTAATATAGTTCAACAATCAAAGATCTATACTACTTTTCTTTCGTTCAAAGACTTTCACATTTACATAAAATTAACTTTTAAGCATAGTTTGTTCTCATAGGACTCTTGATTCTTTAGTTGTCAACTCCTTCTATAATGCTATTTTATTCCATCCGAAGACTAACACGATATTTATCTTATTTAGATCCATTCATCACGTGGGTGATTTCTACCTCCACTTAGACTTGTAACTTTTGAGTTTTTTTTAGATCCCAAATTGATTGATATTATTGTTAACAAATTTGCTCTACGAGAAATGTTCAATCCACTTCCTTCCCTTCCATAGTACAAATTTTCATTCATTATCGAACATCATTGTACATATTTCTATTTTCTTAACCTTAACGAACTAATTGATATCATCGAGTTCTTTATAATATTTTATTACCAAAAATTTAATTTGTATTTGCTATTGTGCCTACCATAGGAATGTTACCATGGATTGTAGGCTTTCTGTAATGACCCAAATCTCAACATATTGTGATGGCACCTATCACAGTACTAGGCAAACCGACAGTCACGAAATAACTACACATTTTAAATTTAAAAGCATGATGTAACACATTTAATATTAAAAAGTCTTATATATAATCGATAAGCACAGTTGCGACTCAACTACAAAATCTCCCAAAATCCGGCTGTCACCGAGTACATGTGATACTAAGTGTCTATATAATCTAAACCTCTAATACAACTATTTGAAAGATAGAACAGTACAAGATAAACTGAAAGGAAGGTGAGTCGAGGTCTGGGGGCGTCATAGTAGCTACCTCAATAATCTCCAAGCAGATATTGCACCAAGTCTAGCAACCGCCGTGCCCAGAAGTACCTAGATCTACACACGAAGTGTAGAGTGCAGTATGAATACAAAAAATCCAATGTACTCAATAAGTAACATGACTAACCTCGGGCTGAAAGCAGTGACGAGCTCATAAAGGTACAATCCAAATCCAGATAACAACAATACATATATAACAGGGAAATGATAGTAATAACTCAATGAAATTACATAATCAATTCGTATACTATTAAGAAATGTAGACGTACTTTTAAGTTTGATAGCTTAAGTTCAACACTTATAAAATATGCCAAGTATAACTGATATGAGGAATGTTACATCTCTATGTCTGCATGTCAAATATGCATGTCACATTAATGCATCACAATGATAAACTCATGTACTCACACTCTCAGAGTACTCAATCTCACAGTCTCACACTCCTACTCATCACTCTCAATTACTTAGCACGCTCAATCACTCAGCATTGTACGATACTTGCGCTCACTACTGGTAGGTCTGACTTCGGAGGGTCGGATCCTGCCCAAGCGCTAATATAAAGCAAATATGGCCTGTTGCGGCATGCAACCCGATCCCATAATAATAGATAAAGCCAATAAGGCCTGCTGCAACGTGCAAGCCGATCCATAATAATAATAATATATATAAATCCATGAAGGCCTGCTACGAAGTGCAACCCGATCCACAACCTCACTCACAACACGTCTCTCAGGCCCCAACTCAGTCAACAATCTCTCCAGTCTCTCGGCTCACAAATATCATGCCATGCACCCCAAACAATGATAACATGATGTAACAATAAATGACAATAGAGACTGAGAAATGATATGAAAATGACGAATATGACTGAGTACATATTTGCAATTTAAGCAAATAATTCAACAACAGAAATGACCTTGGTGGGTCCCAACAGAATAAGCATATATCCTAAACATGATTTCTAACATGGATCACAGCTCAATTACTCTAACACGTAGGGATTGAATGAATAACAACAAAGTTTGATAACTACACGGTACCACGGGATCAAAAAAGTCACATTATCACGATGCATGCCCACACTCCCGTCACCTAGTATGTGCATCACCTCAACACCAACCACATAACACGTATTTCAGGGATTCATACCCTCAGTACGAATTTTAGAAGTGTAATTACCTCAAATCGCACAAATCACAACTCCAACAAGCCCTTGCCTCTCAAATCGACCTCTGAACGACTTGAATCTAGTAAAAAACAACCTAATACAATCAATACAAGCTATAGGAATTATTTCCATATGATAAAGCTAAGTTCTTTACCAAAGTCAAAAAGTCAACCATGGGCCCACATCTCGGAACCGGACAAAATTTACAAAATTTGAACACCCATTCAATAACGAGTCCAACCATACCAAAATCATCCAATTTCGACCTCAAATCACCTTTCAAATCCTCAAAATATAGCTTATGAATTTTTTTCCAGTTTTTCCAACCCAAAAAACTAACTAAATGGTAAAAAGAGTGATAGATTCATGTATATTAATTAAATCCGAGTTAGAATCACTTACCCCAATCAACTCATTGAATATCTCTTCAAGAATCTCCCAAAACTGATGTCTCTAGCTCAAAATATGAAAAATGGGACAAATCCCTCAATTTTGAAATAATATAGTGCTGCTCCAGATGTTTCCCCTTCGTGATCACGAAGATACTGAAAGGAAGGTGAGTCGAGGTCTGGGGGCGTCATAGTAGCTATCTCAATAATCTCCAAGCAGATACTGCACCAAGTCTAGCAACCGCCGTGCCCAGAAGTACCTGGATCTGCACACGAAGTATAAAGTGTAGTATGAGTACAAAAAATCCAATGTACTCAATAAGTAACATGACTGACCTCGGGCTGGAAGCAGTGACGAGCTCATAAAGGTACAATCCAAATCCAGATAATAACAATAAATATATAACATGGAAATGATAGTAATAACTCAAAGAAATCCCATAATCAATTCGTACACTGTTAAGAAATGTAGGCGTGCTTTTAAGTTTGATAGCTTAAGTTCAACACTTATAAAATATGCCAAGAATAACTGATATGAGGAATGTTACATCTCTATGTCTGCATGTCGAATATGCATGTCACATGTAATGCATCACAGTGATAAACTCATGTACTCACACTCTCAGAGTACTCAATCTCACAGTCTGACACTCCTACTCATCACTCTCAATTACTTAGCACGCTCAATCACTCAGCATTGTACGCTACTTGCGCTCACTACTGGTAGGTCTGACTTCGGAGGGGCGGATCCTGCCCAAGCGCTAATATAAAGCCAATATGGCCTGTTGCGGCATGCAACCCGATCCCATAATAATAGATAAAGCCTATAAGGCCTGCTGCAACGTGCAACCCGATCCAAAATAATAATAATATATATAAATCCATGAAGGCCTGCTACGAAGTGCAACCCGATCCACAACCTCACTCACAACACGTCTCTCAGGCCCCAACTCAGTCAACAATCTCTCCAGTCTCTCGGCTCACAAATATCATGCCATGCACCCCAAACAATGATAACATGATGTAACAATAAATGACAATAGAGACTGAGAAATGATATGAAAATGACGAATATGACTGAGTACATATTTGCAATTTAAGCAAATAACTCAACAACAGAAATGACCTTGGTGGGTCCCAACAGAATAAGCATATGTTCTAAACATGATTTCTAACATGGATCACAGCTCAATTACTCTAACACGTAGGGATTGAATGAATAACAACAAAGTTTGATAACTACACGGTACCACGGGATCAAAAAAGTCACATTATCACGATGCATGCCCACACTCCCGTCACCTAGTATGTGCATCACCTCAACACCAACCACATAACACGTATTTCAGGGATTCATACCCTCAGTACGAATTTTAGAAGTGTAATTACCTCAAATCGCACAAATCACAACTCCAACAAGCCCTTGCCTCTCAAATCGACCTCTGAACGACTTGAATCTAGTAAAAAACAACCTAATACAATCAATACAAGCTATAGGAATTATTTCCATATGATAAAGCTAAGTTCTTTACCAAAGTCAAAAAGTCAACCATGGGCCCACATCTCGGAACCGGACAAAATTTACAAAATTTGAACACCCATTCAATAACGAGTCCAACCATACCAAAATCATCCAATTTCGACCTCAAATCACCTTTCAAATCCTCAAAATATAGCTTATGAATTTTTTTCCAGTTTTTCCAACCCAAAACACTAACTAAATGGTAAAAAGAGTGATAGATTCATGTATATTAATTAAATCCGAGTTAGAATCACTTACCCCAATCAACTCATTGAATATCTCTTCAAGAATCTCCCAAAACTGATGTCTCTAGCTCAAAATATGAAAAATGGGACAAATCCCTTAATTTTGAAATAATATAGTGCTGCTCCAGATGTTTCCCCTTCGTGATCACGAAGATACTGAAAGGAAGGTGAGTCGAGGTCTGGGGGCGTCATAGTAGCTATCTCAATAATCTCCAAGTAGATACTGCACCAAGTCTAGCAACCGCCGTGCCCAGAAGTACCTGGATCTGCACACGAAGTATAAAGTGTAATATGAGTACAAAAAATCCAATGTACTCAATAAGTAACATGACTGACCTCGGGCTGGAAGCAGTGACGAGCTCATAAAGGTACAATCCAAATCCAGATAATAACAATAAATATATAACAGGGAAATGATAGTAATAACTCAAAGAAATCCCATAATACATTCGTACACTGTTAAGAAATGTAGGCGTGCTTTTAAGTTTGATAGCTTAAGTTCAACACTTATAAAATATGCCAAGAATAACTGATATGAGGAATGTTACATCTCTATGTCTGCATGTCAAATATGCATGTCACATGTAATGCATCACAGAGATAAACTCATGTACTCACACTCTCAGAGTACTCAATCTCACTGTCTCACACTCCTACTCATCACTCTGAATTACTTAGCACGCTCAATCACTCAGCATTGTTCGGTACTTGCGCTCACTACTGGTAGGTCTGACTCCGGAGGGGCGGATCTTGCCCAAGCGCTAATATAAAGCCAATATGGCCTGTTGCGGCATGCAACCCGATCCCATAATAATAAATAAACCCAATAAGGCCTGCTGCAACGTGCAACCCGATCCATAATAATAATATATATAAATCCATGAAGGCCCGCTACGACGTGCAACCCGATCCACAACTCACTCACAACACGACTCTCAGGCCCCAAATCAGTCAACAATCTCTCCAGTCTCTCGGCTCACAAATATCATGCCATGCACCCCAAACAATGATAACATGATGTAACAATAAATGACAACAGAAACTGAGAAATGATATGAAAATGACGAATATGACTGAGTACATATTTGTAATTTAAGCAGATAATTCAACAACAGAAATGACCTTGGTGGGTCCCAACAGAATAAGCATATATATTAAACATGATTTCTAACATGGATCGCAGCTCAATTACTCTAACACGTAGGGATTAAATGAATAACAACAAGGTTTGATAACTACACGGTACCACAGAATCAACAAAGTCACAATTATCATGATTAATGCCCACACGCCCGTCACCTAGCATGTGCATCACCTCAACACCAACCACATAACACGTATTTCAGGGATTCGTACCCTCAGTACGAATTCTAGAAGTGTAATTACCTCAAACCGCGCAAATCAGAACTCCAACAAGACCTTGCCTCACAAATCGACCTCTGAACGACTGGAATCTAGTGAAAAACAACCTAATACAATCAATACAAGCTATAGGAATCGTTTCCATATGATAAAGCTAAGTTCTTTAACCAAAGTCAAAAAGTCAACTGTAACACCCCGTACATTCGGACTAGGTATGGATATGTTAAATGGGTATTAATTTGATATTTTAGACATATGAAGTCCTAGCGGGATGATTGTGGGTGAAAATAGTTGTTTCAAAATCAAGATGGAAAGTGAGGTGCATAAGATTTGACAAAATCGACTAGTTTGCAGAAAGTCTGTATTCCATCAGTTTTTAGTGACAATGTGTAACGAATTTGAGAAAACATAAAGCATGAAAGTTTTAGGCCTTTGAAATAGCTTTCCAACGATATATTATGGAGCCCGAACGGATCTCTGTGCAAAATGTTATGTGCGTTTTTCGGAACAGTACGCGTATGCACGAACACTCGCGCGAACAAGCCTCCAGGCGCGCGAACTCGCGCGTGGGAGGCCGTGCTACTGCCGTTGAGCGCGAACTTTCACGGGAACAAGCCTCCAGGCGCGCGAACTCGCGCGTGGGGGGTCGTTTTAAAGCTATATTTCGTCCCCCACAACCCCAAAACATAAAAACATGCTCTAGAAAGGGGAACTCTCAAAAACCTAACTCCTTAAGGGTCCTTCCACCACCCAAGGTAAGTTCTAATGGTGATTTTAAGTTAATTTCAATTTCCCAACATCTTATTAACATGGGTAAACCCTCCATATCATTAGATATTCGATTGGGACACCATTGTTGAGAGAAGAAACCCTAGAACTCGAATTCAAGAAGATTGAACGTCAAAAAGGTAATATCTTTACCCTCTAATTAATTCTAACATTGGTTTAATGATTATAAACCCTAGTTCATGAGATATGAGTTAATAGGTTTGATAGAAAAGCATGAAAAATTATAGGATTGGGTTGTTGATTGTTGATTATTGATTAAAGATATCGTTTATCTTATGGGTGATAAAGAAGGGTGTTGAACATAGCAATTTGATGCTTTAGAATTTATCTTAGGAACAAGAGAATGGGTCATTGGGTGTAGAGACACCATTAATATGGACTATGAAGCTTTATTTTCACCAAGTGTTTGATAAGATGCTTAAGTGACCAAAACATGAGAATCATTGCTAATATGGAATCCCTTTGACTTGTATTGATTTAGATTAAAGTTGAAAGGGGTTGATAAACGTTGTATTATGCTCAATAGCAGGAAGTTAAGGTAGGTGAGGCTAACTCTCTATGTCTGGGAATTTTAATGATTCTCCCTACACTACGTTTCTTTTACAACGTATCAATTGCCTCAGAAATACAGTTAAGCCTAGTTCCTTGAATAGTTGTAGAACTTCTATTCCCTAGCTTCATAACTCGTTTATGACTTTCATTCTGAACGTTGTGAGCTCAGTTCGTATTCAATATAGACTTGGGTTTGATTCCCCGAAGTCTCAGTATAGCTTACTCAGCATGTCATAAACAGTTGCAGTTTCAGTGTTCATAACCAGTTCAAGAATACATGTCATTTTCCAGTCCTATTCAGTATTCCAGTATTATATAACTCAGTAGAATTCAGTATTCCAGTATTATGTAACTCAGTGTGATCCAGTATTCCAGTATCATATAACTCAGCGTGATTCAGTATTTCACTATTATGTATTGCAGTATGATTCTCAGTTCCTGATTTTAAATCCCTGAATGTTGAACACCTATATTTGGGCCTGAGGCCGCAGCTAATGCTTTATGCATCTTTGGGCCTGAGGCCGCAGCTAATGCTTTATGCATCTTTGGGCCTGAGGCCGCAGTTTATGCTTTATGCATTTTGGACCTGAGGTCGCAGTTATGTATACGTATACTTGGGCCCGAGACCGCAGCTTGTGCACATATATATATATATATATTGGGCCTGAGGCTGCAGTTTAATATTCAGATAAACAGATTCTTCATCATTCATAAGAGGGAGTATTCATATCCTTACTTCCTTTATTCAGTTCAGTTATCAGTTATCACTTATCTTTTCACTTATCAGTTATCAGTTCAATTACCAGTTATCAGTTCAGTCATCAGTTATTAGTTATTAGTTATTAGTTATCAGTTATCATTTCAGTTTCAGTTTGAATAGTTATCATTTCAGTTCTCAATTATAAATTCTCAGTTATAATCTTAGTTTCAGTTTCAGCAGTTATAATTATTTCTTTCAGTTGCTTTACATACCAGTACAATTCAAATGTACTGACGTCCCTTTTGCCCAGGGCCTGCATCTCACGATGCAGGTAATGATTTACAGGTTGAAGATTCAGAGCGCTAGGATTCCCGTACCAGCTGTTTGGTGATCCCCAGTTCTTTCGGGGCTTTATCATTACTTTACGGTCTTTCAGTATTTACAGGCAGTCAGTGTTTTCAGTACTTTATTAGAGGCTTCATAGACTAGAGTAACAGTTAGAAAGAGTCACATGCTTTCCATGTTAAGCTATGTTGGCTACAAATATTATTATAATTGTATTAGTATTTCGGCACTTTTATTTATATCATCCAGACTTTCAGTATATCAGCATGTGTTAGTTTTTTTTCCGCATTCAGTATGTTATGATACCACATGTTGATTCAGCCAGCCAGTTGGTTCGCTCGGTCACATGTAGTCAGGCACCGAGTGCCGTGTTACGTCCAGGCCCAGGTTTGGGGCGTGACATCAACCATGGGCCCACATCTCGGAACCGGACAAAATTTACAAAATTTGAACACCCATTCAATAACGAGTCCTACCATACCAAAATCATCCAATTTCGACCTCAAATCACCTTTCAAATCCTCAAAATATAGCTTATGAAGTTTTTCCAGTTTTTACAATCCAAAACACTAATTAAATGGTAAAAAGAGTGATAGATTCATGTATATTAATTAAATCCGAGTTAGAATCACTTACCCCAATCAACTCATTGAATATCTCTTCAAGAATCTCCTAAAACTGATGTCTCTAGCTCAAAATATGAAAAATGAGACAAATCCCTTGGTTTTGAAATAATATAGTGCTGCTCCAGATGTTTCCCCTTCGTGATCACGAAGATACTGAGATTGCTGCCCTCAGAAATAGCCTACGCGAACGCGGGCCCCCAGCCGCGTAGCAATGCACAACCACTCAGACCTACGTGATCGCAGACTCTCATATACGATCTCGAAGAATAAATGCGTGGACGTGATCGCAAACCTCCCCTTCCTTCTTCACGGACGTGCCCCAACAACCGCGTTCGCGATGCACAATTGACCAAAGCTCCCCGATCGCAGACAAATTCTCATGAACGCATAAAATAATTTCACCAATCACCCAAACAACCATTCGCGATGGCGGACCATCACTCGCGATTGCATATAAGGAAACCAGTAACAAACATAACATCAGTCTAACAAGTCCAAAAATGAGTCGAACATGATCCGAATCACACCCGAGGCCCCCATGATCCCATCCAAACATTCGAACACGTCCTAAAACATCATACGAGCTTAGTCAAGGTCTCAAATCACAATAAACAACATCGAAAACACGAATCGAACCATAATTCAATCTAATGAACTATTGAACTTCAATCTTCTAAAACCAATGCCGAAACCCACTAAATTAACTCCGATTGACCTCAAATTTTGCACACAAGTCATAAATTAGACAACGGACCTATTCCAACTTCCGAAACTAAAATTCAAGTCCAAATAACAGCAAAGTCAACTCTCGATCAAACTTCTAAACTTTCCAAACCTTCAACTTTCCAACTTTCGCCAATTCAAGCCAAAACGACCTATGGATCTCCAAACTAAAATACGGACAAACTCCTATGTCCAAAATCACCATACGAAGCTATCGGAACCATCAAAACTCCATTCCGGAGTCCTTTACACATAAGTCAATATCCGATCAACTCTTTCAACTTAGGTTTCCAACTTTGGGACTAATTGTCCCCATTCATTTTGAAACATCCCCTGAACGAAACCAACCACCCTAGCAAGTCAAATACTAACAAACAAACATATAATAAGCAATAAATGGGGAAACGGGGCTACAATACTCAAAACGACCAGCCGGGTCGTTACATTCTCCCTCTCTTAAACAAACATTCATACTCGAAGGGGTCTAGAATCATACATGGAGTCTCAAAAAGGTGTGGATAGATGCTCCGCATCTCCCACTCAGTCTCCCAAGAAGCCTCCTCGACTACCTGACCTCTCCACTATACTTTCACTGAAGCTATATTCTTTGATCTCAACTTTCGAACCTGCTGATCCAAAATGGCCACCGGCTCCACATTATAAGCCAAATCCCCATCTAACTGAACCGTGTTGAAGTCCAAAACACGAGACGCATCACCAAAATACTTCCGGAGCATGGAAACGTGAAACAATGGGTGAACGCTTAATAGACTAGGTGGCAAAGCAAGCTTGTAAGCCACCTTTGCAATCATCTCAAGCACCTCAAAAGGGCCAATATACCAAGGGATCAACTTTTCCTTCTTCCTGAACCTCATAATACACTTTATGGGTGAAACTCTGAGCAACACCTTCTCCCCCACCACGTAGGCAACAACCTTCCGATCGATGTTACTCTTCTGTCTAGACTGTGTTGTGCCATGCCGATCCTGAATCAACTTAACCTTTTCCAAAGTATCCCGACAAAGTCAGTACCCAATTGCCTAGCCTCCCCTGAGCAAACCACCCAACTAGAGATCGACACTGCCTCCCATATAAGGCCTCATATGGAGCCATTTGAATACTCGATTGGTAGTTGTTGTTGTAGGCAATCTTTGCAAGTGCTAGAAACTGATCCCAAGAACCCCCAAATCCATGACACAAGCGCGTAGCATGTCCTCCAATATCTGAATGGTGCGCTCGGACTGTCCAATACGTCTGAGGGTGGAACGCCATAATCAACTCAACCTGTGTTCCTAACTCTCACTGCACTACTCTCCAAAAGTGCAATGTGAACTGCGTGCCCCGATCTGAAATAATGGACACCGGAACACCGTGAAGGCAAACAATCTCACGGAAATATATCTTAGCCAACTGCTCCGAAGAATAGGTAGTCCCAACTAGAATGAAGTGCGCAAACTTAGTCATGCGGTCCACAATCACCCTAATAGCATCAAATTTCATCAAAGTCCGTGGAAGCCCAACTACGAAGTCCATGGATGCCCTCCCATTTCCATTCAGGAAACTGAAGCCTCTGAAGCAAACCACTTGGCCTCTGATGCTCGTACTTCACCTATTGATAATTCAAGCCCCGAGCTACAAACTTCACTATATCTTTCTTCATTCTCCTCCACCAATAGTGCTTCCTCAAGTCTTGATACATCTTTGCGACACCTAGATGAATGGAGTACCGCAAACTATGGGACTTATCAAGAATCAACTCATGTAACCCATCCACATTGGGCATACAAATCCAACCTTGCATCCGCCACACCCCATCATCTCCGTACAAACCTCCTTGGCATAACCGTGTTGAACCATGTCCTTAAGGACAAGCAAATGGGGGTAGTCATACTGATGCTCTTTGACGCAATCATATAAAGAAGACCGAGAAACTACGCAAGCTAGAACCCAACTAGGCTCCGAAACATCTAACCACATGAACTGATTGGCCAAGGCCTGAACATCTGATGCAAGCATTCTCTCACAACTAAGAATGTATGCTAGGCTGCCCAGACTCACCGCCTTTTTACTCAAGGCATCGGCCACCACATTGGCCTTCCCGGGATGATAAAAAATTGTAATATCATAGTCTTTTAATAGTTCCAACCATCTACGCTGCGTCAAATTTAGATCCTTTTGCTTGAATAAGTACTGATGACTCTGATGATCCGTAAATACCTCACAAGACACACCTTAGAGATAATGCCTCCAAACCTTCAATGCATGTACGATGGTTGCCAACT
Organism: Nicotiana attenuata; assembly: GCF_001879085.1. Classification (NCBI taxonomy): domain Eukaryota; kingdom Viridiplantae; phylum Streptophyta; class Magnoliopsida; order Solanales; family Solanaceae; genus Nicotiana; species Nicotiana attenuata. Next base: position 98,752,144 of record NC_031995.1, on the reverse strand, counting down.
CTAAATCAAGAACGAGTTAATTCTTCTCATGAGGCTTCAACTAGCGTGAAGAATAAGTAGTCACTCTACCCTCCTGCATCAAGACACACCCAATACCAATCTGAGAAGCATCACAATACACTGTTTAAGAACCTGATGCTGAAGGAAAAACTAGAACTGGAGCTGTGGCCAAGGTAGTTTTGAGCTTCTGAAAGTTCTCCACACACTCATCAGACCACCTAAATGGGGCACCCTTTTGGATCAACCTGGTCAAAGGCGTTGCAATGGACGAGAAACCGTCCACAAAGCGGTGATAATATCCAACCAAGCTAAGAAATCTCTGAATCTCAGTAGCTGAAGATAGCATGGGCCAATTTTGAACCGCCTCAATCTTCTTTGGATCCACCTTGATCCCCTCGCTGGACACCGCGTGTCCCAAGAACGCCACCGAACTGAGCCAAAACTCATACTTGGAGAACTTAGCATAAAGCTTCTCCTCCCACAACGTCTGTAGTACAATCTTCAGATGCTATGCATGCTCCTCCTGGCTAAGTGTGTACACCAGGATATCATCAATAAATACTATGACAAAGGAATCAAGATATTGGTTGGAATACACTATTCATCAGATGCATGAATGTTGTTGGGGCATTGGTCAACCCAAAAGACATCACAAGGAACTCGTAGTGACTATAGCGGGTCCTGAATGCCATATTCAGAATATTAGAGTCCCGAATCTTCAACTGGTGACACCTAGACCTCAAATCAATCATAGAGAACACTCTAGCTCCTTGAAGTTGGTAAAATAAGTCATCAATGCGCGACAAAAGTGTACTTGTTCTTAATTGTAATTTTGTTCAATTGCCTATAGTCAATGAACATCCGTATAGTACTATCCTTCTTCTTCACAAATAGAACTGGTGTACCCCAAGGCAACTCAGTAGGCCGAATGAACCCCTTATCAAGAAGCTCCTAAAGATGCTCTTTCAATTCCTTCAACTATACTGGTGCCATGCGATACAGAGGAATAGAAATGGGATGAGTGCCCAACACCAAGTCAATACCAAAATCAATGTCCCTGTCGGGTGGCATTCCCGTCAAGTCTATAGGAAACACATCCGGAAAGTCTCGCCCTACCGGGGTAGAATCAATAGTAGGAGTATCAGCACCAACATCCCTCACAAAAGCCAAATATGACAAACACCCCTTCCCAACCATCTATTGGGCCTTTAGATATGAAATCACCCTACTGGGAACATAGTCCAGAGAACATCTCCACCCAATCCTAGGTAACCCCGACATTGCCAATGTCACGGTCTTAGCATGATAAGCCAGAATAGCATGAAATGGGGACAACCAATCCATGCCTAGAATTACGTCAAAAACAACCATACTAAGCAATAAGAGATCAACTATCATCTCCAATCCCCCAATGGTCACCACATATGACAGATACACACGGTCCACAATAATAGAATCGCCCAACGGTGTAGATACATGAACAAGCAAAACTAAGGGCTCACGAGGCATATCTAAATAACAAGCAAAATATGATGAATAAGTAGAACAAGGGTCAAATAATATAGAAGCGTCCCTGTGGCATACTGAAAGAATACCTGTGATCATCGAGCCTGATTGGCCTCCCCCTCTAGGGCGACCTCTAGGTGCTTGAGCCCCACTCCGACATGGATGAGCGGGTGGTGAAGTAACTGGTGCGGAAATCATAACCTGACCCCTCTGCTGAGTTGGACTCCTAAGAGACAGGGACAATACCTCCTCACATGTCCAAACTCCCCACACTCGAACCAACTCCGATCCATCAATGGTGGTGGAGATTGAATCACACCCCGAGAACCATAATAGCTACTAGAAGGACTTGGTACAGATGAACCCTGAACTAGTGGAGAATGGAATGAACTCTGAGCTGGGAGAGCATTGATAGATGACTGGCCCGGACGAGCACTATATGAACCATGGCTAGCTGATGCACCACGATAAACTTGACGAGCCATCTGAGCGGGCCTATATGGACGACCCCTGCTGTGATGAGACTGTCCTCCAGAAGAAACATCGGTGAAACCACCCGAATCACGAGGCCTCTTGCCCTCCCTCTCCTCACGCTCCTGACTACGAACCTGCTCTAGCTGTCTAGTAATATCAACCACCTCATCGAACCTAGCACCTAATGCAATCTCCCTAGTCATGACAAAGCGCAGTCCATAGTTGAGGCCATCAATGAACCTCCTAATCCTCTACCTCTATGTGGGAACCAACCAGATCGCGTGACGAGCCAACTCTGAAAATCTCATCTCATACTAGGTCACTAACATACCCTCCTGGCATAAGTGCTCAAACTGCCTACACAACTCTTCCCCGTTGGTCTGAGGAACAAAATTCTCTAAGAAGAGAACTGAGAACTCGTGCCACGCAAGTGGTGAAGCGCCGGCTAGCTTGCTCAACTCATAGGCCTCCCACCATATGAAGGCTGCCCCCAATAGCTAAAAAGTAGTAAATGAGACACCACTAGTCTCCAAAATACCCGCCGTGCAAAGGATCTGCTGGCACCTGTCTAAGAAATCCTAAGCATCCTCTGACTCAGCCCCACTGAACTTTGGAGGCCTGAGCCTCCCAAACTGCTCTAGTCTTTTCTGCTCCTCGTCCTTGTAGGTAGACCAACCGGGGCTCGAGCCGCTACAACCACCTGTGCTGGTAATAACTCCAGTGTCTGAAGACCCTGAACTACCTACTCTAGAGAACGGGCGGCAAGAGTTTGAGCACCTCTCCCGATATGAGAAGTGGCTGGTGCAGCCGGAACTGAAACCGCCTGAGCAAGGCTAGTGCATACAGTTAATATCTGGGCCAAAGCATCCTGAAGGCCTGGAATCACAAAGGGCACAGCTGGTGCCTGAACTGTTCCCACCGGCTCAACCACATCAGGTATATGCTCCTAAGCTGGAGCAACTGGTGGCTCCATAGGTGCTGCTTTAGCTGCAGTACGATCTGCACCTCAGCCTGTACCAGGGCCCGACCTCTACCGCAACCCCGGCCTCTCGCGACCCTAGCTGGTCGTACCGGTGGCCGTCCGCCCGATCTGGTAGAGCATTTCCTCACCATCTGTGAGAGAATAGAATACAAGAAGTTTAGTTTCCGCAATCAACAAATCCGCATGACAAGAATACAAGAAAGTGAAGTTTTCCTAATGGTTCGTTAGCCTCTTGAAGATAAGTACAGAAGTCTCCGTACCGATCCGCAAGACTCTACTAAAACTGCTCATGACTCATGAGACCTATGTAGCCTAGGCTCTGATACCAACTTGTCATGACCTAAATCTCATGTTGTCGTGATGGTGCCTATCACAGTACTAGGCAAGCCGATAATCACGAAATAACTACGCATTTTTAATTTACCTGGATCCGCACACGAAGTGCAGAGTGTAGTATGAGTACAACCGACCTAATGTACTGAAAAATAACAGGACTAACCTCAGGTTAAAAGCAGTGACGAGCTCAGAAAGGTACATTCAAAACCCAGATAATAACCATACAGATATAACAGGGAAATGATAGTAATAACTCAAAGAAATCCCATAATCAATTTGTACACTATATAGAAATGTAGACGTGCTTTTAACTTTAACAGTTTAAGTTCAACACTGATAAAATATACCAAGTATAACTGATATGAGGAATGTTACATCACTATGTCTACATGTCAAATGTACACGTCACATGTAATGCATCGCAATGATAAACTCATATACTCACACTCTCAGAGTACTCAATCTCACTGTTTACACTCCCACTCATCACTCTCATTCACTCAGCACACTCAATCATTCAGCACAGTACGATATCTGCGCTCATTGCTGGTATGACAGACTGCGAAGTGGCAGATCCTACCCTAACGCTAATATAAAGCAAACATAGCCTGCTGCGGCGTGCAGACCGATCCCATAATAATAGATAAAGCCTATACGACCTGTTGCAGCTTGCAACCCAATCCTTAATAATAATACATATAAAGCCAAGAAGGCCCGGTGCGGTGTGCACCCTGATCCATAACCTCACTCACAACACGGCTCCCAAGCCCTGACTCAGTTAGTAATCTCTCTACTCTTTCGGCTCACAAATCTCATGCCACTCAGCCCCAAAAATGATAACATGATGTAACAATAAACAACAACAGAGACTGAGATAAGATATACAAATGATGAATAGGACTGAGTACATATTTCCAATTTAAGAAAATAATTCAACGGTAGAAATGAGCTTAGTGGGTCCCGACTGAATACGCATATAGCCTAAATATGATTTCTAACATGGATCACAACTCAATTACTCTAACACGTAGGGATTACATGAAAAGCAACAAGGTTTGATAACTACACGGTACCACAGAATCAACCACGTTACAATTACCACGGTGCACGCCCATACGCCCGCCGCCTAGCAATGTGCGTCACCTCAACACCAACCACATAACACGTATTTCAGTGATTCATACCTCAGTACCAAGTTTAATAGAGTTACTTACCTCAAATCGTGCAAATCATAACTCCAATAAGCCCTTGCCTCGTGAATACGCTTTCGTACGATTCGAATCTAGTCACAAACAACTTAATACAATCAATACAAGCTATATGAATCGACCCAATACGATAAAGCTAAGTTCTTTAACCAAAGTTAAAAAATCAGCCCAAAAAGTCAACCCCGGGCCCATGTCTCGGAACCTGAAATAATTCGCAAAGTTCGAATACGCATTTATTAACGAGTCCAACCATACCAAAATCATCTAATTCCGACCTCAAATTGCCTTTCAAATCCTTAAAATAAAGCATATGAAGTTTTCCCAATTTTTCCCAATTTTTCCAACCCAAAACACTAATTAAATGGTAAAAACAATGATAGATTTATGTACATTAATCAAATCCGAGTTAGAATCACTTACCCTAATCAACTCCTTGAACATCTCTTTAAGAATCGGCCAAAATCGAGGTCTCTAGGTCAAAATATGAAAAATGGGACAAAACCCTCGATTTTGAAATAATATGGTGCTGCCCAGATGTTTCCCCTTCGCGATCGCGAAAATACCCTCGCAATCGCGAAGAACAAAGCTTACTGCCCTCGGAAATGGCCTACATGAATGCGAACTCCCAGCCGCGAACACAATGCACAACTACTTAGGCCTGCGCGATTGCAGACTCTCACACGCGATCGCAAAGAACAAATGTGTGGGCTTCCAGACTTCCCCTTCCTTCTTCGCGGATGCCTCCAAACAACCGCGCTCGCGATGCACAACTGATGAAAGCTCCGCGGTTGCAGACAAATTTTCGTGAATACGTAGAAAATTTTCACTTGTCAGCCAAACAACTCTTCCTGATAGCGGACTTTCACTCGTGATCGCGTATAAAGAAAGCAGCAAGAGATATAACAACAAACCAACAAGTCCAAAAATGAGCCGAACATGATCCGAATCATGACCCCATTCAAACATACCAACAAATCTTAAAATAACATAGGAACTTAGTCGAAGCCTCAAATCACATAAAAAAATATCGAAAATACGAATCACACCCCAATTCAAGCCTTATCAACTATTGAACTTTAAACTTCTACAAATAATGTCGAAACCTACCAAATCAACTCCGATTGACCTCAAATTTTGCACACGATTCATAAATGACACAATGGACCTATTCCAACTTCTAGAATAAAAATCCGAGTCTAGTAACAACAAAGTCAACTCTCGGCCAAACTTCTCGACTTTCCAAACATTCAACTTTCCAATTTTTGCCAATTCAAGCCAAAACGACCTACAGACCTCAAAATTAAAATTGGACATACTCCTAAGTCCAAAATCAACATACGAAGCTATCTGAACCATCAAAACTCTATTCCAGAGGCATTTATACATAAGTCAACATTCGGTCAGCTCTTTCGACTTAGGCTTCCAACCATGGGACTAAGTGTCCCAATTCATTCCGAAACATCCCGGAACCAAACCAACCATCCCGGCAACTCACATAACAACAAACGAACATTGAATAAGAAATAAATGTGGGAAAGTGGCTACAATACCCAAAACGACCGGCCTGGTCATTACACTTTCAACTCCCAAGTGACAATTGTATTAGGATATTACTTGCAACGTTTAGTTTCTTTTTCTTCTTTGACCTCATGCTTCTTACTGGAGCACATTATTTTGGTTTGCAAGTATTTAATATTTAAGAATATGCATAATATAACCTTTTTCTGTCTCATTTCATGCCAAGTGTGCACATAATTTATCCTCATTTATAACCCTCATTGTCCTACAAAGTCCAACGTATGACTAAAGTACTTCCTTATTTTCCGCTATTGCTTAAATTTAATTCAAGTGACACTTGCTCCAAAGTTATTAGAATCTATTCAAGTAGCCCATTAAATATTTGACTATTAGACAGTACGTTATAATACTCCCAATGTTGAATGCCGTAACTATTGCTTATGATAAGCATGAGATCCCTATACCAGCACTGTATGACAATTGTACTCATTTCTTCATGAATTTTACCGAAGATTGTTTTCTTCATCTTTCTTTTGTGAATAAAATGTCTCCTTTTTTTTCCAACCGTCCTCTTTAAGATGACTTCTACTTGCTTTGATACTCTGCCATTCAGGTGTAAAACCCAAATCTAAAGCTCGAACCTGGTACTCGAAGATTATATTAAATTCTTACTTACTCCATTCCATCTAATTGTACACACGCCTATCTGGTACTACAAGTTATTTATTCCCCAACTTGAAATCTTATTTCACAATTTCAAATTTTCATAAAGCCTTGACTTCTATTTTTGCAATTACACTTGTAGTATCTACTATTCTGATAATAAAAAGAAAATTGTTATGCTCATCAAAGGTTTCTTTGTCCCTTGTCGTACCCAAGTATCAAGGCACTTTTAGTCGCAACTCATGCTGCCAAGTATCATCTCTTCCTGCCCTTACAACAACAACGAAGTTAGCATATCACTTTTCGTGTTTGTTTTACCTTAAAAATTATTCTAAAATTTTGCCCTTCAGTCCGTATTAGCAAGTACAACTGCCTCAGGCTAAACTGCAATAACATTTATATAACTTTTTGTAACATACACTATTTTCACAATGCTAAAGGTAAGAAATTGTCACGACCCGGAATCTCACCTTTGGGATCGTGATGGCGCCTAACATTTCACTTGCTAGGAAAGCCAATGCTAGCTAAGTCACTTAACCAATTCTTAACAATCCAAATCAAATACTAAGAATAATAAGTGTAATAGTCTGAAATAGAGTAATGTAATGCTAAATAACATAATCCAAACGTATCCTAGAATCAGTAGTCACGAATACATGAGCGGCTAGAGTGCTACAGATAAAGTCTGAACAAATACAACTGTTTAAATCTAAATAAACAACAATGATGGAAAGGGAAGGGACTTCAGGGCTGCGGACGCCGTGCAACTACACCTCAAGTCTCCACAAGTAGTTAATACCAGCAGTCACACTACGCTTTGCTGGGATCAACTTTGGTATCTGCACAAGAAGTGCAAAGTGTAGTATGAGTACAACCGACCCCATGTACTCTGTATGTGCCAAGCCTAACCTCGACGAAGTAGTGCAAGGCTATGGCAAGTCACTTACAAATAACCTGTACGAAAGAATAATGATAACATGAAAGCAGGGATAAAAATAAAGCAATTAACTCAGGATAACGGTTCCGAAATTCAACTGCCAGAGAGCCCAAAATAATAAAAAAACTCAAGTCTCATATCGCAATACCGAGGATAACTCAACAATCAAAAACAATTACAACATATCCAACCGTTGCGGCACGCAACCCGATACCATCATATCATCATTTGTTCATATCATAATCTGTCCTTATTCCTTCATCACATTTCATTACCTTTCAATTTCCATTGCGGCGTGCAACCTGATCCACAAACAATTTCAATCATCAACATAAACAATTCAACAACAATATTTACAAAATATCTGTATCAAGAAGGTAAATGTACAAGACACTAAAGAACCACAGGATAATAGAAGAATCTCTAATTTCTCGAAATATCAGACTTTACCAATTCATTGGTACATAACATTTAAACAGCACACGCAAGTGAAACAACATTATAGAGCAAAACAAATACTACAAAACAATAGAAATAGGTAAAGCATGTGACAATTAAGTTATGCAATTAAGGCAAGTAGAAACAGGTAGCAAAAATAAGCAGAAGTCATGGGAGGAACGGACAAATTAAGGCAAAGGAACAATTAAATGACAAATAACAATTATGGCATAGAATTCAAGTAAAGACATGTAACAATTAATGCACGAAGCAAGAAATATCATGAAATAGACGAAAATATGGAAATAAATATCCACTTCCCGCATGCTAAATCCTATGACAACGTATATACACTCATCACCTCGCATATACGTCGTTTCCTAACGTAATTCACATAACAAATAGTTCAACGAATCCTAATTCCCTCAAGTAAAGGTTAGACACAACACTTACCTCACTCCATGAATAAAGCAATCAATCAATCACGGCCTTGCCTTTTGTACAAGTCTCCAAACCAACCAAATCTAGCAAATTATTGATAAAACGATTCAAAATAATCTTTAATAACTACCTATTAATGAAAGAGGTTCAATTTTGATCATTTTTGAAAAAGTCAATAAAAGTTAACCCCGGGCTCGCTTGGTCAAAACCCGAGGTTCAGATTAAAACCCGATTATCCATTCACACCCGATCCCGGGTATGTGATTTATTTTGAAATCCAACCTCAATTTGAGGTCCAAACATTATTTTACAAAATACAATTTCTACCCAAATCCCTAATTTCTACAATAGAAATCCTAAATTTAATATTGAAATCTTATGAAAAGTAATGGAGAATTGAAAGAAAGTGGACTAGAGTTGCTTACCAATAATTTCGGGAAGAAAAATCTCTTGAAATATAACCTATGGAGTGTTTAGCGTTGAGAAATGGTGTAAAATGAGCTAAGAACCGATTTTGCCATCTTTTACCCAGCTACAGATGTCGTAATGCGATGTCTGGTTTGCAATTGTGACCCTCACAAATGCGAAGCACAGGTCGCAAATGCGAACTATGCATTAGAAGCCCTATGTCGAAAATGCAGCAAAAGTGACCGCAAATGTGAAAATCCTACCTTCGCAAATGTGGCCAAATTCTTCGCAATTGCGAAAATGTTCTATTTTTGCCAGGCATCGCAAATGTGACCAAATGCTCGCAAAAAAGATCCTGGATAGTTTGCAAATACGAACTATTTCCTCGCGAATGTGATGTTACCCAATCCTAGGCCCTGCTCAAAAATGCAAACTTTTGTCAGCAAAAGAGAGGCTCGCAATTGTGAGCCATACCTCGCAAATGCGAGATGTGAAACCGAACACCGGAAACTAGTAGACTTCAAACCAAGCAAACTCATCTGAAATGCGTCCAAAACTCACCCGAGCCCCTCGGGCTCCAAACCAAACATGCACACAAGTGTAATAATATCCTAAAAACTCACTCGCACAATCAACTCACCAAAATAACATCTAAAGCTACAAATCAACTCTCTACACAAATGAAATTTCAAAGGAAAGCTCAAGAACAACCTAGAATCACACTAAGCGTCCGAATTATAACAAATCAACTCCGAATTGTACCAAATTTTGCAGAAAAGTTTCAAATAGTAAAACAGACCTATACCAAGCACCAACAATAAAATACGAACCCGATCGCCACGAACTTAAACTACGGTCAAGCCTAGAAAATTTCCAACCTTCAAATTACTAGCTTTCGATAAAATGAGTCAAATCTACATAGGGACCTCCGATTTCAATTTTGCGTATAACCCACAGTTCAAAACCACAATACAGACCTACCTAATTCTTTAAAAGTCCGATCTGGGGTCGTTATACAAAATATTGACCGTGGTCAACTCAAGTTATTTTTGAAGTCAAAATTTATATTTTCTTCAAAATTTTACGTAAAAACTTTTGAAAAGTGACACAGACCATGCACGCAAACCATGAAACATCAAATGGAGTTAAAGGAGGTCTTGAAACTCGAAACTCAAAATTAAGGGCTAGTACTCAAAACGACCCATCGGATCGTCACAGAATCATGCATTATATCTTCATGACATCATCATAACATATCTTTTTCTGACTATAGTCAATATCACATCTTCATGTCATCATTCCTTATTACCTCCTTGTTTACCCATTATTCGTGGATTCTACTTGTGGGTAATGAATCATTGGTACGATAATTACCTTCATATCTCAAGGTGTCTCCAATCTCGCTGTTTTAGATAACATGTTAGCATTTGTGAGGCATCACTACATAGTCTTGGATTACATGTAACATATCAACTTTACACATGTACCTTTATCGTTTGCAAGCTCTTGAACCTTAAACTTCATACATATTCGCAATCTGCCTGTAACGACTCGAACGATCGTTTTGTTTATTGTATCCTTATTTCTCTATTTATCGCCTCTTCTATATTAATTTGTGGTTATGTGACTTACCGGGGTGATTAGATTTGTTCCGAGGAGGTCTTGGAGTAAACTAGGATACTTAGTCCCAAGGTTGGAAGCTTAAGTTAAAAAAAGTTGACCGGAGTTTGACTTTTGTATAGCAACTCTATAATTGTATTTTGAGGATTCCAATAGCTTCGTATTGTTATTTTGGACTTAGGTTTGTGTCTAGATATGGATTTGGAGGTCCGCAAATTGATTTGGTGTGTTTCGACGAAAGTTAGAAAACTGAAGGTTTGGAAGGTTGAGAGATTTGACCGTGAGTTGACTTTGTTTATATCGGGTTTGGATTTTGGTTCCGAAAGTTGGAATATGTTTGTTGTGTCATTTAGGACTTGCATTCAAAATTTGAGGTCATTCGGTGTTGATTTGATATGGCTCGACATGAGTTTTGGAAGTTGAATGTTCATTAGATTCATTAGGACTGAATTGGGGCGTGATTCGTGATTTTGGTGTTGTCTGATATGATTTAAGGCTTCGAGTAAGTTCGTATTGTGTTTTAGGTCTTGTTGGGATGTTTGGTTGGGGTCCCGGGGGCCTCGGTTATGTTTCAAATTGAGTTCGGGCCATCTTTGGACTTAGAGAGATTGCTGAAGTTTTTGATGCCTGATGCACTCGCACCTGTGATGGATTGGCTGCAGGTAAGAGAACACAAAAAGCGGTAGCTTGATCGCGGAATCAGAGGAAGGCTGGGCAAGACTTGGTGCACAAATGCGCAGGTGGAGCTGCTGATGCGGAAGTGCAGATGCGCAATGGTCGTAAATGCGGATTTGGAGGGAAGACTAGGAGATTGCATATGCAAAAGGATTCTGCAGAACCAGACTCGTAGATGCAAGGTATTGTCCGCAAAAGTGGATGGTCAGAACTTGGAGGAAGACACAAAAGCGGCCACTATTCCGCAGAAGAGGGACCGCATATGCGGTTAAGTGACTGCAGATGCGGAATCACTGGCAGAGTTTATATTCGAAGGGTTTCATTTTTTTTCACATTTTGAGAGTTATGGAGCTTGGATAAGAGTGATTTTTAGAGTGTTTTTCACCATACTTGAAGAGATAAGTAAAGATTATTCAATTTTGATAATAGATATTGATTACCCATTGATTATTACACCTAGTTTATGTGAATTTAAGTTGAAATTTGGGGATTTTAGACTATGTTATTTGAGAATGAGAGCTGATGATTTGGGGTCAATTTTTGGATGGAATTGGATGAAATTAGTATGGGTGGGCTCGTAATTGAATGGGTATTCAGAATTTGTAAATTTTGTAGGGTTCGGGGGTGCGGGCCCGGGGTTGACTTTTTGATTTTGATAAAGATCGAAGCTTTATTGTTTGAAGTTGTTTCCCATGATATTATTTGATGATATTGAGTTGTTTGTAACTAGATTCAAGTCGGAAGAGATTTTTGAAGTTTTGATCTCCCCGTTTTGAGGTAAGTAACATATCTAAACTTGGATTTGAGGGTACTTAACTCTGGGAACTACATCACATGAGATGTATTAGGGTAACGCACGCGCTAGGTGACGTGCGTGTGTGCGTGCACCAAAGTGTTCTTGATTAGAGGTGGCTTTTAGACTATTATGAGATTTGTTTTGCTATCATGCCTCGTTATATCCGTGTCTTCTCTACTTGTATGATTAACTGATGTATGATTCTTGTTAGAAACCATGTCTTGGCTAGTGCAAATTGTTTGACACATGATAGTGCTATTCTTGCTGTTTATGAGATATTTGCCTTAATTGCACACATACTCCCAGTTGTGACGCTATATCTGTGTGTGATGTCTCTATATCGGTACTTTCTTATTTAATTCCTCACATGTTCTTCATGCCTTATATGTATAACACTGTTGAATTGAGTATTGTGAGATGTGGTTATCTTAGACTTGGGCAGTTAATGACTTAGCTTGGTCCATAGAGTCGATTCGCTATTGATTTTGAGGTGAGGCTTACGCCATCCTCATATTGGGTAAGTGTTATTGATTTGGGGAGACGCGTGCACTACGCCCCCACTATTTAGGCTGTGTGATTATAATTAGCGCTTGGGCAGAATCCGCCCCTACGGAGTCTGGCATATCAGTAATGGGCACAGGCACATTATTATATATACGTGCTTCGATTATGGGCATCTGTGCCAGGAACGCATACAGTGGTAAGTATTTTTGTATGGTTATTCTTAATGGTCTAACTGTGTTATTGTATATTTGACATGTAGGCATAGAGATGTACCTTCCTCATGCTAGCTAGTAAATGAAGTGTTATTAGTGTTGGGCTTGAATTGTTATACTTGGAAAGTAGGTCTAAATTTCTGAAATGTGAACAAGCTGAACATAATATCATTAAGTTACCTGCTTTTACTATTTCCTTTATATTCTTAACTGTTACTGGTTATTGATATTAGTCTCTGACTGTTGTTTCTGAGCTCATCACTGCTTTCAGCCCATGGTTAGGTTTGTTACATATTGAGTATATGGATTCGGTTGCACTCATACTATACTCTGCACTTCGTGTGCTGATTCATGTACTTTTGGACGAGGTGATCTCTAGAGTTCTATTGCTACCAGCCTTTGGGAGACTACGTGGTAGTTGTTATGTCGTCCGCAGACCTTGAAGTTCTCATTTATTATTTCTATTATTATTGCTGTACTATTCAGACAATTGTATTGGGGATTTGGTCATATATTTTGATACTCAATAGTGGTCATGTACTCGTCATCACCTGATCATTGGGATGGTTGTAGCTAAATTGTTGTCGTTTTCATTAGTTATTTCACTAAACCTCCACTGTTGAGTTTATGAAACCATATTTAACTAACTTCATTATTATTGTATGACTGTTGGCTTGCTTTGCAAGTAGTGTTAGGCGCTGTCATGGCTCCGCTAAGAGTTGAGTCGTGAAAAGTTAGTATTAGAGAACTAGGTTACTTAGATCTCACGACTCATGAGCGAGTTTAGAAGAGTCTTGCGGATCGATATGTAGACGTCTGTACTTATCTTCGAGAGGCTACCAAATTGTTATGAAAACTTCACTTTCTTGCATTCTTGTTATGCGGATTTGTTATTTCCTAAGTTTGAACCTTGACTCTTCTATTATCTCATAGATGGTGAGGACACATGCGATCGAATCAGGCAGACGGACACTAGTACCACCAGTTAAAGTCGCGAGGGGCTGGGGCTATGGTAGAGGCTGGGGTAGGGCTCGCACTACAGCTAGGGCAGCGCCTGTGGAGCCAGCAGTTGCTCCAACTGAGGAGCAGGTTCCAGATATCGTTGAGCTAATGGGACCAACTCATACACCGACGGTACCTATTGTTATTCCTGGTCTTCAGAAGGCTTTGGCTCAGATTTTGACCGTGTGCACGAGCTTGGTTTAGGCGGTTTTGATTCTAGCTACACCAGCTACCTCACAGGCTGGGAGATGCGCCCAGACTCCAACCGATCGTACTCTAGAGAAGCTAGCTTAGGTTCATCAGACACCAAGGGTGTTACCAGTTCAGTCGGTTGTTGCTGCTTGGGACGAGATTGATCCACCTACGACTAATGAAGAATAGAAAAGGTTGGAGTGGTTAGGGAGGCTTAAACCTCTAGTGTTTATCAAAGAGGAGTCGAAGGATTCTCAGGATTTTCTAGATAGGTGTCAGCGGATTATTCGCACATTGTTATTTTGAAACCAGTGGAGTTACATTTACTAATTTCCTGCTGACAGGGGAAGCCTGCAGATGGTGGTAGGCTTATGACTTGAGCAGTCCAATTGGCCCAGCGCCACTTACATGGCGTGAGTTCTCAGTTCTATTTTTAGAGGAGTTTGTCCCACAAATTCACAGAGAGAAGCTACGTAGAGATATTTAGCAGTTATGCCAGGAAGCGATGACTGTGTGTCAGTACGAGATGAGATTCATAGATTTGGCCCATCATGCCATATGGTTGGTTCCCACTGAGAGAAAGAGAGAGGATCAGGAGGTTCATTGACGACCTCAACTATGGTTTGTGCTACAGTTTGGCTCGAGAGGCCGAGATGGATGCTAGGTTTCACCAGGTGGTTGAGATTGCTAGGTGCTTGGAGCAGGTTCGCCGGCTTGAGCGTGAGGAGAGAGAGGGAAAGAGGCCTGATCACGTCCAATTCACACCCAATTAAAGACTATGAAACGGTCGCTGCAATTATAAATCCCAACACGAGTCGGGGTCGAATTCATATGGAGTTTATATTGTTGCTAAAGTAAACACTTAAGAAAGAACTTAAAATAACTAGATTTAACTTTCAAACAAGTATGGGTAGTTGTTATCTAAATTAACTTCTAAGAAGTTGAACTAACTAGCAAGCAAATAGAGATTGAAATGTTTTTAGTGTTTTTATCAATTAAGGAAAAATCTTAGGGATGTAACCTTCATCTAAGTGAAAACCTAATGGGTAGAGTAAATCTATGCTTGTTCGGTAGATCGTGGTGTGTTATGACTCTCAATGCTCAAGTACCCACTCAATACCTCTCGGTCAAAGAGTGATTATGCCCAAATTGGCTTTCTCAAGACCAAATGGGTAGAAATCTGAACAATTATATGAGTCCAAGTGGGATTATCCCTATCTCTAGTTCAAATACTTTAATCAAACTAATCAAAACTTCAACTAGTTCAATTTTTTTTTTTAGCAAAGTTTTCTTAGACTAGGTTCCTCTTTCTCAAATAAGAAATAAGTCATATAGGCATGTTTGCAACCATTAATTCTAGATATAAAGTAAAAACAAGGCTAAGTAACATACACCTTATCAATAATAAGTATTAATATTTAATACCCACAAATTTTACACACTAGGGTTGGGTTACAACCCTAGATAAAATCTAGCAACTCATAATCATAGACGTAGAAAATGGAATAGAAGAAGTAATTGAAGAACTAAAACTAAAATTAAAAGGTAAAATCAACGGGTCTTCACTAATTGAAGTCACAAATTTCCCAAAATGGCTAAGTCTAAACGCTACCAACTGCTACAGTATAAAATTTGCGGTAAAAAAAGTGTTTCTTATCTATTTATAGTGCTCTAAAACTTTGCTAACAAAAATGCCCTTCGGGATGTTCTATGGCCACATAATTCATCGGTGGTCCGGACTTTCATCTGTTGCTCTTGTAGTAAGAGGGATTTTATGTCCGCGTAATGTTCTGTGGCCGCACTTCAGATTATGCGCCAGCATAATTTGGCTGCAGACCGCGCTCCAAGGAGGCCTCAGACATGGTCTTTTGCATCTCCTATTATCTTTAAATCTTGTCAGTGCGAGCAACATCCGCGGCAACACAATTTGGTATACGGACCGCGCTGTTGTTGAAATCCTCTGAAGCTTCAGGGGTTTGTTTGCGGTCGCACTTTATTCTCTGTGAGCCGCACCTGCATTTGCGGCTGCAAAATAAATTCTGCGGACCACACAACTGTTGCACTTCTCCTCTTTGACTATTTGAGTTGGGACATCTTTTTTTTGAGTTAAATTTCTTCATTGTGCTCAGATCCTCATGCCTGCTATTCACACATTTTCATTAGATTCGGAAACAAAAATCACTATTTTCGGACTAAAAACTAAAGCAAGAAGGTACTAATAAGTGGTTAAAATCCACACTTATGAACTCCCCCAAACTTAAGTCCTTGCTAATTCATAAGCAACTAGATTAGTTCCACCCCCTTAAGTTAAAGTTCATTTCAAAGAGTCATTTATGAGTCATTCATACTCAGTTGGGACCAACAATTACCCATAATACTCATGCATTCTCAACAAGGTGTCAAATATTTCAAAAATATGCGGCTTGCATGTAACTCAAGTGTGACATTTGAGCTTCAAGAATTGGCTTCACTCATCAAGGACTTTTGTTCTTTCATGTAAATCATGGTGGACTCCAAACTCTTCCTCTTCTACCTTTCATCATTCATTCTCGCTTCAAGAATTAACACTCAATTTCTAGAGCAATAAAGGTTTCACTATTCTTGCACAAAGGAATCTCACAAGTATGCTTCAAGTACCATAGGCATGCCCCTAATGTAGAACTCTACGAATACAAGCTTACTCAGTTCAAAATCAAATAGGACTTCTTTCGGGTTGTAATGAAGGCTTTTGGACTGGGTTAGGATACCATATGGGATAAGTGGATACACCCTTTCATAAGAACTCCACTTTTTATTTCTTGGCTCACACTTTCCAAACCCTTAGAGGTATTTCTTTTTCTTGGGGGCTACAGAGACTTGTCATCACTCTTTATTGTTTATTCTTTTTATTTTTCTCCCTTGATGCTCATACTAGAGATGCTTGCCTCACTTGAATTTCATCAATCTCCCTTTTTATTTTCTTTTTGTGTTTTTTTTTCATGGAGATAATTTATTTTCTCTGCGTTCAATGCCTTGATACCTCTTTTAGATTCCTCAACTTCTTTGAGCCACTTATTACATATCGGTGTTAAGGAAGGTTTGGGTGCCAAGAGAGGATTATGATCAAACGGGTAAATGCTTGTAGCATGGTTACCAACATAGAAAGGCTAAAGGATCAAAGGAGTTGACTAGAGATAACGATCATAGGGTGGAAATAGAAATCTCAATCGGTCCAAGGAAATTCTACAATTATTTTTCAAACCAAGCAAACTTAGAATTTTGCCTTGAAATACATTCGGGGTAAGTTCTAGTCTATTCACTCTTGTACTTGAACTAGCAACAAGAATTCATCTCACCTATGATGCAACTAGACCATAAAAGAGGATAGGCTCTAAAACTCACAACGATCACAGTCATGTTAAAGATCACTATGGTCCATTCAACCACCTAATAATTATTAATGTCAACTCAAGAACCTCAAAGTCACTAAACTAGAGCTATTTCCTCCAAAGACCTTGTTTCAAAACATAAGCTTGTAGTTAAGTATGTTGGTACCACTTGAAGCATTAATGACCCTTTTTTTTAATGATAGACTTAATTGGAGCTTTTATTCATTACTACTTACTATTACTATCCCCTAAACATGAAGCTGACTCATTCTCTTAAGAAAGTTGTCACACTATCCATCCTCGAGAAGAGTCACATGGTTCACACAAAAGACCACCTTTGAAAAAAACTGGGGCAATAAGAAAATCAAAGGTTTATTATCAACAATTATAATAAAAACATAAAAACTACCAAAACAAACACAATTGAAGATACTAATAAATTAAACAACAACTAAAGATAAACAAAAAGTAGAATCATCCAGTTATTACATCCCAATGTTATCAAATGTACTCAATTATCATAAAATATAGAATTCTCCACCCCCCACCCCCCGAATAAAAAGAAGCATTGTCCCCAATTCTTAACAAAGTAAGATAAAAAAGTTTAGAGGACGAAGAAACTTCCAAAGTGTCCTCAGTCATCAAAGTGTCACCAGCAGCATCAGTCCCAGTCGGCTCAACTAACTGAATGATGTCATCATTGTGTCCGGGAGCGGCTTGAGAGCTGAATCATGCACCGCCTTAGCAGTGTTGGATGCAAGGCACGACTCCTCAGTATGAGTAATGGGATCTTCATGAGAAGATAGATTTGGGTGAGGCTGGGTAGGGTCTAGTAACATGTCAAAAGGCAAATCACTGGCCTCATCTATCCTTGTCACCTCAGCTCGAAGTGCATCAACCAAATTCTTGATAGCATGTGTCTTTCTCATCTTCTTTACCTGCTTGGTCAATCGCTCAATCACTGCGCCAGTTGTACCAGTGTATCCATGATCACCTTCTAGTTGTCCAAGACTTTATTGAGCTTCTTATCTATGTTAGAGGGATCCAGTGGTGCCTGTGAAGATGACTGCCCTGCAACTGTAGTGGAGATCTCAGACAACATTGAAGTAGCTGCCTGCATCCTATTATTGAGGCTCGCAAGCGTCTGAGACACCCGCAAGGTAGACAATGGGCATATAGGCATATGGACCAGTCTCATAGTTGGAGTAGGCACTGTAGTAGGGGATGAAGATGGTGGCTCAGGGATGGCAACTCTTGCACTGGTGCAAGGCTTAGTTGAAGTAGATGGAATATCAGACGGACCAGGGGCTACAAGCACTGGCTCATCAGACAGGTCAGCAGTAGCAACGGGCTGAATGCTCTTCTTTAGGTTCCTCGAATCTTGCAGCTTGTACCACTCGAAGGGACCAGTCGGCTTGACCTTAGTGTCAAATGGCCTGGACTCCACCTTGGCATCAGTCAGATACTCAGTGGTAGTGCCGGGGTAGGGGTAAGATGTGATACCCTGCTATGCTACAAGTGATTTATTAACCGATATCAAGGAACCAACATTGATTAGGTACCCGTCCATGATAGAAGTTACTAGAATAACTCTCGGCAAAGGCAGGTTGTTCTCATTGAGGCACGGGTCAAGTATGCTGCACACAAAAGTTTTCCACCCTTTTGCTTCAAAGCTTAAAGTATTGCAGAGTATTGGCACCCCGGCACCTATCCAAGGGGGAGTAGGTCCAGGTGCAAGAATCTCAACAAGCCATGATCTAGCATCCTCCTTCAAATCCAACTTTTCCTAATATTCCATTGGCTCCACATCATCAAATCCCAAGTATGCATTCAAAATGTGTTGATCAAACTATACTTTCAGGTTGCACACTTTGGTGATCTTTGTCCCTTTTGAGAATATGCGTCGTGTTGGCGTAGAATTCTCGGACAAGATGTTTTTTCACATCCGCTAGCTTCTCAGTAAACTACATGTACGCCTTTCTCTTGGTAAACTGCTCTAAGACCGCGCAGTTGTATTTGTCTAAGTCTTTGAGGAGGAATTCTCGTTCTTGAGTCAGGGATCTCTCCTTTCACCACATTCTGAAGCATGTATATGGTTGCAAACTCAAGAACCGATCGTCCCAGACAACCTTCTTCTTAGTCCTAGCCATGCGTGCCTGTGCACTTGTTCCTCATCTCCCATCATCTGTGGCATCATTATAATCAGAACCCGGAGCAGATGCTTTGGACTCAGGACTATCACTAGTTGAGCCCAAGGAGGTACTGTGAGATGTGGAAGGTACATCTAGAGGCTCAAACTACCCACGTGTCCAAGATTGCTATTTATTGGGCTCTTCAGGTAGAACCATAGAATTCCCATTAGAGGCCTCCCTAGATGGGGGCATAAGAACTTGACTCTTTTTAATGGCTCATTGCACACTCGGGTGCATGGCACCTCTGCCTCTGCCACTTCCTAACTCTCCCTTTCTTTTTGAAGATTCTCCTCGTCCTCTTGATCGCACCATTGTCTGTGTGTGCACAAAGAGATTTGCTAGTTGGTATTCATGTTGTAAACAGTTAAGAGTCATCTAAGCATGAGAGGACACCATAAAAACAGCGAGGCTTCAAGTTTGCAGCATACAATAGATAAGGAAAAAGTGCGGTCCGCACATTTTGGAGTACGGTCCATAAAGTGGAAATGTGGATCGCACAATTCCAAATACGGGCTGCACTTTAGCACAATTGTGCTCAGTTCTCAGGGTAAGATCTCTGATGGTCAATGAAGCCTTAATATGTGGCCATAGAATTCATCTACACTCCGCACAAAAATGTATGTAGTTCGCACTTTTAGATGCTCGGAGATTAGCTTCTCTGATTATTAGTGCGGACTTCCCTATGTGGTTGCACAATAAAATCCACCGTCCACACAATTCATGTGCAGACGCTCAATCAACTAACCTAGCAAGTTAACCAACGGATATTTGCGAATCGCACAATTTTAAGTGTGGTACGCACATCGAAGAATAGTACGGCCACATATCTGTTACCCTAGGTTATGCAAAAAATTGTGTTCAATCCTACTGACAACGTGGTATAGACATGATAAACAACAACCCAACCCTATCTAAGCATACTTTGACAATTACCCAATGCTAAACTACCCCACATGGGCACATTAAAGGAATGCAATAACTGATAGCCTAAAAAGTTCAAATGTAAGGCCTTGGAAAATTTTCATAGCTAAATTGAGCAATTTCGAGCTTAGGAATACAATTAAATGTAGACCCAAACTACATGAGAAATTAGTGGTGTGGATAAAGTTATTTGGATACTTGGGGATAATTATATTTGATAAATCATGCATGAGTTATGATGAGAGGTTAATGTAAAGTAGGCTTGCTCGACCGGGTTTACTGGGTTGAGCGCCGGTCATGCGCCACAGATTCGGGACGTGACATTAAAAGTGAAAATAAATTCAAAAATAAAATCAACAAGATTGAAATGATGCATACCAGATAGTGCTAGTGTACTAAGATCCAAGTGAGTGTGAAGGGTTGTTTGTGATTGAAAGTGCAAGTACTCGGGCATTTCTCAGAGTAACAATAAAATAGTGAAGGTGGTGAAAAGTGTAAGAGGAGGGGCCACTATTCTATTTATACTTAGAAGAGAGTGAGGGTTTAAAGAGGAGAGTGCGGCAGCACAATCCCAAGTGTGGACCACACTCTGTTACCTTGCTAGCAGTTGAAGGACATAGTTGTGTGGTTCGCACTTTTTCATTGTGGCCGCACTTCTAACACTTAGGTCCAGCTACCTCTCTGATAATGGTATGCAAACTCACTCCTCACTGTTAGAAGAAACGTTTAGAGGACCTTCCATTTAGCACCCGAGACCATCTTTGCAATTGCGGTCAGCAGATAAAATATGCTGCCGCACAGAATCTTCTGCGGTCAGCAATCTTTATCTGCGGGCGCACTAAGAAAAGTGCGGTCCGCAATTTTGCTCTGGATGATACAAACTCAACTACCATTTCACATATAACACTAATCCCTGCAGCATACTTCAAATCAAGTTAAAAACAACAAACAACATCTAGCTAAAAGATAAAAAGGAAAATAACTTGGGTTGCCTCCCAACAGGCACCTTTTTCAACGTTATGGCACGACACAATGTCATAGCATCCACAAGAGAAGTAAAGAACCGCCACCACATGGCTTTCTCTAAATTTTCCCAAATAATTTCACTCGGTGACTATTGACTCGAAATATTTCATTGTTCTTGTTCTTGAAGTCCAAGGCACCAAAAGGTGTCACGCCAACAATTTCAAAAAGACCACTCCACTTTGATTTGAGCTTCCCCGGAAAAATTCTAAATCTTTAGTTGAACAATAACACTAGATCATCGGGCCTTGAACTCATTGTTCCAAATATACTTGTCATGGAGATATTTCATCTTTTCTTTGTACAAGGAAGAACTTTCATGCGCATGATACCAGAACTCATCCAATTCATTCAAATGTGCAACCCGAAAGTTAACGGCTACATCCCAATAAAGATTCTATTTCTTCAAAGCCCACATTGCCTTGTGCTTTAGTTCCACCGAAAGATGACAAGCTTTCCCGAACACCAACCGGTATGGGGACATTCCGATAGGTGTTTTTTAAGCCGTCCTATATGACCATAGAGTATCATCAAGATTCTTAGACCAATCTGTCCGATTTGCATTCACCGTCTTGGATAAAATACTCTTTTTCTCCTGATTGGAGACATTAACTTGACCACTAGCTTGTGGGTGATAGGGAGTTGTCACTTTGTAAGTAATAGCATACTTGCCAAGTGAAGTGTCGAAAGACTAATTGCAAAAATATGACCCTCCATCACTTATGATTGCTCGCGGAGTACCAAATATTATAAAATCTTCAAGAAAGTCACCACACTTATAGCCTCATTATTGGGTAAGGCAATGGCCTCAACTCATTTTGTCACATAATCCACCGCGACCAAAATGTAGGTGTTTCTAGAAGAACCCACAAAAGGGCACATAAAGTCAATACCCCAATTATCAAAAATATCAATCTCCAAGATGGTTGTAAGGGGCATCTCATATTTCTCTGAAATTCCACCGCCCATTGATATTCGTCACATCTTTTCACCATCTCATTTGCATCTTTTTATAGAGTAGGCCAATCAAACCACAACGTAGGACTTTAGTCGTTGTTCTCGCTCCACCATGAAGACCTCCATATGGCAAAGAATGATTAGCCTCAAGAATATCACCTTGTTGTTCCTCCAGCACACACCTCCAAATCACCCCATCCGTGCAAATTCAGAAAAAGGTATCGTTCATCCCTCTTGGGCTTCTTTTTTTTGCTTGAAGAGAACTCATCTGGAATGATACCACTCACAAGAAAATTTTCTAAATCCGCGAACCATGGTACCTCTTTAATTGAAAGTGCCAAAAGTTGCTCATCGGGTAAAGAGTCATTGATTTCAAGGGCATCACGTGGCCTTCCTTCCTCCTCCAAACGAGACAAGTGGTCCGTCACTTGATTTTCACTTCCCTTCTTGTCTTGGATGTCAATACCAAACTCTTTCAACCAAAGAACCCATCTCATCAACTGAGCTTTAGATCCTTTTTTCTTATAAGATAGCAAAGTGTCACATGATCTATGTGAATAATAACATCAGCACCCATCAAGTACCGGCGGGACTTCTCAATAGCAAACACAATAGCAAAGAGCTCTTTCTCCGTAACGGTATAATTAACTTGGGAGATATTCATGGTCTTACTATCATAGTAAACTGGATGAAAAACATTGTTAACACATTTCCCAAAATAGCCCCAACCGCTACATCACACATGAGCTCATTTGGCAACCTCCATTTTGGAGATGTAATGATAGAAGTAGTTGTCAGCTTGTGTTTCAATTGTTCAAAAGCTTTCATACAATCATCATTAAGATGAAATTTGGCATCCTTATCAAGGAGATTGCACAATGGGTTCACCCCTTTAGAGAAATCTTTGATAAATCGCCGGTAGAAACCCTTATGGCCCAAGAAACTCCACACACCCTTCACCGAGGTGCGGGGTGGAAGCTTAGAATTGACTTCAATCTTCGCCTTGTCCAATTCAATACCATTCCTTGAAATCTTATGGCCAAGGACAATGCCTTAACCATTAAGTGTTATTTTTCTTAATTAAATACCAAATTTGTTTCCTTACATCTAACCAACACTTTGTCCAAATTAGTAAGACAATCATCAAAAGAATCTTCAACCACCGTAAAGTCATCTATGAAGACCTCAAGATAGTCTCCCACCATGTCCATGAAAATAGCCAACATACACCGTTGTAAAGTCGTCAGTGCATTGCATAAACCAAAAGGCATTTGTTTGAAAGCAAACGTACCATATGGACATGTAAAAGTTATTTTCTCTTAATCTAAAGGAAAGAAAACAAGGAAGATATGTCAGTTTTGCTTTTAGAGAAGAAATTAAATGCTTAAAGGAATTAAACAAATAATTACACATATGGAGAGGTACAAATTCACAAGAACAATCTGAAATGGTAAAAGCCTAAAAAATCCCCAGCAGAGTCGCCATGCTGTCGCGCCCCCTTTTTCCCTCTTTGCATGGGAAAATCGGGTTTATGATATTTTTGGACATAGGACAACTCATTCCTTTTGGGATTGGGTTTTGCATTTGAAGAGTCACCACCTAATGATTTAAGGTGCATTAGGACACCTATAAGGTTCACTTCTAAGTTTGTTTGATAACCAGGGATAGGGTAACGACTTGAAATTATCCTACGGGGAAGGTGTTAGGCACCCCTCAGGATCCACTAGTGTGGTTCCCGTCCAGACAGTTTTTTGTGAATTTGTGCAATTTATCAAATAGACAAGTATAGGCTCAAATAGTAGGGGATTTAAGTTTAAACACTTAAAAGTTCGAAAGAGCAATTATTAAAAGGCGGATTTTGAAAAGAAGTGGCAAATGAAAAGAAAAGGGGTCCTATGTTTATTTATAATATCAATCACATCAATGCAATACCCAGTAATCACTCCTCAAAAGAGGGGCTACACGTGGTAATAGCGCACCGGTCATCATATCCATATCTACCCTTCCCACCCCGTCGAGGTATTAATGCGCGGATTGGTCTCGACCACTATTGCATGCTATTACCCATCCCATTCCTATTAGTCCCAGAGGAACTTAGGACTACTAATCCTAAAGGGGAGGGATATTAGGCTGACTTATAGGTTTCAAAAGGTGAAAAGGCGAAGGAGACATACAAAAACACATAGGACTGCCAATAAAGCGGAAATATGTAAACAACTAAAAGGCTCATGTATACCTCCTCAAGCAAAGCACATAAATAGCATGACTTAAACACAGTCAGGGTCTGATCTAAAGTACTAAGGCAAGGGGAGTGTTAATTGTTGAGGCAGACCAGTTTATTACATAACTCAGATAAGAAGTCTGAATCAGGCCTGCCTGCTGGTTGTAGCAGTTACTAATTACCAAAGCTGGGTTCAGTTTTATTTGTTGTCACCTAAGGCTTGCCTAAGTGTTTGGGTTAGATCTTATAAACATGATATCTATTACTAATTCAGAATGTGGAAAAGCTGTAACAATTCTAAAATAAACGATTTGAGATCCTATAGATATGCTTTCTAAACCGTATTAATAAGAAGAGAGAGAGTCGTTTTAAAAATTAGTTCAGAACAGTATGAGTTGAACTGATTTTACACTAGACTGGTTTCAGATTCTATAGACATTGATATCTATTATTACTAATTTTAATTCCTATAGACATGATATCTAGTTGAACGTGAAACGAAGCAGGCAGGATTTGCTTGAAATTCCTATAGACATGATTTCTATGAAAAGGTACTGATTTTTATCTATTAAACATGATGCCGGATTATAACCAATTGGATCCTAAGAACATGGTGTCTAAGTGTGGTAATAAACATGCAGAATTTAAGACAAATCCTATTGGCATGTTATTTAAATGCAGAATTTAAAACAGGTCCTATAGACAGGTTCTCCAAATGCAAAGTTAAACATGCAGACTAAAAAAAGGTCTTATAGGCATATTATCTAAATGCAGAATTAATCATATAGAAAACAGGTCATATAGGCATGTTCTCTACCCTTCTAATAGTTAAGCATGCATAATTACCCAAACCTTTCCACTAACCAACCCCAATGTTTATTAAAACTTATTACAGACCAAATAATGAATTACATCAGAAAAGTGTAAAAGAAGGGGTTACAACCAGAGAAGGCCTGATTCTTGACCTCCTCTCTGAGTTATGGAATAAACCACCTTAAATGCCATTTGTTTCAAAGCCTTTCTCAGACTTGAGTGTGTCAAAGTTCCCTAAGGATCTCAAGGGACCTCGGGCAGTGCTTACACCCAAGTTTGCATAACCAGATAGAGATGAGTGCAGTGTGGAAGGGCCAGCCTTTATGTATCCTAGTTCAGAGGCAGCCCATGGGTCCCAAGGCAAGGCTCACACAAGAGTGGCAGAACCTAAGTCTAAGAGTATAATTGAAGTGCAGAAACAGAGATTTAAAACTGAATGGAGAATAGAGAGGGGTAAGGGTGATTGGAAAATAGTAGTAGTAAAGCTAACACTACACAGAATCAGCATTTTTATACAAAGGGGTCTGGGGTTTGGGAATTCATTGCAGGGAGCATATGACCATAGGAAGGGGTCAGGTTTGGGCATGCACAACAATAGATGGTGCTGGTATGCCCATAAACCAGCCAGAGAACACAACACATAGAGGGGATATGAAGCATATGACCCTAGGGAGGGTCAGGTTTGGGTCATGCACAACAATGTCTAATCCTGACATGCCCTCAAACCAACCAGAGAATACAAACACATATGGGATATGGGGTTTGGGATTCATAAGGCATAATCACATAATCAAATGACTGACAGAGTATTTATACATAAAGGAACACATTGATTTACAGCATGCTTTAGGAATGAAACTTGATTAAACACAAGCAGGAAACAGGCAAGAGTGAAGGCAATAGTAAAGAAAACATGTTATTTTTTATGCTTGAAGATTAATTAGAACTTACCAGTAAAGAAGCAAAGTGTAGAAAGATAAAGCAAACAGAAGTCCATAGTCTAGCCTTGGCTTTCAGCCGGCTAGCCAAAGCAATGGCACAAGTAGCAGTAGAGAAGAGAGAGTTTTAAGTGTAAGCGTGTGTTTTGAACTCAAGTTGTTCTTTTTTTTTTAAAAGAAAAGAAGGTGGGTATTTATAGTTTTGAAAACGAGTAAAAAAATAAGGTAATCAGTAAAGTCTTAACACAAACATGGAAATAATCACCATTAGAATCAATTAACCCAAGTGATTCCCTCTAATTAAGGAATCATTGTATAACGGGTAGAAACGGGTCTAATTAAGGGAAGAAAATCAGTTTGAAAATAGGCTGATTATTGCCATATAAGGGGGCAGTAAAAGCATGCAGTGAACAATCAAGTCCGTGTACAAAATATACTTATTCTGGGAAAGAAATCAGCAAGGTAAAAACATCACAGTAAAGGGAAGAGAATCAATTAATTTTAAACAGGCGAGTGAAATCAGGGCTCATATAAGAAAAGCTTTTGAAATCAGTCACAAGATCAAGATCAATCAAGGAAGGAATATGCTTCTGCACTTCAGTATATAAATGGAGTGAACAAAACATCAGTCATGCGAGGCCAAACACATTGGCAAAAGAAACAACATACAATAGTAGCAGAAATAAACATGGGATTCAGTAGATAGTCAAGGCTCACACATGTAGCCAAAGTGTAGAAGAGAGTTAGAACAAGTACAGGTCTTGCAGTAGCAAGTGGCGAAACCCCTTTAAGAGATTAGGGTTTCAACCATAGTCTAGTTGAAAGATAGTAAAAATCAGATAAGTCACCTAAGAAAGAGAGAGTCAGAAACAAAGAACTTTAGTCGAATCAAGTGCATACTCAAACAAACAGTTTCAGACCAAGAAGACCTAGCGTTTTCAATAGTAATAGATTTTAAAAGATGATAAACAAATAAATCAAACAAGTACACATCTAACAAACAGTTTCAGAACTCGAATGAGACCACAAAATGAACTAGGGTTTTAACATGCTGAAGCAAATAGAAGAACAACATGAGCAAACTTAGCAAAATCACAAACACGTTAAAATCAGAGATCTTTGAAAAGAAAAATTTAAAGGAAAACCCTAATCGGAGAAGATGAAGGGTCGTTTTGAAAGAAAGTTGAAAACTTTTGAGAAAACACTTAAACACTAATAGCAAGTACAGATCTAAAGTAGATCTAAATGAAATCGAAAGGTCTTAAAGGTTAGGGTTTCGAAAATCCCAGAAAAGGTGAGAAAGGTCTTGAAAGTTACCGATCTAACCACAAGAGTCAAGGATCTGACTCGAACGGCCATGGCTGGCCGGAGAAAAGTCAGGGATGACCGGAGAAAAGAAACAGTAGTCGAGCAAGGACTGGACCGGACTCCTTCGAGGTCTGGTCATGAAACCATAGAACCCAACAAATAGGAGCCATGGAAGGCTGGTACAGGCCTCAAATGACCACGGAAGGTCATAAATTAGGCATGTATTAGGGTGGAGTGAGAGTGCGCGACTAGGGTTCATGAGAGTTTTAGAGAGAATTGAGAGAGAAAGGGGAATTCAAGGGCGGCGGTAGGTGAATAATGAAGTAGGGTAAGGGGTCGTTTGGAATTAAAAAGGAAAGGGAAACTGGTGGCCATTGATCTAAATGATCAACGGCTGGGATTAAAGGGGTTAGGTGGGGATCCGGGTTTGGGTAGGTTTAGTTGGGTTAGGGGTCGGGTTTGGGTTGCAATTGTGTTGGGAAATTGGGTCTGATTTGGGCCCAATTTTAGGCTGAAATTGCAAGCCAAATCTGGCTAGATTTTAAATAGCCATTTTTCCCTATTTAATTTATAAAAAATAATAAATCAATTTCTGAAAGCAAATTAAAAGTACTAAAATGATTTATAATATATAATTAATAATTTAAAAATACAGGACATAATTTTATGAATATAAACGCAATTAAATCTTAAAAGAGGCTAATATTGCAATTATATGAAATTTAGCTTTTAAAATACTAAATAGATTTGTAAAACTATGCAAAAATTACCTTAGCTATATCTTAGCATAAATGTGAATGTTCAATAAATGATCTACCAAAAATAATAATTTTGAAAATTATTATTGGGTTTTTATGGATAAAATAGGGAAATAAATTGATTTAAAACCCTTAAAAAATTATGGAAAAAATAATAAAACACTTGGGCATACTTACATATGCTATTTTGAAGGTATTTTGCATATTGAAAAATATATAGGAAAAAATTGGGTGTCAACACCCATCAAGAAAATAATAGAAAGCACGACTGTCAAATCTATCAAGCATTTGATCCATGAAAGGAAGAGGAAAGTGGTCATTTCTTGAACTTTGTTGAGCTTACGGTAGTCCATATAAACTCTCGAACTGGTGACCATTCTTGTAGGAATCAACTCATTCTTATCAATGGTATCAACTGTCATGCCCTCCTTCTTTGGGACACATTGAACCGGAGAAGTCCATGAACTATTGGAAATGGGGTACACAACCCCGACATCCAACCACTTGATAATCTCCTTTTTGACCGGCTCTTGCATAGTTTCATTGAATCTTCTTTGATGATCAATGAACGGTTTTGCACCATCCTCCAACTTGATCTTATGCATGCAAAATGCGGGGCTTTTACACCGAATGTCCACCAAAGTCCACCCAATAGCTTTCTTCATCTTCTTCAATACCACCAATGTAGAATCAACTTGCACTAGTAAAACAAGGCGAAAGAATAATCGATAAAGTAGAACAAGGGCCAAGAAATTCATATCGAAGGTGAGGTGGAAATGGTTTTAACACCAAAGTAGACGGCTTTTCAATAGAAGGCTTTGTAGGAGGAGTCTTCCTATTCTCAAGATCCAAAAATACCTCCCGTGGTGCATAGTTGTAAGACCCCATTCCTTGCAAAGAGTTCACTCATTCATGACACCATCATTCTCATCATCATCAAAGTTGAGCAAGATGGCTTCCAACATACCAACATTAATTGTATCACTTGTGTCATCAATAATGACATTAGTAAACCAAGTGCACAAAAGAACACACTTCATTGATATTTGGTTGAAGCATAGACTTGCATACATGGAATCTTATTCGTCATCTACCCGGAAAGTGAGTTCTCCGGCTTCCACAACATGAAGGGCCTTACTCGTAGCAAGAAAAGGCCTCCCAAGAATGATAGGCACTTCATAGTCAACCTCACAATCTAGAATCACAAAGTCCGCCGGAAGGATAAACTTATCAACTCGGACCAAGACATCCTCAATCACTCCCAATGGTCTCTTCATGTTATGATCGACCATTTGCAAGCTCATAGATGTGGGTCTTAGTTTCCCAATTCCCAAAGTTTTGAACAGTGAGTAGGGAATCAAATTGATACTCGCCCCAAGATCACAAGGAGCTTTGGAAAAATCGGCACTTCCAAAAGTCCAAGGAATCATGAAAGCACCAGGATCCTCTAACTTAAGAGCGATGGAATGAACAATTGCACTCACTTGATGAGTGACCTTGATAGTTTCAAAATTCATTGACCTCTTCTTAGTCACAAGATCTTTCATAAATTTGGCATAACCATTTATTCCAAATCTTCTACCAATGGCACATTGATGGAGAGACCTTTCATCATTTGAATAAACTTCTTGAAATGATTTTCACCATTTTGCTTAGCAAGCCTTTTGAAACAGCGTCTCTACCTACATTAGGTAGGGGTAAGGTCTGCGTACATACTACCCTTCCCAGACCCCACCTGTTGGGAACATACTGGGTTTGTTGTTTTTGTTGTTGTTGTTGCTTAGCAATCCTTTTGAGGGTATGGAGGTGGATTCTTTGGAAAGATTACCTTAGCCTTTTGCATCACCGGTTCTGGTATGCCAATAATGTGTCCCTAGACGTGTTCACTTCTTCTTGGTCTCCTCCACAATATCATCAATATCAATCTGAACCTCATCATGAAGTTGAAGGATTCTTCGAATCGTGAATAAATGGTTTGAGCAGTGTGACGACTTGCTTGCGAGTTGATATTACTTTGATAGCAATCTCATGCCTATGCCATATCTTCTGCTCAGATTGCAGACTAAACCTTGTGTACATTGATCAGTATGATAGTGTTTACTAGTCATACTGTTAAAAAGATGTCTTCTCATTTATTTGGTCTTTTATATCTTTTCTCAAGATGCAACTGCTAATTATTGACTCTTGTTATTCCTTATTAAAAAGCTTTAGCTTGTTTATCTTATCTAGCCGAGCTTTATATTTACTTCATTACTTGATTATTCAAGCTGATCTTGAGTTCCATTTCTATTAAAACTTTATCTCGATTTGACTTATAATTAAGGTAAGGTTGTCGACTCATAACTCAGTGTGATTTATCTCGTTCAAATTTGTACTTCAGAAATGAATACATGTCATTTTTTATTAATGTGTTATTATCACCAAGCAAGACAAAACTTTACTTTAAAATGTATACATCTTCATTTCCGTATTAGTAGTATTCTTATTAATCAGAGAATCAGAACTCGACTATAATTTCTGGTGATATACTGTGGTTATGTTCAACAAGGACAAGTGCATATACTTGCAAAAAAGTTCCAGCTGAGTAAATTTTTCCACAGATTGTTCAGGAAATGGTATAACAAATCTGCTTCATAACCATATGTATCACTTCTCGAATGTTTAACAAGATTTTGAAAGCCAATTGTAATTTCATCTCTCTCACCATAAGCTGTTTTAGAGATGAAACACAAAGGACAGACTTGATCGCTGACAACTAGAAGGGGCGGAATTACCTTGGCCCAAGTGACACCGCTTCGTCGAAAAACATTACTAATTATTTACTATATATTTGTAACAGAGTTACCCAGTACTTGTGCTAGAGGTATTCCATGGATTGATCGGCGGATGCACAAGCTAGCCTATACACCACATTTATAAAAAATAAAAATAAAAAACGTTTAAGGCCAGAGAGTTGCAAATTCATCTGTACAACTTCTTTGAACTGATTAAAGGACCTGGTTATAGCTGCTGAAGTTAGAAAAATTTCATCTGAAGAATTTATAAGATATATTATGCCCAATGCATTGCACTACTTAGACTCAAAATTTTGGTAGGTTGTACTCAGAAATGTTCTTAGTGCTCATTTTAGTAGTTTTACAGCAATGACTTCTACTCTTTAACGATCTAGGATTTGTGTAGAAATGCTAGAAAATCCAACTAGAGAAGGATCAAGCATTGGATTCGTATGGTATTACTGATTCTCTGCAAAAAGCTGAGGGAATTACTTATGAGGTGCATTAGTCTTCTCCACCTTGCTAATCTTTTTTCATCTTACTCACTTGTGCTAAACTTCTTAAAGAGCATTGGTTTTGATTTTAGACAGTTATTCCTAGTCGACCAATGAGCCAATATTCTTTTTTTTGTGGCGGGGAGTTGGTGAGAAAGTCCTTATTATGTTTTTCGTTGAAGGATACATCTTCCTTTAATTTTCAATAAGCAAATATACTTGTAACAAATTTCAGCTGAGTTAATTCCCCATTTCCCCGTGTGTTCAGAAAATCATATGACATAGCTGTTTCATAACCATATGTATCACTTCTTGAATGGTCACACCACTGTCTAATCTTGTATCAGTTCACGTCTCTACCGGCATATATCATATGTAATTTACATGCTAGAGCAAGTTTAATAAACTAATTTAGAGAATTGAGAACCTTCCAAGATTTTTGATGGAAAATTGTAATTTCATATCTCTTACCACAAGCTGGTTTAAAAATTAAACACAATGAACATACTTTCACCATTAAAAACCAACACAGAAAAGTGCTTTTTCCCTTTTGTCATGCAATATTTGGTCATCTTTACCAGGTTTGCAGGCATCAAGATTCTCACAACCATGACATCTCAGTAGGGATGTGTATACGGTTGAAATCGGGCTTGCCCTGGAACGTGGCAGGTCAAGGTTCGACCCCATGTCATATCGGACCGTGGTGTAAAGATAGATTGCCGAGCTCGTGACCCAAAGATCGATCGAGATCGAGGTCGGCCAAGATCCAAACCAGGCAGGATTGAGATCGAGCAAGATCGAGGGAAGCTTACCGAGCCAAATAGCGGAAAGACGAAATATCCGCAATCGGACGAGGATCACGGCGGAAATCTCGGCACGTAACAAGAAGAGGCCAATTAATTAGCTAATCATAGGATTTCTTACTGTATTTAGAATTGTATCAAGGGTAGGACTCCCCTACTATATAAAGAGGAGAAGATCATTTGTAAAGCACACCATATTCACGCTATAAAAAGCAATATACTATCTTTCTCTTAAGCTCTCAATACGTTGTTACTTTGATCTTATTTTCCAGTGGAATATTCGTTTGGTTCGAGGCGACCTAGCTCGAGAGCCAAATTTATACATTTCCTTCGGTTTTCTTTTATTTCTATTTGCAGTCAATTTCAATATCAATTTATGTATCCTCTTATTTTGTGCCAAGTTATATCACATATCCTTTAAACTGCGTATAAAATCAATTGTTATTTGATTTAGGGTAAACAGTTTGGTACCCACCGTGCGGCTAAGGATAATAGTGGTTACTTGGTACAAACTTTCGTAATACACACTATCTCGCACTTGTTCTTTGAAGTATCTTTGATTACAGGATTTTAAAATTTCAAGCTCTCAGCCGGCACCTTAACACATTGACAATGATCTCGGCCACTACGACAAAAATGAGAACATTACACCAAGAAACGTTGTACCCCTTGCTGGTCTCGATGGAATTAGGGCTGTAGATCCAATCGATGTCAGTTCACATATAGAGATCAATGGAAATATGGTTGTCGATCCCGAAAGCTACGTCCGCGGGGATGCCTGATCAGCTACTCAGAGCGCATGTGGTGTAGAAGATGACGGGATCGGCCTGCGGGTGATCATCAAAATATTGCAAGCTCAACATGCGGCAATAGCCTAGCTCCAAAATCAGAACCACTCACCGAGCAGGGTAGAACCCGAGCCATACCAAGAAATCATATACAGGGTCAAATCGACTTCGAATAGGTCTAAAGAGAAGGAATCGGAGACCAACTCTGCTATCATAAATATGCTCGAAGAATTGACAAATAGAATCGAGACAGGGGAAAAGTAGATCGATGAAAACGACAAAAAGGTGAAAACCTATAATTCCATCATCGATCAAATCCCGGGGGCCCCTCCAATATTGAAAGGACTAGATTCCAAAAAGTTTGTACAAAAACCTTTCCCCCTGAGTGTAGCTCCGAAACCAATCCCCAAGAAGTTTCGTATGCCTGAGATTCCTAAATATAATAGGACGACTGATCCAAACGAACACGTCACCTCCTACCATGTCTTATCAAAGGAAATGACTTGGAAGATGATAAGATCGATTCTATCTTGGTAAAGAAATTTAGGGAGACTCTATCTAAGGGGGCTATGATATGGTATCATAATTTACCGCCTAATTCTGTTAACTCGTTTGCTATGCTTGCATATTCTTTCGTAAAGGCACACGCCGGGGCCATTAAGGTTGCAACAAAGAAGTCGTACCTTTTTAAGGTAAGGCAGAAGGGCAACGAGATGCTTAGAGAATTCTTATCTCGATTCCAAATGGAAAGAATGGATTTACCACCAGTCACCGATGATTGGGATGTTCAAGCTTTCACTCAAGGTCTCAACATTCGAAGTTCAGTGGCTTCACAGTAGTTGAAGCAGAATTTGATCCAATACCCAGCTGTCACTTGGGCTGATGTGCACAATCGATACCAGTCGAAGATCAGGGTTGAGGATGATCAATTGGGGGCTCCTTCTGGATCTGTTTATCCTACCAGGCCCGTAGATAGAATCAAGAGAGATATCGATCGAGAACCAAGGTCGAATAGTGATCGATATCAACCGTATAATGGAGACCGTAGAGGCAGCGGATCTGGGCGAAATTCTGCGCGGAATGAGAGGAGAAATGATCGAGGTCAAAGTTCACGGGGACTTATGAGTAAAAATGCCTTCGATAGATCTATCGGTCCTAAAGAAGCACCACGATTGTTGGAGTACAACTTTAATGTGGACGCAACTGCCATCGTATCGGCCATTGGACGCATCAAAGATACCAAGTAGCCTCGACCTTTGCAAGCTGATCCACCACAAAGGGATCCTATCCGAATATGCAATATCATGGCACACATGGCCACAGGACGGAGGATTGTCGGCAACTATGGGAGGAAGTAGCGCGTTTGTTCAACGACGGTCATCTTCGAGAATTTTGAGTGATCGAGCTAAGCACCACTTCAGAATCACGGATTCCAACAAACAAAACGGACAAGACGAACCCCAGCACATCATCCATATGATCATCGAAGGGGTGGATATTCCCCAAGGTTCGATGATGAAACGCACCAAGGTGTCAATCACAAGAGAAAACCGGACTCGGGATTACTTACTAGAAGGGACTCTATCTTTCAATGACGAGGACGCGCAAGGAATCATGCAACCTCATAATGACACACTGGTAATCTCTGTACTTATGAATAAAACTAGAGTAAAATGTGTGCTAATTTATCCGAGTAGCTCGGCCAACATCATACGATCGAGGGTCGTAGAGCAACTCGGCTTGCAAGACCATATCGTACCATCAACCCCAGTACTGAATGGATTCAACATGGTTCGCGAAACTACTAAGGGAGAAATAACATTGCTGGTAAACATTGCCGGTACCATCCAAGAAACCAAGTTCTATGTAATCGAGGGGGACATGCTATACAACGCCCTGTTCGGGAGACCATAGATCCATAACATGAGGGTTGTACCTTCGACCCTCCACCAGGTATTAAAATTATTAACACCGGAGGGGATAAAGACGGTTTACGGGGAGCTACCCACTGTGAAAGAGATGTTTGCAGTCGATGAAGTAATTCTGATATCAACACTCTCATCGACAAAGGACTCCGGTTCTAAGGTGAAACAGGGCGCCAAATAGCAATTATGGATGCTAGCTTCGACCCAATCGGACGAGCAAGGGATTGACGAAGACGATGACTTCGGGGTTCCTCGATCTTTGATCGCCCTCGATGATTCCGATGCTACCAAGTCAACAGTCGAAAAATTGGAGCAGGTCGTGCTGATCGAACATCTGCCTGATCGGAAGGTATACCTGGGCACGGGTTAAATCCTGAGCTCAGGGAAAAGCTTATTCAATTTCATATAGCTAATATGGATATATTTTCTTGGTCCCATCTCGATATGACAGGGATCCCATTGGAGATAACTACTCACAAACTAAGATTGGACCCGAAGTTCCGCCCGGTGAAACAAAAAAGGAGACCCTAGTCCGAGATCAAACATGCCTTCGTCAAGGATGAGGTAACTAAGCTCCTTAAGATAGGGTCCATCCAGGAGGTCAAATACCCGGAATGGTTAGCAAATGTAGTCGTAGTTCCTAAGAAAGGGAACAAACTAAGAATGTGTGTGGATTATAAAGATCTAAATAAACCATGCCCCAAAGATTCTTTCCCTCTCCCTAACATCGATCGCATGATTGACGCCAGGCCGGCCACGAGACTCTAAGTTTTCTCGATGCCTATTCCGGATACAACCAAATATGGATGAACTCGGGCGACCAAGAAAAAACCTCTTTCATCACTAAATATGGCACGTACTGCTATAACGTAATGCTGTTTAGATTAAAAAATGCCAGTGCTACTTATCAACGACTAGTAAACCAAATATTCGAAGAACAAATAGGAAAAACCATGGAACTTTATATTGATGATAAGCTAGTTAAGTACCTGCAAACAGAGGACCATTTAAAGCATTTTGTAGGAAACCTTTAGTATATTGAAGATGTACAACATGAAGCTGAATCCAGAAAAATATGCATTTAAGGTCGGGTCCGGCAAGTTTCTCGGATTTATGGTGTCCAATCGAGGAATCAAGATCAACCTTGATAAGATCAAAGCTATCGAGCATATCACAGTAGTGGATAATATGATGGCTGTACAAAGGCTAACCGGTGCATTACAGCCCTGGGTCGATGAATCTCGAGGTCGTCCGATAGAAGTCATCGATTCTTCTCGTTGCTGAAAAAGAAGAACAACATTACATGGACCCCAGAATGTCAACGAGCTTTAGAGGAACTTAAGCGATACTTATCGAGCCCACCTTTGCTTCACAGGCCGAGGGAGGACGAACAACTGTACTTGTACCTAGTGGTATCGGAAGTAGCAGTAAGTGGAGTCCTAGTCCGAAAAGAACAAGGTATGCAATTTCCGATTTATTATGTCAGTAGGACCTTAGGTGAGGCCGAAACTAGATTCACTCAGCTCGAAAAACTGGCGAGACGCCTTGCTAAGTGACTCTAGGAAATTGAAACCATATTTTTAGTGTCATCCTATATGTGTTGTGACAACCTACACTTTACGAAATATAATGCATAAACCCGAACTCTCGGGACGATTGGCCAAATGGGCCGTCGAAATCAGCAGGTAAGATATCGAATATCAGCCCAGAACGGCCATTAAATCCTAAATTTTAGTAGACTTTGTAGCTGAATTTACACCGACCCTGATACCCGAAGTCGAAAAGGAGTTGTTGGTAAACTCAGGAACATCTTCGGGAATCTGGACCCTCTTTACAGACGGTGCCTCGAACGTAACAGGGTCCGGACTTGTCAACCTCCCACTGGCAATATAGTTATACGATCTATTAGAACTGTAAAATTGAGTAACAACGAGGCCGAGTATGGGGCCATGATTGCAGGTCTTGAACTAGCGAAAGGCCTGGGAGCGGAAATAATAGAGGCTAAATGTGACTCCCTCCTGGTGGTGAACCAAGTAAATGGAACATTCAAGGTCAGGGATGAACGACGCAATGGTACTTGGACAAGCTACAGGCAACGTTGTATCGTTTCAAAGAATGGACTTTGCATCACGTGCCCCGGGATCAAAATAGTGAAGTCAATGCCCTAGAAAATTAGGGTCGTCGGTTGAAGATAACGAGCTCAACTCGGGGGCGGTCGTACAGCTTATGAGGTCGGTAGTAGAAGAAGGTTATGCCGAAATAAACTCCACAAGCTTGACTTGGGATTGGAGAAATAAGTACATAAAATATTTGAAGACCGAAAAACTTCCCCTAGATCCAAAAGAATCGAGGGCCCTGCTCACAAAGGCTTCCCCATTTAGCTTGTCCGAAGATGGAACATTGCTCAGGAGAACGTTCGATGGCCCGCTAGCAGTATGTTTAGGACCGGGAGATACGGAGTATGTTTTGAGGGAAGTCCACGAAGGAACATGCGGGAACCACTCATGCTCCGAGTCATTGGTTCGAAAGCTAATCAGAGCCGGCTATTACTAGGTTGATATGGAAAAAGATGCAAAGGAGTTTGTACAAAAATGTGATAAACGTTAAAGACATGCTCTAATGATTCATCAATCCGAGGAGCTACTGCATTTGGTTTTATCGCCATGGTCGTTCATGAAGTGGGTGATGGACATCGTCGGCCCTCTTCCATCAGCACCAGGTAAGGCTAATTTGTTTTATTTATGACTGACTATTTCTCTAAGTGGGTTGAAGCACAGGCCTACCAGAAGATTAGGGAGAAGGAAGTCGTCGACTTCATTTGGGACCACATGATATGTTGATTCGTAATACCATCCGAAATTGCATGTGACAACGGAAAATAGTTTATCGGTAGCTAAGTGACCAAATTTCTTGAAGACCATAAGATCAAAAGGATCTTATAGATACCTTATCACCCTAGTGGGAATGGGCAAGCCAAATCAACCAACAAAACCATAATCCAGAACCTCAAGAAAAGGTTGACCGACGCCAAGGGAAATGGAGAGAGATCTTGCCCGAAGTCATTTGGGTGTATCGCACAACTTCAAAGTCCAGTACTGGGTCCACCCCGTTCTCTTTGGTTTGTGAAACCGAAGCTTTAATACCAGTCGAAGTCGGAGAGCCAAGCATCAGATTTAGATATGTGATGAAGGAATCGAATGACGAGGCCATGAATACAAGTTTGGAGCTATTGGATGAACGGCGTGAAGCTGCCTTTGTTCGATTGGCTGCTCAGAAGCAACGGATCGAAAGGTATTACAATCGAAGGGCCAACCTTCGATATTTTAACGTGGGGGACTTAGTAATGAGGAAGGTCACATTAAGTACCCAAAATCCAAATGAAGGGAAATTGGGTCGGAACTGGGAAAGGTCGTACCAAATTCTAAAGATCACATGAAAATGATCCTATAAGCTCGGAACGATGGACAGAAATCAACTACCGAACAATTGTAACGTAACTCATCTTAAACGATATTACTGCTGAGGTACAACCCCATTTCAGTTCTTTATATTTTTTAACTAACACTTGCAGGTTATCGATAAGGATCAGCACGAAGTCTTTAGGTCTGAAAGCATGCGTTGCACTACTTTTCCCTTGAACCATTTTTGTCCCAATTGGGTTTCTCGGCAAGTTTTTTAACGAGGCAACAGTAGATCATGCTAACTTAGAATCAAAGGTAGATCACGAATCGATATCAAACATTGTGTTTATAGTATCCGAGATTTATTTAAATCATCCTCGAATACTGGGGGGGATTACCCTCGGATATTGAATTGTTCTAGTAAGGAAATTATTTTGAAATGGAAGGGTCTCAATAGGTAGGATTTATTATAAGGGCCAAACAGTCAAAACAAACTGTTCCCACATAGATTGCTCGAGCCCCGACAAAAAACATGTACGCATGTGTGACTATTTTCAACAAGAATAAACAGAAGTACTTTCCTTGCAACTATCTTATGTCTTGGAAAACTTTCCACTATACAATCCAATACTTTCGATCTCCTAGGAAAACGGGCTCAAGGGCCGATTATAATCAAAATTTGGATGGTCACTCCCTCACTCAAGGACTGTCGTTCGGAAACCAATTTTGAAATAGATCGAGCTATTAAAGGCCACGACCGTACCCACTCGGGGACTGTTATCTTAGGTAAGCTCGGATAACTGGGGGAAGCAAGCCCACTGGTCTACCCCCAAAATTTAAAGGCTACGGCCATATTAGCACGGCTCGGAGACGTCCGAAAACCGTAACAAAAATAGGCCTTCAAAATTTAAATAACCAGTTCCAAAGGCTAGGCCTCGGCAAAACTATATTTTGGAATCACTTATTTCGGGAGAAAAGTTCTCAATGACGCCGAATCCAAAGCGCATAAAACCTAAATATGTGAAGGCAGGATTTGTTCAAACTTATAGAACTTAAGTTGTTTTGCGCTAAAACACTCTGACCTTTGTGAATACAAGCAATAAAATAAAGGAAAAGTTTGACAGTCGAAATATATATATATATATATATATATATATATATATATATATATATATATATATATATATATATATATATATATATATAACCAATCTTTTTACAAAGGCCGGATCGGCCAAATACAAAATTTACGACGGCCAAAATGGCCTCAAAAAAGAAACAAAAGAAAGCAAAAATATAAAGGCCTAAGTAGCCTGGTCTTCGTCGAAGGCAGCATCTACATTCTCGGGATTTTCCCATCTTCGTATCCGCTTAGGCTCTCGGAGTCTTCCTTAGGATAAGCTTGTTTCCAGGCTCGGTCTCCTCTGCTCTGGCTGTCTAGAGCTCGGCCGCAACATCAAAACCTTGAGCCTGAACCTCACTGAGGGTTTCCTTTGAGCTTGCCATTTCGCATAATCCACCATAATCCTGGCCTTCGCCTGGATGGCCTCGACTTTAACCTTAAATTGGGCTACTTTAGCATCAGCTTTAGTGTTGGTCATGGCCGCCTCAGATTTGGCCACCTCGAGTTCGTTGGCCAAGTTTGCCTTATCAGAGATGGCCGAATTCAGTTGGGACTGAAGCTCCTCGATTTTTTCCTTGCAGCCCGAAGCTAAGACTCGGTCGACTCGAACTCTGCTTAGACGGCCTCCTTTTTTGAAGCTATGATGTCCATACACCCCTTGAACTTTTCAACTTCGACTTGTATTTCACCTATTTGTCTCTGAAAGTCCTCGATCTGTTCGAGCCTTTGTCGAACCTGCAGAATCGTATCGTTAGTTATTATCTAAACTCACCTTCACTATCGTGAAGCACTCAAAATACTTGCTTGACCATCTCAGCATGCTCATCTCGAGCCGTCACCAAATCTGCCTGAAGCTTCTCACCGACAAGCTTGTAGGTATCGCTTTTTTCAGTGAGGTCCCGAAACCTCAGCCTTGCGCTCCTCTCAGATTCAAAGGAAGGCCTCGTGATGCAACACCGAAGCGTACGTGTAAGGAAGAAAATGATAGAATTATCTACAATTCAAAGTTTAAAAAAGATAATGGAATGGCCCTCGAAGTTACCCGATTCAAAGCGTGTTGGGCCTTGTTGAACAGAAAACGGCTCCCACCGCGTCTATCGCGGCTTGGTCTTGTTTGGTCACAAAGCATCTCAGGTATCTAGAGATCCCCGCGGGGGGGTGGGGGGGGGAGGGGGGGAGGGGACAAGACCCGGGCATCCTCCGGGACAGTAACATGGTATGCCTACGATCAAGGTTAGCAGTGGGGGCTGGGAACCGATCCACTAGTTTAATGTTCGATGAATGTTACACTCCATAGTTTCATATGTGAGAGTACGTCGTAAGTCAATTGATGCATGCTCTGAAATGAGATCATCTTTGAAAGTACATAAAGTAAGTTAATCATGTTAACTTGGAGGTTACAAATACTTAAGATCATGGACTGCAAGTACCAAGAGGGTTGGAAGGCTTAGAAGCTAAACCAATTGAAGAAAATAAGTTTCGTCGAAAATCGACAAGTTAGGAATGTTATAATGTACGATTGGGGTGAGGCTAGGGTGCTAAAAATGATAAGGAGGTTATGTTATGAGTTATTTTTGTCATACGATAGTCGTGTATTATGTTTTGAAGTCAAGTGAGTTGTGGAACAAATGTTGGCAAAGATCATCACAATATACTTGGAGCTAGGGGATTACCTACTTACCAAATTGAATATCTACGAGTCTATTTTCTAACCCATTAAACCGTTCATTGATACGACATAGGAGTAGAGAGATATTTGCTGTGTCGCGAGACTACGCAGACTGCATAGGTGACAAGTAGGTGTGTCACTAAAGCTTTTTGAGCAATACGATTCGTGTGTTATATGGGGTCTTTTTGAGACATATTATATACCAAATTGAGGTCTTGGAATGAAATTTCTAACGCTATTAACTGTTCCTTCATACGACATCCAGATAAAAAGATATAAGCGTTTGAAGAAGAGCCAATAATAGGGTGCCAAGCTAGCACCTCTTTGACTTTTCAAAAATGGATATATATAGGCCTTATGTCGTCTCTTTCTTAACTTTTCCACATACCAAGACCAGAATAAGACCCCTAACCTTATCGTCAAGCTCTTCACAAGGGTTTCCAAGAATATTAACATCCATGGTATGAAATCAAGAACCGATAACACTAAAACGATTCCTACGACGTAAGTATCGCTATATCGCCTCTCTTTTGCTGTGTAGTTTGAGTTTTGGAAAGCGCTTCATAGTTACGAAAACATCCATTTTCTGTATTTAAGTGTTTAAATATCAAGGAAGGTTTATAAATTGGTTTCCTAATTGTTAGAACTCACGGGACGGTGATCGGAAGCCGTGAGTTCGATTTATTTCGCTTTTGGTAGACTGTTTGTATTCCACTTGTCTTGGCCTCTTGTGCTGATGTTTTATGGAGTTTTGGAGGATAAAAGGTGTGGAGAAACACCATATAATGACGGAATGGTGGGCTGGTCGTTCGTTGTTACACTTTGTAGGTTGTTTGGCACTACTTTGATTGTTGTTTTATGTATGAAGTGATTAGGGTGTGTGGGCTATTTTGTGGTACATTGTGATGGAGATAGGGTTGGAAAATGATGCATACATGTTGTTATTGTGGTGTTCTTGGTATTGTTGGTATATGGTACTGGAGGAGGTACTTGTTACAGGGGAGATACTGCCCAAATTTACGTAAACGAGCTACTAGATTAAGTTGCGAACTTAGCCTTTACTCCGCACTGATTTTGAATCTCCTTATGTTGTGGTAGATTGAATTGAGTTGTTTGAAGAATTGCATGGAAGGTATTAAGGACTCAACAGAGTTAAGGTATGTTAAGGCTAAACCTTTCCTTTATTTTGTCATGATCCAGTAACTACATGTGTTTGATAACGAGACATAAAGAAAAGTTCATATTCCTGACTTTATGTACATTTTCCTAGTCTCATAAGTTACAGCATTATCCCTTATCTGGACATCATATTCAGTTTAGTTTTGTCTTTTATCAGCCAAGAGAACCGGACATTAGCTACGGAATTTATCTTGGATACACATATCCCTAGCTAATATACACCTTTAGCTAGGGATTTAGCTAGAAAAGTCACATTTCCTTGCAAATTTTTTTTTATTAAAAATCTAGTCATAATACAGATAGGAATTAGCTAGGGATCATTCCTTGCTAAAACATAGCTAGAGATTTTTCCAAGCCAAATTTATAGCTAATTTTTAGTGGGAATCCTAATTTGGCGCTAAATTAATTTTTTCAATAGATCATAGGTTAGATAGGGACATAGTTCGTAGCAAATCCCTATCAATGTGTTAGCAAGGAAAGTCTCCTAGCTAATCTATAGCTAAATTTTAGCGGGAAACTTATTTTGGCACTAATTATTTTTTTCTGAAATTTGTCTTTTAGCTAGGAATATGTGCGGTTGCTAATCTCTAGCTAAAAAGTAGCTAAAGATGTTTCCTTTCCAAAACTGTAGCTAAGCTTTTAGAGGATTTAGAAATAAAAAAAAATTGTATAAAAAATCCAGCTTAGCTAGCGGGAAAGGTTTAGCTAATTTGTAGCAAATTAAAATTAAGCCCTAATTAAATATACTAATTAAATTCCAAGTCACCCTTTTTTCTTAAATTTGTAGGGTTGGCGCTTAAAATCTTTAGTAATATTCTTATAACTGAACTCGGTTTCTCAAATCCTTAAAACCCGCTAAACATCCACACAGTCTTCCACGTCTCTTTATTCCTCTAAACTCTCAACTATCATCTTCTAATCCAGTGAAAGGAGACAACTTGTTATCACTGCAGCTTGTAAGCTTCCAGTAAGAATTTCTCCTATGCTTGAAGCATCTCTGCAAATAGGTTTTTTTGTGAGTGTTTAATTTATCGTGAGTTATCAATACCTTCCTGGCACCACAAA
Source organism: Nicotiana attenuata (assembly GCF_001879085.1). NCBI lineage: Eukaryota > Viridiplantae > Streptophyta > Magnoliopsida > Solanales > Solanaceae > Nicotiana > Nicotiana attenuata. The sequence continues at coordinate 98,708,512 of NC_031995.1, read as the reverse complement.
TTCTTGTCGTCATTTAATTTAGTGTTAACTATGAACTAAGATAGAGCAATTCCCCCAATGATTTATGTTTTCTATCTTATTATAGAAGTTGAACTTTCAATAATGTGATATAAGATGCTTCTACGTATATGTTTTATTTGGTTTTTGCTGATTATTAGATGATTGTCCTTATATTTTTGTTGAACAAACTATTTCTGGGTTTGAGGAAAAAATAATGAAGATTTATTGTTGCTATGGTTAAGCAAGTAAAATTATTTCCAAAGAAGGCAATATGATAAGTGAATAAGAATGAAATTCATATAATCTTATACTTTTAGTATATGATAGGAAAAAGAAGCAGAAGCCTACGTGCCTTTGTAAGTTTACTTGAAAGCAAAGCTGAAGTGATATACCTTTTTAAATAAATAAATTCCACTTACAAACATGTGTTTGATGAAAAACATAGGCAACCTCTCCTAGTTGTCTTCTCTGTACTTTTCCAGATTTGGTGTTGTCAATCTGCTTAAATTGGTGAACTAATTAATATTATTATTAAGTACTAAAATAGTGTTTGTGTTTTTTCATTGTTTGTTAGATAGCAAGGATGAGTTCCTTTAGAGCTAATCGTATATGGATGTATAATAGACTGGTGCCTAGTCGAAAAGGAGTCACCACTGAGTTTATAGAGGGTGTGCATGGATTTGTAGAGTTTGCATTAATGCAACATGACTTCGTTTCTAATGGGAGTATGAGGTGTCCATGTTCAAGATGTAGAAATATTGGTGGGTTTCTTGAACCTCATGATGTTAGAGCACATCTGTACAAGCATGGTTTTATGCCTAATTACTATCAATGGGAATCACACGGAGAGAGCCTTTTGTACCAATTTCTAGACCTCAACCTTGTAGCAATACAGGAAATGAAATAGGTCCTGACATAACAACAGTAAATCCGTATCGCACTATCATCTTGGATGCAATTGGTCCTAGTTTCAACTTAAAAGTGTTATTTAATCTGGATGGTGAAGAAGAACAACCACCTAATCGAAATGCTCTAGAGTTTTTTGATATGCTAAAAGCTTCAGAAGAGCCATTGTTTGATGGATGTACTAATCATTCTACGTTGTCAGCGGTTTGCAGGCTACTGAACATTAAGTCTGAGTTTAACATGGGTGACAATTGCTATAACCAAATTATGCTTTTTCTGAAGGAGCTCTTACCTGAAGATGCTAAATTACCCAACGATTACTATAGGACTAAACAAATGGTTGCAAAACTTGGGTTAGGATATGAAAAGATAGATGTATGCAACGCAGGTTGTATCCTGTATTACAAGGATAATAAAGATAAATTAGAATGTCCAAAGTGTGGTCAACCACGCTATAAGCCTAAGAGAGGAGGCAATGGAAGGCAAAAAGATGTTGCATATAAAGTACTACGTTACTTTCCTATAACTCCAAGATTACAGAGGTTAAATATGTCAACAAAGGCTGTTGAACATATGATATGGCACTGGAAATCTCGTCGAGAACCTGGGGTAATGAGTCATCCAAGTGATGGCGAGGCAAGGAAAAAGTTTGATCAATGCCATCCTGGCTTTGCAGCTGAGCCTCGAAATATTAGGCTTGGACTTCCAGCTGATGGGTTTAGTCCATATGGGCAGATGGCTCATCCTTATTCTTGTTGGCCTGTAATCATCACACCATACAATCTTTCACCCGGAATGTGTATGAGTAGCCCGTACATGTTCTTAAGTCTTCTCATTCCAGGTCCAAAAAGCCCTGGAAAGAATATAGACTTATACTTACAACCTCTTATTGATGAATTGAAGCAATTATGGGTTGATGGAATTGAGACTTATGACTCTTATAAGAAACAAAACTTTCAAATACGAGCTGCACTTATGTGGACTATCAATGATATTTCAGCTTATGGAATGTTGTCTGGCTGGAGTACCCATGGCCATTTGGCATGTGCTTGTTGTATGGGAAAAAGTAAGGCGTTTCACTTAAAAAATGGAAGAAAGGCTTCATTCTTTGATTGTCTTTGTCAATTTTTGCCAATAGGTCATACATTTCGCAGGGATAAAAAATCATTTTTAAAAGGAAGAGTTGAGCACTCTGCTCCTTCTCCTTGGTTGTCTAGTGAAGAAGTTTGGAACAAAGTGCGTGACTTACTAAAGGTTTTAGATGATCGCGCCTCTGATAAGTTGCCAGGATTTGGGGATCAACATAATTGGACAAAACAAAGCATTTTCTGGGAATTTCCATATTGGCGCGCAAATATTATTCGGCATAATCTCGATGTGATGTATATCGAGAAAAACATGTTTGATAATATATTCAACACAGTAATGGATGTAAAGGATAAAATGAAGGATAATTTAAAAGCTAGAATGGATGTGCAGACTTATTGCGATCATCCAGAGCTTGAATTGAAGGAACATCAAGGGAAAACTTTGAAGCCAAAGGCAGCATATTCATTGACAAAAGAACAAAGAAAGTTGATATGTGAATGGGTGAAAAGCTTAAGGTTTCCAGATGGTTATGCTTCCAATTTGTCTAGATGTGTAGACATGGAAGATTATAAATTATCAAGAATGAAGAGCCATGAGTGTCATGTATTTCTAGAAAGGTTGCTACCAATTGCATTCCGAGATTTTTTGCCAGAGCCAATTTGGAATGCTTTAACAGAGATCACCTTATTTTTTAAAGGTTTATGTGCAACTGTTTTAAAAGTAGAAGATCTACAAAAGCTTGAAGAAAACATAAAGATTCCAATTTGCAAGATAGAGAAAATATTTCCTCCTAGTTTTTTTTGATCCCATGGAACATTTGCCGATTCGTTTAGCATATGAAGCAATAGTTGGTGGTCCAATTCAGTTTCGATGAATGTGTCCTTTTGAGCGGTAAGAGTCTAAATTGAATCTTTGATTAGATAATTAATTTATTTACTTAACAATATACTAAAATATATTCTAATTGTAGGGAGCTACACACTTACAAAAAGAAGGCGAAAAATATAGCTCGTGTCGAAGGATCAATATGTGAAGCTTATATCATTCAAGAAATTTCAACATTCAGTTCCCAATATTTCCAGCCTAACGTCCAGCCCTCGTGTTCGCGTAGCATTATTTGGCGCTGAGGGTTGTGGCTATTTTTCCTCATCGCGTTTGCATGCCTTCAATCGCGTTCGCGTAGCTTTGCAATGTTCGCCCTTCGCGTTCGCGTTCGCGTTCGCGTCTCCTACTTCGCGTTCGCAAAGAGCAATTTCTGGGCGACAATAATTTCTCTTCCGCGTTCGCGATAAAGCTTCCGCGTTCGCGAAGCATAATTGAGCAGACTTCATTTTTCTTCTTCGCGAACGCGAGAATTCCTCCGTGTTCGCGGTGCATTAAATACCTGGGCAGATATAAAATTTCAAAAATGAGGGTTTAGCCATTTTTATCAAAACTCAAGCTTGGGAGCTTGGATTTGAGCGAGATTTTGAGAGATTTTCAGAGATATTGATTGGGTAACGATTCTAAACACCTTTTTGCTTGTAACCCACTAATCTAAGCGTGAATTCCTCCTTTAATTTCGGATTTTGAATGAAAAATTGATAAAACTTCATAGACCGAATTATTGAGTTTTGAGTGGGTTTTTAACATCCGATTTGGGAGATTCTTATATGGTTAGACTTGTGAGAGTACGAGGGTTCTGAAAATGTTAATTTCACCCGATTCCGAGACGTTGTCCTGAGGGGCATTTTGGTCATTTTTCATAATTCCGCGTATTAGCTTAGAATTTAATCGTAGAATCAATTACTTGAAGTGTTATTTATATTACGAAATTGAATTGAATAGATTTGGGCCATTTGGAGTCGAGTACTCGTGGCAAGAACGTGGTTTCTAGTTGATTTGAGCTAGTTCGAGGTAAGTATCTTACCTAACCTTGTGTGGGAGACTTCCCCCTAGGATTTGAGTCTTCTCTGTTGATTGTAATCCGAGTACGCGAGGTGACGAGTGCGTGCTCAGACATATTTGTGGAAACTTGGCCTTTTAGGATTCTTAGGTCCTTATATTCACAGAGTATGAAGTTGTTCTTGATATGATTGAAGTCCCTATTACTAGTTTCATCTCTACATGTTTTACTTGGAATTAACTGCTTTATGGTTCATTCATATTGCCTCATTGACTCTTACTATTGCTTAACTGAAGATCTTTCCTCTATTGTTGCGTTATCTTTCAACACTGCTTGTTTTTATTGGAAATCATTATTATCACCCATGTAATTATTTAGTCTTAATTGAAATGGTTGTATATCTTTCGTAACCTGCCCAACCTTTAAAAGAAGAGTAGATATTCTATGTTTAGTTGACAGTTCCTTAATTGAAATTACTTGACTCTTGTTAACTCCCTTATTGTTGAACTACATGCTATGGGGTCGTTGCTTCATATTATTTTCTCCCTTGTTGAGTTGTTATTATTACGTTTACCATTCTCTATTGTGGTTGCTCCTTGTGAGCTAGTTTTACCGTCCCCTGGTGAACGAAAGATTTTAGAGTTGATTCACTTGTTGTGTTTTTGTATATATATTGTTATTGTTGTTGTTGTACTTGGGGTGTTGATGCACGAGGTTTCTGCCGTGCGGTTATTGTTATTGTGATGCACGAGGTTTCTACCGTGCGATTATTGATATTGTGATGCACGAGGTTTCTGCCGTGCGGTTGTTGTTGTGGGGTCGCACGAGGTTTCTGCCGTACTATTGCTACTATTGATATATTGCACATGCGGCGTAACAAGGCGGGATATGTATATATACTTATATGTGGGTTGCGCATGTGGCGAAATAAGGTGGGAACATTATGATGCACGTGTGGCGAAACAAGGCGGGCACTTATTATGTTATTGTTTGCACACGTGGCGGAACAAGGTGGGCTATGTCAGGGGTTATGTGAGTATTTGGGATGGCCTGAGGGCATTTCTGTTTGTTCAAATGTTGTGATTATTGTATGTTTACCTATATGAACTTTGTCTTGTGGAAGTTGTGAGGTGAGTTATCAGTGTGACCGTGAGGCTGATGAGGGCACGTGTTGCCAATGGCTAGATTTAAGGTACTGGGACTCGTGAGTTGTAATTGTCCGAGATTCGGTAATTCGTGGTAATTGTTGGATAAGACCTGATGTGAACACCGTCGTAAGATCTGAGTTATTGTTTTGTTTTCCCTTTTTTGTATTGTGACTGTAGGATTTGGGATGAGTTTTTTTTTCCGTTCTTATGTGTCATAATTTTTAATATTTTCGTTGTTACGTGTTGTTCTTTTCCCTTATTGTGGTTGTAGCATTGTTGGTTACTTTGTACAGTCTTTATATAAATATATATCATGTTCCGTTGTTCCTATCATTGCACTATTTTTTAGACTGGTAGGTGTCTCGACTGTTCCTCGTCACTACTCCACCGAGGTTAGTCTTGATACTTATTGGGCATCGTCGTGGTGTGCCCATGCTACTCTTCTGCACATTTTTGTTGTGCAGATCCAGGTATTTTCCACTCAGTTCTATCATCCTTGGGAGGAGGCGTTCTGTAGAGACTTCGAGGTATATCTGGTACGTCCGCGGGACCGAGGAGTCCCTCTCTATCTTCTGTAATAAGTATAGTCCGTTCAGTATTATCCTTTGTTTAGATATTTCCGGAGTTAGAGCTTCTTATGTATCTCATAGCTTGTGATTTGTGAGATTTTGGGTTTTGGGAATTTTGTTAGCTTCGAGAGTTGTTATTGTATATGCCGAGCGGCACCTTAAACACTACTTATTTTTATTATTCCGATTTTAGTTATTTTCCTTCACAATTATTGTTTATATTCCGCATTTGTTAGGCTTACCTAGTCATAGAGACTAGGTACCGTCACGATGGTTCACGAAGAGCGAACCGGGGTCGTGACAAGTTGGTATGAAAGCTCTAGGTTCATAGGAGTCACGAATCACAAGCCGGTTTATTAGAGTCTCGTGGATCGGTACGGAGACGTCTGTACTTATCTGCGAGAGGCTATGTAACCGTTAGGAAAAATTCCACTTCATTTGATTTCCCTGTTGTGCGAGATTTTTGACATCACAATCCTAAACCTCTGTCTTCTACTCTCTCACAGATGGTGAGGACACGTACTACCCGAGATGATTAGGAACCCGCACCCCCTACTGCAACCGTAAGAGGCCGGGGCCGAGGTAGAGACCGAGGACGCGCACGTGGTGCAGCGAGAGCACCTGCGCAAGTTGCCGTCGAGGCACCACCAGCAGATCTAGCCGGAGTCCAGGCACCTGACCCGCCTACTACTACTACTACTCCAGCCCTTCAGGAGACTCTGGCACAGTTCATGAGCATGAACACCACTTTGGCTCAGGCGGGGTTGCTTCCCCTTACTGCAGCCACATCCCAGGCCGGGAGAGGAGCATAGACTCCCGCCGCCTGCACTCCTGAGCAGCGAGTGCATGTCGAGCAGGTCCCTGAGATTTTTCCTGTGCAGCCTGCAGTCCGAGATCAGCCCGAGAGCAGGGCAGCAGTTTCTGTGGAGGAGCAACTAAGGCTTGAGAAGTTCAAGAAGTACAAGCCTCCTGTATTTAGCGGTCTAGCATCGGAGGATGCCCTGGGATTTCTAGATTAGTGTTATCGTATTCTCCGTACCATGGGTATATCAGAATCGAGTGGGGTTTCTTTCACCCGCCTTCCAACTTCGAGGAGCCGCCTATCAGTGGTGGCGTGCTTATGAGTTAGACATCCGGATGAGGCTACTTCACTGACATGGCTCTAGTTTTCAGATATGTTCCTGAGAGAGTTTGTCCCTCAGAGCCTCAGGGACGCATGGCGCGCTGAGTTTGAGCATTTACGCCAGGGTACTATGACCATCTCGGAGTATGCTGTCCGTTACACCAGCTTGGCTAGACATGCCCCAGCCTTGGCTTCTACTGTTCGCGAGAAGGTTTCGCCGGTTTATTGAGGGACTTACCAGAGCTTCAAAAACTTGCTATTCAAGGCAAGGGCATTGCCCTTTTATAGGCACATATGAGGTGCAACTTCAGATTTTAGTTTTACATATTAGTCCCTTACTTATTTTCAGTTTAATCCTCTATTTATTGGCTTATTTCTCAAGTTAGTACACCTAATTCCAGATTTTCACCTTAGAACCCCCATCTAGAAGCTTCTAGGAAGTTCTATTTCAGTTATTGCTAGATTCCCTTTGTCTAAAAGCCTATACTACCCCTGAATTTATTCTGAAATTACCCAAATAACTATCAACTAACCCA
>NC_031995.1:98698064-98698200 GCF_001879085.1 Nicotiana attenuata | reverse complement strand
TGTGCTCTTCCGATCTACATGCTATGGGGTCGTTGCTTCATATTATTTTCTCCCTTGTTGAGTTGTTATTATTACGTTTAGCATTCTCTATTGTGGTTGTTCCTTGTGAGCTAGTTTTACAGATCGGAAGAGCGTC
>NC_031995.1:98655117-98697742 GCF_001879085.1 Nicotiana attenuata | reverse complement strand
CATGCGGCGTAACAAGGCGGGATATGTATATATACTTATATGTGGGTTGCGCATGTGGCGAAATAAGGTGGGAACATTATGATGCACGTGTGGCGAAACAAGGCGGGCACTTATTATGTTATTATTTGCACATGTGGCGGAACAAGGTGGGCTATGTCAGGGGTTAATTGTGAGTATTTGTGATGTCCTGAGGGCATTTCTGTTTGTTCAAATATTGTGATTATGGTACATTTACCTATATGAACTTTGTCTCGTGGAAATTGTGAGGTGAGTTGTCAGTGTGACCGTGAGGCTGATGAGGGCACGGGTTGCCAGTGGCTAGATTTAAGGTACTGGGACTCGTGAGTTGTAATTGTCCGAGATTCGATAATTCGTGGTAATTGTTGGATAAGACCTGATGTGAACACCGTCGTAAGATCTGAGTTATTGTTTTGTTTTCCCTTTTCTGTATTGTGACTGTAGGATTTGGGATGAGTTTTTTTTTTTTTTGCCGTTCTTATGTGTCATCATTTTTAATATTTTCGTTGTTACGTGTTGTTCTTTTCCCTTATTGTGATTGTAGCATTGTTGGTTATTTTGTACAATCTTTATATAAATATATATCATGTTCCATTGTTCCTATCATTGCACTGTTTATTGGACCGGTAAGTGTCTCGATTGTTCCTCGTCACTACTCCACCGAGGTTAGTATTGATACTTACTGGGCACCGCCGTGGTGTGCTCATGCTACTCTTCTGCACATTTTTGTTGTGCAGATCCAGGTGTTTTCCACTCAGTTCTATCATCCTTGGGAGGAGGCGTTTTGTAGAGACTTCGAGGTATATCTGCTACGTCCGCAGACCGAGGAGTCCCTTTCTATCTTCTTTAATAAGTATAGTCCCTTCAGTATTATCCTTTGTTTAGATATTTCCGGAGTTAGAGCTTCTTATGTATCTCATAACTTGTGATCTGTGAGATTCCGGGTTTTGGGAATTTTGTTAGCTTCGAGAGTTGTTATTGTATGTTCCGAGCGGCACCTTAAACACACTTTATTTTTATTATTCCGGTTTTAGTTATTTTCCTCCGCAGTTATTGTTTATATTCCGCATTTGTTAGGCTTACCTAGTCATAGAGAATAGGTACCGTCACGATGGTTCGCGGAGGGGGAACCGGGGTCGTGACAATTAATGGGCTAACTTAACTATAATTTTATTACTTTTGTAGTATCTTTGAAGCTGAATTGAAAAGGAATTCAGAAAATATCAGCCTCGAGCAAATTGATAAAGAGACGAATTGCCAAGTGGTTTGAAGCTTATGTGAGTAAATTACAAGTGAATAAAAGAATTATAGTCTTTACTTGTCTTGACTTAAAATTTATATTTTACTAAACATAATGTTGGTCAATTTGTTAATATGTTCTTAATCCAGCTAATAACATAACCAATGAGCGATTGAAAGACTTAGCTTCTTGTTTTTATAAGTGGGTGCAAACATGGCCTCAGTATTTCACGAATGACTATAAGTTCGACACTCTTACATATGGCTCTATCAAATCAACTATGAATAGTGGTGTGTGCATCAAAGGAAAAAGTTGGAGTGATTGTGAAAGTGACTACTATGGATTACTCATTGACGTAATACAACTAGATTATTCTAATCCGACAAAGAAAAGAACTACTCTTGTGTTATTCAAATGTGATTGGTTCGATCCTACTATGGGTCGAGGGCTGAAGGTCCATAATCAATATGGTCTAATCGATATCAATCATAAGAAAAGTTTCTCGAGCTATGCCTATGAACCTTTTGTGTTGGCTGAACAAGCACAACAAGTATATTTTGCAGAATATCCTAGTAAAAGGAAAGATAGAGTTGATTGGTGGGCGGTATGCAAAATAAAAGCTAGAAGCCGTATTGATTCCCCAAATATCCCGTACCAAGAAGATGAGGATTTACCCGCAGTACTTCCAATATGTCACTGATGATCTTGATTGGTTACGCCATGAAAATGGTGAACTGGAAGTACATGACATTGAAAAAGAGATAGCTGAAACTGAAAGAGCACATAATATTGATGCTATTGAAAGTGATGAAGAGATAGAAGAATCTGATTTTGAATCTGATAAAGATGAAGAAGATGAACAAAGTGAATGAAATTTGAGCAAAATTATAGTGAAAATTATGATATTAATGATAATAAATGTTGAGTATAGCAGATGGCTTTTACTGCAACTTTTTTGTCTGTTTTCTTTTATTGATATTGCTGGTTTTTTCTTTAGCTTGATTTAATTTGTATGTGAAGATTGCAAAGTTTTTCAGTCAAATTGAAAATTTTCTAGGACATAAATATACTTTTCATAGCAGCTAAAGTATTAGGAGTAATTGCCTATATTTGAATTCACAATTGTCGAGAAACAAACTGGGCTATCATATGAACAGAAAGTTTTTGGGCTGTGAAATGAAACTGGCCAAAAATTGAGTTCATCGTATTTGCCTATCATACTGGAATGAGCCCAGCCCAGAAGTAGACTTTTGCTGCATATACTTTTACTTCTTTTCAAACTGTTCGCCAAACCAATAAACCAATAATGCCATCTGCTATAAGAGTGACTATGTTGGATGGAGTTTCTTGATATTTCCTAACAGTCAACAAACTAAAATTAATAATCAATTGAAGTTTATATTAAGCTCAAAATAATTGGATGGTCAAAGTTGTTCATGTTCTACTTCTTCTGGTTGGTTGGTGTTTTATTTTACTTTTTTTTTCAGATTTGATTAGGAAGTATGACTAGGGGAAGAGTCAATAAACATAGTTGGGGAGGTCGTGGGGGCATGCCTAACAAAGGGGGAGGAGGCTACCAGCTGCTACCGAGCACTTCTCAGGCAGATATTAGTGAACCATCAACCCCTACATCTCAACAGGTAGGTTCAAACCAACACATTGACTCGTCTCATGAAAGTAGTTTTCGTCAGCTTGTACATACGTCTCAAGATGTCCCTACTCAACAAGCAAATTCTGCTTTTCAAAATGTTGGTGGTCAACAAGAAACCCCCGCTTCTCTGAATATTGATCGTCAACAAGCACCTCCTTCTTCTCAGAATGTTGGACCTCAACAAGCAACTCCTTCTCAAGATGATTCAACTGAACAAACATTTGCATCTTATGGAAGTAGTAATCCACGGGCAAGACGAGATACTATTTGTGGCATAAGATCCTTGAAAGTAAACGGAGATACATAAGTAATCTAATTATAGAAGTTCTGGTAAAATATATTTTAATTTAATAATCTTCAAATAAATTGTTATATTGATTGTTTTGTAGATTTTGCCCGCATGAAGATGTTCGGGATGTAACAATAGTCTTTAAGAAAAGGTTCAGCGGATCATGGCATTGTTGGAGCAAAGTTCCAAAGCATGTACGCGACAGATGGTTTAATGACTTCGACGTATTTATACTTAATTGTACTATTGACTTAACTTGATAAACGTCATTAAATTTGATCTTTACTTTCTAACTGCAGAAGAAATATTCTTTTACTAGTGAAGATAAAGTTTTAATTCGAAGGACTTTTGAGCATGTGGGGAGTGAAAGTTTAAGTGACAGTTTGGGAAAAGCGAAAAGAGAATTTCTAAAAAGAAAGAGAATGCCGGGTTGGATTGCTAAAGTTCACTGCGACGTTTTGATGCAATATTGGGAATCTGACAATTTTAAAAGAAAATCAGCAATCAACTCGATGAACAGAATGTCATCTAATAATGGAGAAGGTCCTTCCTTACATACTGGAGGATGAGTTGCATTTGCTAAGTACAGAAGAAGACATATATTTCTTAATCTTTTTAGTATTATCAGTTTTAGTCTAATTTATTCTATGCTTTATCCTGTAAACTAACAATATCCTTAATGACTGTAGAAGGGGTTAACAGGGAAAGATCTTCGTAATGATGAACTGTTTCTGAAGACTCACAGAACCAAAAATGAAAAAAAAAAGTGGATATGCGAAAAGTCAGAAAGGATGTGGATATGTTTTTATTTCATTTCTTCAGCAAAACACCCGGTGAGTCTTTATCTGCTTCACACTACTGCAGTAGATAAGCTTTCTTTATAGATTAGCTCCACCCATATAATATGATTATTAAGATGTACTGACGAAAAAAGACAAGGGAGTTGTGTCCAATGAGATGTGCCGAGTTTACTCTGTTCAAACTCTGCTTCATATGTGGATGACTAGCAGTTTTGAGACTACTCTCATTATTGTACAGACCAACTTGTCCCCCTTGCCTCTTCGACCTGAAACTACTGTCCGCATAAATTTCTATCAGATCCTTGGAAATTCACTGGCCTCATGTCTACTTAATCTAGTCATAATAGTATAGGGTGCAGCTTATAGTTACAAGGAAAATTAAGGTATACGTACAATTTATAAAGTTTTATCTATTAGGAGTAATATTTACAGTTCGAGAAAGACTTCCATTAAGGTGCATCATCATATATAGGGAAAATACGAGTCCGAAACTTAATTGATGCTTTTTTGGACAAAAAACACATTTTTAATGCTAAAAAAAAAAGTTACACAAATAGGTATTTCGCAGTACTATACTGCGAATTGCTTTAACGGAAATTTAGCCGTTAAAGTAATTCGCAGTATAGTACTGCGAATTATCAAAAATTTTTTAAAAACTAATTCGCAGTACAATACTGCGAATTGAGTACACTTTGATTTTTGTGCCCAACACTTCGCACTACCATAATGCGAATTGCTTCAAAATTCGTAGATCCCCAAAACAGTTGTATCCTCATCCTTACTTGCTTCATATATGCTTTAGGATTAATATGCAGTAAGTTGAATAATCCAAACCATTTGGTAATATGTAATAATTTGTATTGTTCATATTTGTATGTTATGTTTGTTGTTTTTATATGTAATAGTGACATTTTAGCATAGTAAAATAAAGAGCATTTTAGTGTAGAAAAATATAGAAAATTTTAGCGTAGTAAAATATAAAGCCTTTTAGCTTAGTAAAATATAGAGCCTTTTAGCGTAGAGTGCAAAATATAGAGCCTTAAGTATGTAGTAACTGCAAACGCTAGCCAATAACACTTTACAAAATTAATTATTTAATTTATAAAAATAAACTTACAAAAGTAACAAATTAATATATGTTGTCAAATAACTCAAATATCGAGCCCGGAACTCATAGATAATTACTCAATCCAATTCAATAATTAATTATTTAATTTATTAAATTAATAAAATTATAAAAATGCTGAAATTGACACGCATAATAATTAAGGATAAGTTGGTGCTACCGGGGGTCAATTATCGAGCCTGGGAACCCATACATAATTATTCAGTCCAATTCAATAATTTTTAATTTTATTCTTTAATCTAACAAAATTCCATCGGTAACTGAAATTCACACGCATAATAATTAAGGATAACTTGGTGCGACCGGGCCTCAAATATCGAGCCTGGAAGGCCATACATAATTATTAAGTCTAATTCAAGAGTTTTTAATTTAATTTATTAACAAATACATTCTAAAATATTTAAAATAACACTACATAATAATTAAGTATAGCTTGGTGCAAACGGGCCTCAAATATCGAAGCCTNTTCAACTGCCTCGAAGCATAGGCTATAACCTTGCCATCCTGCATCAATATTGCACCAAGTCCAATTCAAGAATTTTTAATTTAATTTATTAAACAAATAAATTTCTAAAAAAATATTTGAAATGACACACATAATAATTAAGTATATGTGCCCCACCAAGCTATATTTAATTATTATGTGTGTCATTTTCAATATTTTTTAGAAATTTGTTATTTTAATTAATTAAATTAAAAATTCTTGAATTGGACTTAATAATTATGAATGGCTTCCAAGCTCAATATTTGAGGCCCGATAGCACCAAGCTATACTTAATTATTATGTGTGTCATTTTCAAATATTTTTTAGAAATTTATCTGTTTAATAAATTAAATTAAAAATTCATGAATTGGACTTAATAATTATGTATGGCCTTCCAGGCTCGATATTTGAGGCCCGGTAGCACCAAGCTATACTTAATTATTATGTGTGTCATTTTCAAATATTTTTTAGAAATTTATCTGTTTAATAAATTAAATTAAAAATTCATGAATTGGACTTAATAATTATGTATGGCCTTCCAGGCTCGATATTTGAGGCCCGGTAGCACCAACTTATCCTTAATTATTATGCGTGTCAATTTCAGTATTTTTACAATTTTGTTAATTTAATAAATTAAATAATTAATTAATTGGACTGAGTAATTATCTATGAGTTTCGGGCTCGATATTTGAGTTATTTGACAACATATATTAATTTGTTACTTTTGTAAGTTTATTTTTATAAATTAAATAATTAATTTTGTAAAGTGTTATTGGATAGCATTTGCAGTTACTGCATACTTAAGGCTCTATATGTTGCACTCTACGCTAAAAGGCTCTATATTTTACTAAGCTAAAAGGCTCTATATTTTACTACGCTAAAATGCTCTATATTTTACTACACTAAAATGCTCTTTATTTTACTGTGCTAAAATGTCACTATTACATATAAAAACAACAAACATAACATACAAATATGAACAATACAAATTATTGCATATTACCAAATGGTTTGGATTATTCAACTTATTGCATATTAATCCTAAAGCATATATGAAGCAAATAAGGATGAGGATACAATTGTTTTGGGGATCTGCGAATTTTGAAGCAATTCGCATTATCGTAGTGCGAAGTGTTGGGCACAAAAATCGAAGTGTACTCAATTCCCAGTACTGTACTGCGAATTAGTTTTTAAAAAAAATTAATAATTCGATGTACTATACTGCGAATTACTTTAACGGCTAAATTTCCGTTAAAGCAATTCGCAGTATAGTACTGCGAAATACCAATTTGTGTAACTTTTTTTTAGCATTAAAAATGTGTTTTTTGTCCAAAAAAGCATAAATTAAGTTTCGGACTCGGGAAAATACACAGTTGCACCCTTTACTTCCATTAAGGCGACCTAATATTATTCCCTTGTTCTTATATTTAGTGGGACTGGAACTTATATACCACCCTGGAATTTATGTTTAGTGGAACAGTCCATCTCAGATAAAGGCTGCTAAAGAAAATGAATATATTACAGAAATATAAGACAATAATAAAGTTGTGTTGTTCTTGTAGATTGTTGACAAACTATCTGATGCTTCAATTTTTGTTCATGATCTGACTAGATTATAAAAGTAACCAAATTGTACCTTTCTAGTTTTTTTTTCTAACGATTGTCAAGAAGATGGAACAATATCAAACAAAAGACTTAAATGGAGAGGATAGAATCCAAAGCTCTATAAATAGCGAGTACTCACCATCTTAACATGGACTAATTGAGAATCATTTCCCCTGCTCTCTGAAGTATTTGAAATAGGAGTTAGAGAATATAAGCCTTTTTTAAGAGAATAATAGTCATGACTTTCTATGCTTGTTGACAACCTGAAAAAAGAAGTAAGTAAAAAATTTACTTTTCTTCTCGGTTTAATGTTTTTAAAAAGCATCTCAAGATGTTGGAACCGAAAATATCAATGTCACGACCCAATTCCCATACCCGGTCGTGATGGCGCCTCTCGTGAAGACAAGGCCAGCCAACTTACCCAAATTATTTCTTTAACAGTTACTAAACATAAGTGAATAGAATAATACAACTTAACGGCCAAAATAATCAGTATTTTCAACCCCACATAACCCGACCGGGGTGTCACAAGTCACGATCATCTAAGAAGTAGGAACACAACTACAGGGTCATATATATATAAAATGAAATCTTGAATCCAAAAGATGAAGTCCGGTGCCGCGAACGCTGGCGGTCACCTTGCTCAGCTACATTAGTATTACCTTCAGCCCGCTAATCACCCGCTACCGGGTGAACAATACCTGCAACTGCACATGAGATGCAGGGAGTAAAGTGAGTACTTCCAACTCAGTGGTAATAAGAGTAAATAATAACTGAGAGGCAAGAAATCACGTAAGAGCACTCCATCATGCTATATAGGACAGTACAACCCTTTTTAGAAAACACTAAGACCGTGAAAAATCCTTTAGAAAATATCTGGCTAAGTTTAAAAACCTCTTTTGAAAATATCCTTTTCCAACAGTCAAGCATATGAATGCATTATCAAATAGTGCAAGGCTGCACATAAGTTAGCCCCTCGGGCACAACACTCTATTAACAAATAACACCAGGGTATCTGGTACGCAGTGCAAGAACAGCATGGATGCCAATGATATGAGAGTGCTGAATGTCATGCCACGTAGTACAAATAGGAAACAATGCATGAATGCAATGCAATGCACATGACCGCTGCGCCGCGCAACCCGATCCATTTGGGTACCCGCGCTCATTGGGGTGTGTACAGACTCCGAAGGGACTCCTACAGCCCAAGCGCAATATCATCATAGCATCGCTGTGGCGTGCAGCCCGATCCATCCTCAGTCCAGAACATGCAAATGAGCCACTCGAGCAATGTCAAGTAATAGCTTTTAACTCAAAACATCAGAAAAATACAATTTAAGTCTTTAAACTTTAGCAATATGACTGCACATTTCAAAACAGGGTTTAACTCAGAACTGAAATCATTTAATATGCTAAGTGTCATGAAAACAGTGATAATAACCCCTACAGGTTTCAAATAACCGGCACGAAACCCAAAACATGGCAATCAGCCCAATTCAAGATAGCATCTAGCAAGTTTCAGTCAATTACGCAGTAAAATTCACAACCGGGACGGACCAAGTCACAATCCCCAACGGTGCTCTACCCCACGCTCATACCTGGCGTGCAAGTCACCACAATCCAGCACTATGATGTGCAAATCCGGGGTTTCAAACCCTCAGGATATCATTTACAAGTATTACTCACCTCGAACCGGTGAAATCTCTGGCTCGCGACGCCTTTGCACTTCAAATTTATCTCCACGTGCGTCAAATCTATCAAAATCACACAAACATCGATGAAGCTCGATTTCTAAAAGACGGGCTTTTAGCCATACATATCTGAAATTCGCCCCTTAAATGATATTACAATGATCCAATACAGTTATGTAACTTCAATCTACAATACAACATTCAATAGGGCCAATATTAGTAATAAATTCCATAACTTATGCCATTTAGGCATATTATCAAACAGCTTGTAGGCATAGATATTTACACCTCATAACTATAGTATTGGTTCCTCCAATTATCACCATTAACCAACAATTCATCTCATCATCATTCCTAGCCAATTTATAACTTCCAACTACACATGTATGACCATCCATTCACACCCAACCAACAAATCCTATCAAATATCCACCTTTCAATCTCTACAATAACTATGTATTTATATTGGGAATTTATGACTTCCAATCACCATACCATAAGTTGTAATACTTGATTCATACTCATATTCCCATAATATATCCATATATGTAAGTTTGAGGTGTAGGATTTACCTTTTGGAAGAAATCTTACAAAACCCTCCTTTGAGTTCTTGAAGAAATTTCTTGAAAATCTAAGTGTTTTTATGAGAGGATTTCATCAATAATAGTATATGAATGATGGAATTTCACACCAAGATAATGGAGATTGCTTACCTTGAAGATTGGGGGAGTTGAAGGTCTTGAGAGGGTGGAAGAAAACCTCAAAGTTCGTCCAAAATAAATGGGTAAGAATGAACCCCGAAATGAGTATTATAGGCTGTTTCGGGCGCCACAGGTGGCGCTGGGCGCTGCCTGTGGCGCTGGATCCAGTAGCTCAAAATTTTGGGCGCCACGGCTAGCGCCCGGCGCTACACAGGGCGCTGACGACACGAAAATGGCCATAACTTTCTATATACACCTCCAAATGATGAACGGTTTGTTGCGTTGGAAACTAGACTCAAAGAGCTTTAATTTGATAGGTGGTGCATCACCCAACTCCTTATATAACTGGAGATATGATCGTTTAAAGTGAGGTCTTGTGCGCACTCATTTACAACTTTCGTCTATCATGAAATTTTCCAACTTCAAAAGTTCCCGTTAACCATCCGAAATCACCCCGAGGCCCCCCGGGACCTCAACCAAAAGCACTAACATATCTTATAACGTTATTCAAACTTGTTCCAATTATCAAAACACCACAATTAACACCTAAACCATCAAATTACACCAAATTCAAGCCTAAGTTCATCCAAATCTTCCGAGACACGCATTCGATCAAAAACCCAACCAAAACACCTCCGAATGATCTGAAATTTTGCACACACATCCAAAATCTCCTAACGAAGCTACAAAAATTGTCGGAATTCCATTCCGTCCCTCGGATCAAAATCTCACCTATCAACCGGAATTTTGCCAAAATACTAACTTCGCCAAATCAAGCCTATTTCTACACGGGACCTCCAAAATAAATTTCGATCACACTCCTAAGTCACAAATCACCTTCCGGAGCTAACCCAACCACCGGAATTCACATCCGAGCCCTCTAACTCATAAGTCAACTTCCGGTTGACTTTTCTAACTTAAGCCTTCTTAAAAGAGACTAAGTGTCCCATTTCTTATCAAAACCACTCCAAACCAACTCGATCACATAAGATACGGATAATGAAGCCTAAAGAAGTTGGAAATGGGGAAAACGGAGTGTAACTTATGAGACGACGGGTCGGGTTGTCACATCCTCCCCAACTTAAACAAACGCTCGTCCTCGAGCGTACCCAGAGTTGTCCTAGAAGCCAACCAATAGCTGAATAACCTTACCATGCATATACCCGGGGGTGATCCCACGTCACCCTATCTCGCATAGGTCCGATAACACAACATAGCTGAAATTTCCCAATCTATCTAGTCCACAAACCATAGAACCACATTTCCATTTCCGAAATCATACACAAGGTCAGAACTCACATCTATATTCAGAATAAGCTCGAAACAGCTGTAATAACCGATACCTGCAACCTTTGGTGCAATTACATGATAGACCACATAACTCAAACCCTTGTAGGGATAGCTTCTATTCACAGCAGTTGCACACAACACCCAAATACCGATAGAAAAACTCTTATTAACTAAAGTCTCATCTCAACACTTTTATATACTGCCAATGATAACTAAATCACGCGGTAAGCCATAACCATTTCCCATATCAACCATTCATGAAGCCACTTCTCCTTTGGCAAATGCTACATCAAATTTCTGAGCCGAAACTCGATATTACCCTTCCAACATGCTAAAGTCGAATCTGTTTCTATTCATTAATGATCCCTCTGATCTCTTCTAATCCAACACACTACTCTAGTGACATGACACACCATTACATGCCTAAGCCACAACTCGCACAGTAGTGACATGACACACCATTACATGCCTAAGACACAACTCGCACAGTACGCGCACCATTAAGCAACAGTCCGAGTATACTAAATTCATGAAAATGACTCAAATGAAAGAGCTGTACCACAAGCTCACTAGTACCGCCACAACACAAGGCTGAGAACCCGTCTCACATCATAGAAACAGAACACCCGAATCTAACCGCGAGGTCATACTTCCACATAACTTAGCTGTCATGCGCGACCCTATTCAGACACTAGTTCACCTGAGACACCTCAAGTCACCATGCTCAAAACCATCAACCAAGCGCAATTTGATGTCTAGTACCACAAGCGAATCATCATGCCCATGTAGAAGTACGTAATACAGTGCCATACCAGTACACCTCACTATTGCTCCATCCGGCTACACCAGAAAAAGAAAATACCTCAAAGAAGAGAGCCGCTTTGCAAGTTCCACAAGTACCATCCCAACGATATGCTATGAGCTCATCAATCACAGTGGAACCAAGATACATGAATAAAATAATAATAACCAGCTCTTCTATAACTCACATTGACATCAACTTCACGAGCAACTTAGTTGCCAATAACATAATCCACCCGGCACGGTCACAGACCTCCTGTCCAAGCATATCATATAGGAGCAATCCAACAAGTACACATGTGTATGCTAACTGAAATAAGATTCTCATGCTTCGGAACTGGCATAAATAACACTCTATATCGTAGGCATGAGCAAACTGCGCGATCACAGCTCAAATCAGCAAGTTAACACAGAATTAGTAATTACCAAATTTGTTCTGGAATCTAGCATCTTGGAATTCTCAAGTATAGTCCCTATAGTTCTTAACAAAGTTACGAATACGAGAAACATTATACCTTTAAGCTCAATATCCCACTCTAGGCATATCGTAGCCTACGCACCTTCCGAGTATGAATATTGGTTCGGTGCTTGCACACAGGTTCAAACCTCACATATATTCGCGCTCATAGTGCATATTTATCACCATCAATTAGCTCGACTAGTGCATCCAAAGAGTTTAGATAAGACACTCACCTCAAACATGCCACAATCCCGAAACAGTATATTTTGAGAATTTCTTGTCTCCAAATTCATAGATCACATAAATCACTGTACTGATCACAACGTCAGTACTCAAATGACTAACACATCCCTCAAGTACGATCATCCCATGATAATTATTTTCAATTTATTTCTTCTAGGCTACATAGCAAAATCGGAATATTGGTAGTCGATCAACCAAGTGAGTATTGTAATACCAATAGACATTTGTTGGTTAAAATATAGTGCGCACCCTTCTCAGGTCTTACCGAGCAGTTATAACATTCATCTAAATACCTGAAACTGACTATTCCATCCAGAACTCGTGACCTTCCCTTTAAGAATGAACTGCCACCTTGCACATGAAAATATTAAGCATGTACCATACACCACGTCTATGATGCCATCTTGTTGCAAACACAAAATCTCATTAGAATTTCTGGGCTATAGGAAAATTTCATTCCGTGCAGTTAGAAATCTTCTATTTGCTCCCATCTAGAAGGAGTTCACAATATACAATATGTTCCTCACACCGGTAGAAGATATCCGTTCGAACTATGGTAACAACTATCAATAAAACTTTCAATTCTGCTCACACATACCCAAGTTATCAAAATGGAATTCCTCTGGCTTGACCAGGCCATGTAGGTCACCAACCCAAAAATATTGCCACAAAACATCCGTAAAGCATCAGAATATACGGTATATAAATCTGAAGCTAATGGCAAAACCAACACTGGAGTTGTGGTCAAAGCTGTCTTGAGCTTCTAAAAGCTCTTCTCACACTCGTCCGACCATATAAACGGTGCACCCTTCTGAGTCAACTTGGTCAAGGGCGATGCAATGGATGAAAAATCACTCACAAATGGGATAGAAACAATACTAGGAGTCTCAGCTCCAACATCTCGCACAAAAGCTAGATATGACAGACAACCCTTCCCAACCATACGCTGGGCTTTCAAGAAAGAAATTACTCTGCTAGGAACATAATCAGTCATACCACGGCACTCAATCCTCAGAACTCCTGGAATAGCCAAAGTGACTGTCTTAGCATGACACGGAGATAACAAATCTGTGCCCAATATAACATCAAGTCCACCATGCTCAATAGCAATAAATTAACTCGGGTCTCCAGACCCCAAATAATCACAACACATGACCGGTACACACAGTCCATAACAACAGTATCGCCCACCGGAGTAGATACATGAATAGGTAAAGAAAGAAACTCTCGGGCCGTACCCAAATAATGAGCAAAATATGAGGACACATAAGAATAGGTGGAACCGGGATCGAATAATACTGAGGCATCGCTGTGGCAGACTAGAACAATATAGCTCTTAGCCGTGAAATCAACTTATTTAATAGCAAACTCCCCAACTTGGCTCAAAGCCATAGATCAAAATGCGCTCAATAAATCATAACGCATATACTCTATTGCTGCCGTAATACCATAGTGAGATTGGACTCACTCCTTCATAAGCTTGCGGAAACACAAATCATCTGGAATTTTAACTCTCCTGCAATTCTTGCATTCACTCACACCACAGTTAAGTCCACTCTCTAGGCGACCAAATTCTTACTAAGTCCCAAATTTTTCAAAAATTTTCGGCAGAGTCTCCTTTGTAATTGGGCCTATCCACCTGCCAGAGAATCACCAAAACCATCCTAACAACACATCCACAACTTGACAAAGCATCACAATGTATATCAATAACATTAATCTCAATATTACATGTATTATATTATCAAAATTGATACATGGACATGCGTTGCGCCTATTTGAATCGTAACACATAGAAAATACCTTTCGATCCTCCATTATTGGGCTATTCAACCAAGAAAGAACATTTTCTTTCCTTAATGTTTTCGACCTTCAAGGTGGGCTCCTCGACTCATAGATTTCATCATAATACATTTACAAAAGCGATCTCAGCTCCCAGGCTTATCTAACTAGTATGACAATTAGTTTCCCCTCATAAGCCAATTACCCATTAGCTTTACCTTTAGTTAATATTTTTGTATACCTTCCACTGTCATACACATTACGCAATCACTTAATCTTCCTGAGTCTAAACTCATACCGTAACATGAAATTTACTTCACTCCAAACAGGAGACATGAAAAGATTCTTCATGCGCCCATAACTCGAGGCTACACATCTAATCACAATGAAAATCAAACACTTAATAGTTCATCTATCATCCAGTAGCCCTTCCTCGTCACTTCTAAGTCATATATATATATATATATATATCTCGCAGTACTAACATACTCCTCACGTAGCTATCCAACCATCATTCCCACTAATAGGGACAATACCGGACATATAAGTTCAAAACAATTGCTCGCACAATTAGCACCCTGGTGCTCAAGCCATAGGCAAAGATCCGGCCTCAAGTCCTCCAGATTGGCCCGATATACTAACAAAGATTACCTCTCGCCCCTCGATCGGGGAAAACATAAACCATCAAAGCACATATAATACTGAGCGCTCATGTGCGCATACAGACGTGTGGAAGGAATTTCAAGAGTTATATCTCAAGCTGAATCAAGTACGCACGATAAGAATGCCAAGAATGTGAAGTTTTCCTAAAGGTTCTGCAGCCCCTTGAGGAGAAATACAGGCGTCCCCATACCGCTCCGCGAGACTCTACTAAACCTGCTCATGACTCGTGAGACCTAGTAACCTAGGCTCTGATACCAACTTGTCACGACCCAATTCCCATACCCGGTCGTGATGGCGCCTCTCGTGAAGACAAGGCCAGCCAACTTACCCAAGTCATTTCTTTAACCGTTACTAAACATAAGTGAATAGAATAATACAACTTAACGGCCATAATAATCAGTATTTTCAACCCCACATAACCCGACCGGGGTGTCACATGTCACGAGCATCTAAAAAGTAGGAACACAACTACAGGGTCATATATATATAAAATGAAATCTGGAATCCAAAAGATGAAGTCCGGTGGCGCGAACGCTGGCGGTCACCTTGGTCAGCTACATTAGTATTACCTTCAGTCCGCTAATCACCCGCTACCGGGTGAACAATACTTGCAACTGTACGCGAGGTGCAGGGAGTAAAGTGAGTATTTCCAACTCAGTGGTAATAAGAGTAAATAATAACTGAGAGGCAAGAAATCACGTAAGAGCACTCCATCATGCTATATAGGACAGTACAACCCTTTTTAGAAAACCTTAAGACCGTGAAAAATCCTTTAGAAAATATCTGGCTCAGTTTAAAAACCTCTTTTGAAAATATCCTTTTCCAATAGTCAAGCATATGAATGCGTTATCAAATAGTGCAAGTCCGCACATAAGTTAGCCTCTCGGGCACAACACTCTATTAACAAATAACACCAGGGTATCTGGTACGAATTGCAAGAACAGCATGGATGCCAATGATATGAGAGTGCTGAATGTCATGCCACGTAGTACAAATAGGAAACAATGCATGAATGCACTGCAATGCACATGACCGCTGCGGTGCGCAGCCCGATCCATTTGGGTACCCGGGCACACTGGGGGTGTGTACAGACTCCGGAGGGGCTCCTACAGCCCAAGCGCAATATCATCATAGCATCGCTGCTGCGTGCAGCCCGATCCATCTTCAGTCCAGAACATGCAAATGAGCCACTCGAGCAATGTCAAGTAATAGCTTTTAACTCAAAACATCAGAAAAATGCAATTTAAGTCTTTAAACTTTAGCAATATGAGTGCACATTTCAAAACAGGGTTTAACTCAGGACTGAAATCATTTAATATGCTAAGTATCGTGAAAACAGTGATAATAACCCCTACAGGGTTCAAATAACCGGCACGAAACCCAAAACATGGCAATCAGCCCAATTCAAGATAGCATCTAGCAAGTTTCAGTCAATTACGCAGTAAAATTCACAACCGGGATGGACCAAGTCACAATCCCCAACGGTGCTCTACCCCACGCTCATACCTGGCGTGCAAGTCACCACAATCCAGCACTATGATATGCAAATCTGGGGTTTCAAACCCTCAGGATATCATTTACAAGTATCACTCACCTCGAACCGGTGAAATCTCTGGCTCGCGGCGCCTTTGCCCTTCAAATTGATCTCCACGTGCGTCAAATCTATCAAAATCACACAAACATCGGTGAAGCTCGATTTCTAAAAGACGGGGTTTAGCCATACATATCTGAAATTCGCCCCTTAAATGATACTACAATGATCCAATACAGTTATGTAACTTCAATCTACAATACAACATTCAATAGGGCAAATATTAGTAATAAATTCCATAACTTATGCCATTTAGGCATATTATCAAACAGCTTGTATGTAGGCATAGATATTTACACCTCATAACTATAGTATTGGTTCCTCCAACTATCACCATTAACCAACAATTCATCTCATCATCATTCCTAACCAATTTATAACTTCCAACTACACATGTATGACCATCCATTCACACCCAACAAACAAATCCTATCAAATATCCACCTTTCAATCTCTACAATAACTAAGTATTTATATTGGGAATTTATAACTTCCAATCACCATACCATAAGTTGTAATACTTGATTCATACTCATATTCCCATAATATATCCATATATGTAAGTTTGAGGTGTAGGATTTACCTTTTGGAAGAAATCTTGCAAAACCCTCCTTTGAGTTCTTGAAGAAATTTGTTGAAAATCTAAGTGTTTTTATGAGAGGATTTCATCAATAATAGTATATGAATGATGGAATTTCACACCAAGATAATGGAGATTGCTTACCTTGAAGATTGGGGGAGTTGAAGGTCTTGAGAGGGTGGAAGAAAACCTCAAAGTTCGTCCAAAATAAATGGGTAAGAATGAACCCCGAAATGAGTATTATAGGCTGTTTCGGGCGCCACAGGTGGTGCTGGGCGCTGCCTGTGGCGCTGGATCTAGTAGCTCAAAATTTTGGGCGCCACGGCTAGCGCCTGGCGCTACACAGGGCGCTGACGACACGAAAATGGCCATAACTTTCTATATACACCTCCAAATGATGAACGGTTTGTTGCGTTGGAAACTAGACTCAAGGAGCTTTAATTTGATAGGTGGTTCATCACCCAACTCCTTATATAACTGGAGATATGATCGTTTAAAGTGAGGTCTTGTGCACACTCATTTACAACTTTCGTCTATCATGAAATTTTCCAACTTCAAAAGTTCCCGTTAACCATCCGAAATCACCCCGAGGCCCCCCGGGACCTCAACCAAAGGCACTAACATATCTTATAACATTATTAAAACTTGTTCCAATTATCAAAACACCACAATTAACACCTAAACCATCAAATTACACCAAATTCAATCCTATGTTCATCCAAATCTTCCGAGACACGCATTCGATCAAAAACCCAACCAAAACACCTCCGAATGATCTGAAATTTTGCACACACATCCAAAATCTCCTAACGAAGCTACAAAAATTGTCGGAATTCCATTCCGTCCCTCGGATCAAAATCTCACCTATCAACCGGAATTTTGCCAAAATATTAACTTCGCCAAATCAAGCCTATTTCTACACGGGACCTCCAAAATAAATTTCGATCACACTCCTAAGTCACAAATCACCTTCCGGAGCTAACCCAACTACCGGAATTCACATCCGAGCCCTCTAACTCATAAGTCAACTTCCGGTTGACTTTTCTAACTTAAGCCTTCTTAAAAGAGACTAAGTGTCCCATTTCTTATCAAAACCACTCCAAACCAACTTGATCACATAAGATACGGATAATGAAGCCTAAAGAAGTTGGAAATGGGGAAAACAGAGTCTAACTTATGAGACGACGGGTCGGGTTGTCACAATCAAAAACTTGTATATATATTTGTTAATTTTACGCTTTTGAAATTGAGAAAGTGGTTTAACTAAAAGTGAATGGTAAATAATTTGTCTATTCTGTATTCTTATTGTTTTCTCTTTAGTTTGATGAGGATCTGTTCTTTATCCTGATTCAGCTAGAGTTCTTTTCTATATATATGTATGTTATTGTGTGATTCATCACATTGGACAACAATTGTTCAATGATAGGAAAATTTGACTCGTTGTTTTTCTTTCTGTGTATTAACTAAATATATACGCCTGTTACCATGTTACATTGTTGCTACTATTCGTTGCTACTTGGTTGCTTTATCTTCATTGTTCCTTGAGCCGAGGGTCCATCGGAAACAACCTCTCTATCTCTATGAGGTTTGCGTAGGCACTACCCTCCTGGGTTTGTTGTTGTTGTATTCTTATTGTTTGCATTACTATAATGTTGTTGCCGACATGCTATTGCGGCTCTTCTTTTCTGTCCCATGAATGTATCTCCAGGAATAGTGTAAGAATAATTGTTCATGGACACTATTGTAGTAGAATATCATAAGTACCTTTTTTTTTTTAAAAACTTACCCTGCTGTTTTTTTGTCTATGATATATAAGGAAAACTTTTAAGTCTTTGCACATTCTAAATTTGAGAAACATTCAACATTTTTATAGCACGTTCTCTGGTGTACCTCAAGAAATATGATTGATTAGATGGCCATCTACAATTAAATGAACAGTAATACATGTATTTTTAATTGTCTACTTCTTCAATTAGAGAAGTCTATTTCTTCATCTAATTCTTTAGTTATAGAAGTCTATTTTTCCATTGTTTGTTTCCTTCATTACAGAACAAATGTAACTGCTCTATTGATATTCTATGTGATAACTAACAATTATAATTTTTTTCAAAATACATTTACAGAGTTTATTAAGGAAAAGGAAGGTGAAACTTCAACATGAAGGAATGAAGAAGGTTTTGAAATAGATGATGCAGACATGGAAAGAAACATGGCAACAAATGAAAATGAGGAAGGAGAAAAAACTAGTGAAGAAACTGTTGTGGATTTGCTGAAAACTGTACCAGATGAGCAACTACTGAAAACTTGGATTGAAACAGTTGGAGGCGCAAAAAAAGGAAGAATATATGGTCTTGGTCCCAAAAATTATCTTATGGCAGATTCATTGGATACTAATTGTGCATCATCTAGTGCTCCTAATCCTACAAATGTTCCTACCAAACAAGTTTTTGAACACCTGAATTTTCGCAACTTCTTGATCGTGCAATGGAGCAATAGATGGAGAACATGCTGGCACGAGTGGAAGCGGGTATTCGAGAGGATATGAAAGAAGAGGTAAAAGTTGCGGCTCGTGCTGTTGTGCGTGAGATGCTTGGTTTAACTTCTCAACCACCACCAAATGGCTCTGGTTGTCCCCCAAAAATATCCTAGGATAGTAGAGTTTATGTTATTAATTATTTAATTTAAGACACGTTTTATTTTCCAATAGACATATATATACTATGTTGTTTTAGGATTAATGGTAATATGATTATGCTTACGTGCAAATTAATGGATTTAATTACTTTCATCTTATGTTGAATTATGTAGAAAAATTTATTTGTATTTCATCATATATAATATAAGAATTATAACTAGCTAGATTTAGCCTGGAAAATATCCCAAGCCAAACCAAATATAGGCTAGGATATTTATAAAATTAGCTACCAAATTAGCTATAGAGTGACCTTGACAGAAATCCTACTACTGATTTAGCTAGGGAAACATTCCAGGCAAACATCGAAAAAGGCTAGAATGCTTGTAAGTTTAGCTAGGGATATTCCTAGCTATGTTTTGATGTAATCAATGCTGACTAGATAAAATTTGCTTGGAATTTAACTAGCCTAGACGTAGCAAATATTAGCATGGAATAAATCCCTAGCTAATAGGCTAGCTACGTTTTAACAAAGCCAACAACGACCAACCAATGTTTGCTTGGAATTTAGCTACCACATATCCCAGCTAATGACTGCGAGGGATTAGTGCCAAGCAAATATCCCTAGCTATATTAGCAACGGATAACATAATTTTTTAGCTAAAATTTAGCTAAGAGCATATTAGCTACGGTATTTAGCTAAGGTCATTTTCCTAGCTAAAGAGAAATTAGCTAGGAATCTTGGTAAGTTAGCTAGGATTTTGGTTTCTAGCTAATGGCCTGTTCTCTTGTAGTGTTAGATGAATGTTAAGGGGAGATTAGTTATCCAATTATAGAACATTACACTTGTTGATTAAACATTGGACTATATAGACATATTAGTATTGCACATTAGATACTGAAATATGTGAAAAGATATGACAACTATGGCGTTCTATTACTGTGTGATAGATACTAATATTTGCAGAACTAGAACTTCAATTCCCCACGTACTCTTGAAATAGAGACATGAAACAAGGACATTATTATGATTATTGTCAAGAGTTTCTTTATGTAGAAAGTGCAATGATAGACCATGTTTATGTAACTGAATATCAAGAAGCTGACTCAGTCCGAATGTGTAGTAGGTCAGACTAGGAAGAGAAAATGTTATGACTTGACAGATAGAAACAAAGGTAAATCAGGTCCTAAACTAAACACATGATTAGTTGATACACTAAATATCCAATCCCCAATACATTGAACCAAATGATCGACCATATTTATAATCCAAGATAATAACACACTTGTATTAACAATCCCTTTGTATTGCATTATGCTGGTTATTTTGTTGCCTTATACTTATGTCACGACCCAATTTCCAAACCCGGTCGTGATGGCGCCTCTCGTGAAAACAAGGTCAGCCAATTAACCCAAATCGTCTCTTTAACAATTTTTAAACATAAATGAATAGATAAATACAACTTAACGACAATAATAACCAGTATTTACAACCCAACACAACCCGACCGGGGTATCACAAGTCACGAGCATCTAAACAAAACCTGAACACAACTACAGGGCCAATATTATACAAAAATAAATTCTGGAATGCTAAAGACAACGTCCGGTGCCGCGAACGTTGGCGGTCACCTTACTCAGCTACAGTAGTAATACCTTCAATCAGCTAATAACCCGCTACCAGGGGAACAATACCTGCAACTGCACGCGAGGTGCAGGGAGTAAAGCGAGTACTTCCAACTCAATGAGCAATAAAAGTAAATAATAATTGAGCGGTAAGAAATCACGTAAAAGCACTCCATCATGCTATATAAGACAGTGCAAATCTTTGAGAAAACAGTAAAACCGTGAAAATCCTTTAGAAAATATCTAGACTCAGTTAAAACTTCTTTTGAAAATATCCTTTCCAACAGTTAAGCAAATAAATGCGTAATCAGATAGTGCAAGTCAGCACATAAATCAGCCCCTCGTGCACATCACTCCACTAACAATTAACACCAGGGCGTCTGGTAAGCAGTGCAAGAAGTAGCATGAACACCAATGAAATGAGAGTGCTGAATGTCATGACACGTATTACAAACAGGAACCAATGCATGAATGCAATGCAATGCATATGATCGCTGCGGTGTGCAGCCCGATCCATTTGGGTACCCGCGCTCACTGTGGGGGTTCAGACTCCGGAGGGGCTCCTACAGCCCAAGTGCAATATCAATATAACACCGCTGCAGCGTGCAGCTCGAGCCATCCATATATCCAGAAATCACTATAACACTGCTGCGGCGCGCGGCCCGATCCATGCTCAGTCCAGAAATGCACATAAGCCCCTTGGGCAATAATAAAATAGCAGTCCTCAGTTCAAAATGTCAGTAAAATATCATTTAAGTTTTCAAATCATGAAAAATGGCTGAATTTGCAACACATTATTAAACCCTGGACCGAGATCAAATAACATGCAAAGTAATGCAAAAACAGTGATATCAATCCCTGAAGGATTCAAATAATCGGCACGAGGCCCAAAACATGGCAATCAGCCCAAATCATGATGATAACAAGTAGTTTCAGTCACATACGTAGTAATTTCATCAATCGGGACGGACCAAGTCACAATCCCCAACGGTGCTCTACCCCACGCTCATATCCGGCGTGGAAGTCACCTCAATACAGCACTATGATGTGCAAATCCGGGGTTTCAAACCCTCAGGATATCATTTACAAGTATTACTCACCTCGAACCGGCGAAATCTCAAGCCCGCGACGCCTTTGCCCCTCAAATCGGCCTCCTAGCGCGTCGAATCTAACCAAAATCAGGGCGAATACATCACAATATGCCAATGGAAAAATACCCAATCGAAAACAGTCGAAAAATAGCAACAATCTCGAAACTAGCAAAACCCGAGCCCCGGGCCCACTTCTTGAAAAATTACAAAACTCACATTACCGGATTCCTCGTCCCGCCACGAGTTCATACATACCAAGAACTCCCAAATCTGAGCTCAAATGACCTGTCAAATCCCAAATTGAAATATCAAAAACTCAAACCCTAGTCCATCGATTTTAGGCTTAATTCCCTGAATTTCTAGGTTAGTTTCACATAATAGACATGTTTTTAACTCAAAAATCTTACCTTCAATAAGCTTCAGTCGAAACCCTCTTCAATTGCTCCCAAAAAGCTCTCAAGATGCTCAACAATGGAGGAAAATAATACCTAGCTCGCGGAGGAAATATTTAATAATCAGCCCAGCACTTTCGTTTATGCGGTCCCCATCCCGCTTCTGGGGACCGCTTCCGCGCTATTCCTTCCGCTTCTGCGGAAATCCCACTCTCGAACCAAACCGCTTCTGCGGTCACAACTTCGCATAAGCGATTCCGCTTTGGCGGCTACACCAACGCTTCTGCGGAACCAGGCGCCCAGGCCTCCTCACCGCTTCTGCGGTCAACCCATCGCTTAAGCGGGTCCGCTTCTGCGGTCCAAGAGTCGCAGAAGCGAGAATACCAGATATCAGCAACATTTGAAGTCTCCAAGTCAAAATTACATCCCGCTAGCCATCCGAAATCACCCCGAGGCCCCCCGAGAACTCAACCAAAAGCACCAACATGTCATAAAACATTATCCAAACTTGTTCCAATCATCACAACACATCAAACAACACTAAATTCATCAATTCTCATCGGATTCAAGCCTAAGTTCTTTTAAAACTTCCGAAACCCGCATTCGATCAAAAACCCAACCAAACGACGTCCGCATGACCTGAAATTTTGCACACACATCACAAATCATATATCGAAGCTACAGCAACTCTCGGCATTCGATTCCGACCCTCGGATCAAAATCTCATCTATCAACCGGAATTCGCCAAAATACGAACTTCGCCAATTCAAGCCTAATTCTACACCGGACCTCCAAAATCAATTCCGATCGCATTTCTAAGTCACAAATCACCCCCCGAAGCTAACCGAATCACCGGAAATCACATCCGAGCCCTCTAATTCAATAGTCAACATTCGGTTGACTTTTTCAACTTACGCTTTCCTTAAAGAGACTAAGTGTCTCATTTCTTATCAAAACCAATCCAAATCAATTCTAACACACCACATACCGATAACGAAACATGAAGAAGCATGAAATGGGGGAAACGGAGCAATAACACATGAGACGACGGGTCGGGTCGTCACAACTTAAGGACCCTTGTATTTCATATAGGACCAGGGCGATATATCACTGAACCAAATGATAGATCTCGGTCCTCCAGATGCTTGACTTGAGAATTAATTCATTATCAAGTTAGAACCCATAACATTCAACTAATTTCTGCTTAAATTACAGACGCCCAAAAACTTATTTATCGCGATATGTAAAAGTCTGTGAAACTTATTTACGGCGACCTGTAAAAGTGATCACCACAAAAAATTATTTTCTATGGCGACTTTAACCAAATTTTGTTTTTTGCGGTGATAGACAAATTTAATAAATATTTGTTGAGTCAATTACGAGATTGACTCAACAAATACGAGATTGATCAACAGGCACGAGATTGACTCATCAGTTACGGAATTCTAGCATTTTCATAGTTGTTACAAGTCTTCCAAAATTAACGGATAAATTGAATAGATGCTCATAATGGACTCATAATTCAAGGAGAATGATTACTTAGATTTAGCCCTATAAATAGACACATTTTTATCTCCACCAGGGAAATCTAATTTTCTTCTCTATAATTCTATACATTGTAATTCATAGCCATAGTTCGACCCTTCAAGTTGTGTTCGGCTCATCATCCTATCAAGGATCATTCAATAAGAATTATTTCTTCTCTGCTTTATTTTTATTATATTACCTGTCATTGAATTTATTTTCAGTTCTCTATCACGTTGTATTAATAAAAATTTATATCTTTCGGGTCGAATCGGTTGCTTGTGGCCTGTCATATAAAATGTATTACTTTGACTTTGAAAATCATTTTTGGGTTAAACAGTTTAGTACCGCTGCCGGGGCTCAAGCAAATTAGTTATTCATCCAAAAGTACAAACAACTTTTGTTAATATTCGCTTGTTTTCAATAATTTAAACCTTCATCATGGCTGAAATTTGCCAATCAACACAGTTGAGGACAACCAAGTTGGAGATGACATTACCATGCAGAATGAAACATAGCCATGATAATGATAAGTAAGCAACAAGCAAAGGAAAATGGAGAATGTACATTGGTATATTGGTACCGCAACTAATAGTACCAGAACTGGTTATTACAAATCCGCGCCAAACAGTTCCGAAACAGGAGGTTCAGATACATGAGGTAATTTTAATTTGCAAAATTTAGTTCTAACTTTACAGAAATAGATCAAGGAACTGAACGAGTGGATAGAACACCTCCGGAAATTCCCAACTATCCCGCGAGAATGATATGTATAACCGTTACAACACTGGGCTTCAAATAGAGGAAGTCACGGAGGTTCAGTCGGAAGTCAAAAATAGGTTCAAAGACCAAACGGAGGTGGTTCTTGGGTGATCCAAATATAAACGCATAAATCAAAAAAATAGGTCCGAGCAAAGAGATACTGGATTTCCTTCACGGGCTAAAAAAGATCCGGACCTTCCCGAACAGGCAAGGAATCACCTTGCTAAAATGCAAAATTTTACAGGAGAAGAATGAAGGTTAGGAAAAGTATGGGTAAAACACCCACGAGGTTGATTATAAAGATACCGCACCTGACAACTGGAAAAGAAAATATAGGTGCAGGATGGATAATTAAAGACTACGAGGAAGAAGGTTCATTAATGGCCATGGATAATTAGACAAATATTTTTGAAAACAATCAATGAACCGAAAGAATCAAAAGCCACGAGGTCAAATGCTGAAGAACTAGAAATTATCATTGGCTTCCCAAATAGGAAGGTTTATGTTGGTCGAGACTCGACCTCGAACATAAAGATAAGTTGATTGAATTTTTACGTGCTAACGCAAATTTCTTTGCTAGCCGCCATGCTAACATAATAGGTATAAAACCGGAGGTAATGGTTTATATGCTCAATATTGACCCTCGGTATAATTTGGTCAAGCAAAAGAAGAAACTTGTCAAACAATAAAAGGTAAAGTTACAAAACTTCGAAAGCTCGGTTTAGTCCGAAAAGTCGAATCATCCCAAATCGCTAGCTAACATCAACCCCTCATTACTTTCAAAATTTTGAGGAGAAAGATGGTTGCTGGTATACCAAATTGTCTCGGATGTCTCGGTAAATGCAATCTTAATTCAAGAAGATAAAGGTACACAATCTCCTATCTATTATAAAATTCTTTTAGACACAGAAACTACATATCTACGTTTTGAGAAATTGGCATTAATAGCAGTTGCCCTAAATCTAAGGCTTTATTTTTAATGTCATCCAATTCCCGTAGTTATTATATTTGTATTACGCAATATTTTGGATAAACACGAACTCTCAGGAAAGCTAGATAAATGTCTAGTCAAACTTAATGAATGTGATGCTATTTATCAGCCATGTACGGCTATAAAATCACAAGTTTAGTATATTTCTTGGTTAATCTTTGCTCGAACATATTACCCGAAGCCGAAAAGGAAGTTCATGTTGCTTCTGGGATAATTATTGGATATGGACCTTCTACACAATTAGGTCCACAAGTATTAAGAGTCCCGAGTTAGGGACCATGCTTAATGTACCTGTAGAGGAAGTAGTTAGACAATTCATAAAAGTTGCATTATTACTAACAATGAAATCGCATATGAAGCATATGTTACAGGGCACGAATTAGATTGAGGACTCAGAGCAAAATGTTGTAATGATTGATCAAATGAAAGAAATGTATGCAACCCGAGAAAACCGAGCCAGATGTGCTAGTCTCGAATCTACTACTGATATCAATAACTCTGGAAACAACTCTGGGCTCTAGTTCAGAAATATCATTTCCAGGGCAAATAGTCTCGGGATCGGGTCATTCGTTATTCGGACGATCCACGATCTATCATCAATTATAATGAAAATCAGGTAAGCTCGACTAATTTAATTTGGAATTGGCATAATAATTTCATTGATTACTTGTAGAATGAGACTTTCCCAAAGACAAATACGCATTTCGACAACTCTGAGTGTGTCTCATCCCGTACTGCCTTGTTGAAAGGAGAATTATATTTGAGAATATTCAAGGGTCCCAAAGCTAAAATTCTACAAGGACCCAGACAACCAGAATATATGCTGCAAGGAATTTATAAAGAGAGCAGTGAAAATTACCCCTGTAATAAGGCTTTAAATCGAGAACTCATCAAAGCTAGTATAACTAACTCAAATCAAGATATGACATAATCCCCAACAACATTTTGGAACCTCCATAGTTCCCGACCAGAGTAAAAAATATTTGATAAGAAGAGCTCCGCTACCGTCCCTATGTTGGAACTGGACCATTTTAATCTCCATCAACATCGAAATTAGCTATCCTACCGGGGACTATTAAACTGGGGACTGTCCAATTATGATTCTAGTGTTTGAGTTCACATACCTCAAAACTCGAACACTAGGGAGATTACCTATACTTGAAGATTAGTCAATTGGACCTGACATTATATAAAGTGATACAAACAGTCGATCGCCATGGGAGATAGAATTGTTGCACCCTATTTTGCACTAGTCAAGATTCAACTTGTGATTTCTCTATTGTTGATGAAAGATAGTCGCCACCTAATATTTAAAGGTATACTAGGGTACCTATTTAATTACTAAGTTATATTCATTATAGGTCTGCAAACCGGTGAGATTATGGGTAAAGGTTTTTGTTCTTCTAAAGGTAAGGTGTTAGGCACCCCTTAAAATCTACCTGAGATAGCTCCATAGGTCTTAGACTAATTTTAAGGGATCGGTTATTTATACTATGCTTTGATTATTACTAAGGCTTGGCTCATTATATTCTAAAGGGAATGTACATGTGTAAGACTTAAGAAGAGTGTAGTATTATGTTTGAAGAAACAAATGCTTGTACAATTTTAGAAAAATATACACAATAGCAGCGGTTCCAAATGTACCTCGGTTTTTCCTTAAAATTCTAAGGAAGCCGAGTTTTTGAAAATTCATTTGGGTGATCGTTCGTTACTGCCTTTTTATGAAAATATGATTTCATTCCTTGTTAGTGAAAATTAGTTATTCTTCCCAAATTGTTCACTCGAGCTTCAAAATCTTTAAGAAAAATGAATGAAAAAGATGAACAAATTATAATTAATCAGGGGGCCGAAGATTAATTACTAGTTATTTTCTTTTAAGTCCTATATTAGTTTAGGTTTGCCTATGTTTCATGTAATACTAGAGCATGAAAGTAAAGTTCATAATCTAATATATGAGTGTTAAATACATGAGAACAATATATGATAACAATATATTGTTATCATATATTGTTTCATGTAATACTAGAGCACGAAAGTAAAGTGCATAATCTAATATATGAGTGTTAAATACATGAGAACAATATATGATAACACAACGAAGGCAGTAGACAAAAGATAATGAAGGTCGTAAACTAAGTTATGGAAATAATGAACAATAACGAAAGAAGTAGGGAGAGAGGACGGGCCTCTGATGATTGGGCCTCAATAAGGTAAGCCCAGCGACTGGAGAGATGCGGCCATGGCAAGACTGGACTCTCCAAAAATGCACCTAAAGCTGATTTGGGCCCGAGTTCCTTAGGAACTCAATAGGAACTCAACACTCCCAAATGAATACATGCCCAAAAGAACAAAGAAAGTCATTAGAAATATACTCCATATTCTCAGCATATTCAAATATATATGACAAGTATATAAACAAATAATTGAAACAAGGAAATAATCAATAATATGGGAAATTAAATTCATGCGGTGGTTTTACTTAGCAAATAATTCACATTGAAAATCTTTCGTTGTCATTAAACATCAAACCCCCAAAGAACTAAATGCGTCAATGAATTAAGGGCTAAGGAGGAAGCCCACTCAAGGTTGATGCTCCCTTTGGATCCCTCGACACTTCAAAGTTCCCAAGGGACTCAAGGCCCAGGGAAATGCTTGTGCCGGGGAGGGAAGCCCAACCTAGAGTTGAACTCCACTCCCAAATACCTTTAAACACTAACAACATGTTTTCCTTACAGGTTTAATTGCCAATGAGGCCCTTCCAATATAAATTAAGTGCTATAGGGTTACCTACCACAAAGTATACTTTCATTCCTAACATAAGAACATGTATTCTATAGTGGATTACCAAACAAACACACGTATCACATGAATTCTAAAGATCTGATTTTGCAACTCATACAGGTGATCATCAAAAACATCACAAACATGTTACAAAAGTCTAAGTCTACAGTAAGGCAATACTCCAAGGAAAGGTAAAGCTATACAGCAACAACTCAGCATATATAAAAGTTTCAAAGGTATCTATGACATGATCAACTTTCTCAGTAGGTCGACAAACTAATAGACTACAACAAGGAATTCCTAAGCATCAGACTCCTAATGGTATTGAATTCAAATAAATCATCAAGTTCAGATAGTATCAGCAAGGATCTTTATGAGTCCTAGGTATTAAACTTGGTCTTAAAGTTACCAGGATAGCACAGAATAGGACAATTCTGAGCATGATGTATAACCAGGAATCAAGTAAGAACATGCAGTATTTAGTTAGCTACTTAAACGTTTCGGGTCAGTAATGACCTTATGCAGACAGAGGAATCCTTACATGTTTTGAGAGCTAGATAAAGCAAAGTTAAAGACAAGGGATAGGCATTGCATTAGGATAGTTTTTAACTCAAACTTAATTGTAAATTAGTACATGGATAGAAGATGATCATGCTTCTTTTTAACAAGTTATCACTTAACTAGAGCAGAATTACTAGGTTCTTTAAAGCATAAAGATTCATGCCAACTTTTCAAAGATGCATGATGACCCTAAAGATAAGAGATAGGAGATATAATACCAAATAAGCATGCTGATGAGGGCGTTGTCTAGTCAAGAAAACAATTAAATTCAGTTTATCCAATTACCAGTCTCTATAACAGAGAGAAAAGAACAGAATCCTAATCACATTATGAGGAAAGATGACATAGCCTTAACAGGTGTGTACAACAGGATTACAGAGAGAAGAAAGGAGAGATTTAGTTCAAACAATATCATGTTAACAGATGCAACAAGCAATTAAACAAATGAAAGACCACAGTAGCAACAGTTTAACAGACATAAACAAGGAATATCGCATATAAACACTTAGAGTTTCTGCTCAAGGTTTAAAGGGACAGAGGATATAAACTTAACACATTCAGATTCATTCAATCATAGTTATCAGAATATAAGTTCAACTTCCAACAAAAACTCACAAGCTATAGAGATGCAACAGGAAAGGGTAAGAGTTACTGCATGCCAACAAAGCTATAAGGTTAATGTGAGCATGAACATATGACGACTTAAACATGTAGACTGTTGGAAACTCGGGAAACAAGACCAGCAAGAATCAACTATATAGTTTAATCAACCATCATTTAAAGACTCATAGCAAGACAACTAATCTCGAGTAGTCATTAAACGAAAAGAGCACAAGTATCAATATATTAAACACCATAGAATAACTGTAATATACATAACCTAACTTAGCTTGCTTGTATCATTCAAAGAAACGAACAAAAGAGAATAATGAGAGAGGTGCTGACCTTTTCGAGAGCAGCAGACCAAACAAAAGCTCTTTCAGTTGCTTAAGATCCTAGAAACCTCAAATTTAGACCACCGATAGTACTCAGCAAAAGAATAGAAAAACAGTAAGAAACCAAAGCTTTTGAACTCTGCATTTCCTATATGATATTAGTGATAGTGTTCGTATTTGTGTGTTAGGTCGTGGTAGATGAGAATATTAAAAGGACCTATTGTAACGACCCAGTCGGTCGTTTTGAGTGTATTAGCCCCGATCCCCTATTTATTGCCTTCTCTGTGTTATATTATAGTTATAGGACTCACCGAGGTGTTTGGTTTTGGTTTTGGGAGAGTTTCGGAGTGAAATATGACACATGGTCCCTAAAATGAAAGTTTAAGTCATAGGAGTTGACCTTAGTTTGACTTATGTGAAGATGACTCCGGAATGGAGTTTTGACAGTTCCAATAGCTCTGTATGGGGATTTTAGTCTTAGGGGCGTGTCTAGATGTCTATTTGGGGTCGGATCCCAATTCCAGAAGTTGGCATAGGTCCGTAATTTCATTTAGGACTTGTTTGCAAAATTTGGCGTCAATCGAAGTTGTTTTGGTAGGAATAAGCATTAGTTTTGGAAATTTGGATGTTCATAAGTTCTTAGGCTTGAATCTATGCGAGATTCGTGATTTTTGTATTGTTTGATGTGATTTGACGCTTCAAGCGTGTTCGTATGATATTTTAGGACTTGTTGGTATATTTTGGTTTAGGTCCCGGAGGCCTCGGGTGTGATTCGGACCATGTTCCGTGCAATTCGGATCATTGAAGATTAGCTAAAGTTGCTGGTTTTCTGAGGTTGTTTCCTTCAATGCCATCGTGTGGTTTGGTCCGCGATCACGATGGGGTTTTTGTATGGACTAGTGTTTGGCTCTATGCTCGCAGAGAAAGGGAGGTGATCGTGGAAGGTTGGTTCCCAACAAGTCGCGAACGCGTGATGAATCTCACGTTCGCATAGAGGAATTGAGTGTAGCAGGTTCACGCATAGCTGTGCGTTGCGATTGCATGGGTGAGTTCGCGATTGCTTAGGTCTGGGCATTCATTTATCTGCATTTGCGTGGAGTCAAACGCGTTCGCAAAAACCATTTTGGCGGTATCCTTGTTTTCTTCTTCACGATCGCGAAGGATATTCAGTGATCGCGATGTGTAAATTACTAGGCAGCATAACTTAAGTTTGAAATAGAGGGTTTATTTCATATTTAGCAAATTGACTTAGAGAGCTCGGTTTGAGGTGAAATTTCGAGGGATTTTCAGAGGAATTTTTGGGGTAAGAGTTCTCAACTCGTTTTTTATTAAATCCCACTAATCTATCATTGATTTCATCATGTAATTAGCGATTTGGGGTGTAAAATTGGGAAAAAAAGTGTAGAAATTCCTAGACTAAATTTTTGGATTTTGAAAGGTGAAATAAGGTCGGATTTGAATAATTCTTGTATGGCTGGACTCGATATCGAATGGGTGTCCGGATTTTATAATTTTGGTCGGGTTCCGAGACGTGGGACCGGGTTGACTTTTTGGGGTGA
Source organism: Nicotiana attenuata (assembly GCF_001879085.1). Lineage (NCBI taxonomy): Eukaryota > Viridiplantae > Streptophyta > Magnoliopsida > Solanales > Solanaceae > Nicotiana > Nicotiana attenuata. The sequence continues at coordinate 98,665,873 of NC_031995.1, read as the reverse complement.
TTTTCCAATTCTTTGCTAAAATTATTATTTCATTTTTTAAATTAGTGTCCTATAGTTATGTTTATAGTATGAAGTTGTTTTGGCTAGATTCGAGCCGTTCGGAGTTGGAAAATCGAGAGAAAGTCCTTCTAATTGATTGATTTGGCATGGTTTGAGGGAAGTGACTTGTCTATCCTTGTGTGGGGGAAATTCCCCTTAAGATTTGGTACTGTTGTGGTAATTTCTTATGTGTGAAGGCCGTGTATGCAAGGTGACGAGTGCGTACACGGGCTACATGTTGAAAATTTTGGTTTTAGCTAAGTAGTTTCCTTTTTATGCCTTAATTGAGTTACTTTAGCATGTATAGTCATCATGTCTAGCCTAATTTCACATGTCTACTTGTCATAACTCTTATTTGCAACTTGTACTACATGCTTAGTTGAATTACTTGCTTTCTTGACTCTGTATTCATTACTTAACTGTGGAATTCTTTACTTGAAATTACTATCCTAGAAATATCTTGCTGTTGAGTTTGGTGTTGAGTTACAAAGGCCGTGGTTTTCCATTGAGGCAATATGTAAGTTGTGAAACTTCATTTTATTTAGTTTTAGTGTATTGGTTTTGGTGTTATTGTTTAGGCGATTGTTTGGTTGTTTGTACGAGGTCTCTGTCGTGTTGTTGTTATTGTTTGCACGAGGTTTCTGTCGTGTGGTATTTACTATTTGCACGAGGTTTCTATTGTGCCGTTGTGATTAGTGATACGCATGTAGCGGTATAAGGTCTGGGTGTTGAAAAGCATGCGGTGAGATAAGGTGGATTGGATACACGTGGCTAGTAGGGGAACAACTAGAAGCCATGCAGTGTGATAAGGTGGGCTAAAACGCGGGATGTTATTTCGGAAAAATAATTTTCAAAATAAAATATAAAGGCTCCCGCGGTAATTTATGGAAAGACTGTGAGTTATTTTATGATTTGGTACTATGAGGCGGTACCTCAAGAGTGCCCATGTTGATCTTCTCTATTTGTTGTATTGTTGGTTGTTGTTTCCTTAACATGTAAGATTCTTGTTTCCTTTCGTATTGTATTTGCTTTCCTCGATTTTCGTGTTGTCACGTTCCGTAAATTCTTTATCGTTTCACTTCTCATTCATTTTTATTATATTATTATATCTCCTATCTTATTTCTTATTATCTCCAGTAGGGCCGTGACCTGACCTCGTCACTACTCTACCGAGGTTAGGCCTTACTCTTACTGGGTACCCTTGTGGTGTACTCATGCAACGCTTCTGCACCTGATTTGTGTGCAGATCCAGGTACCTCCTATCAGCCTCGGCATTAGCGTGTTGAGTTTCTTGCTTTTGAGACTTCAAGGTACGCCTGCCTGCGTCCGTAGGCCTCGGAGTCCTCTTCTATCCCGTCTTTTATTGTTTCTTTCCATCTTTATAGACAGTGATGTATATGAGGTTCAGTACTATATTTTGCGCTTGTGACTTATACCAGGTTTTGGGAAATGTATGTTGAGTTGCAAATTTGTTTTATATAGTTGTTGATGTTTTGAGATTTAAATTATCATTTAGTTATTCCGCATGTTTGTTAGGCTTACCTAGCCTTAGAGACTGGGTGTCGTCACGACAGGTCCATTAAGGCTCTAGGTTTTCAAAGGATTTAAATCGGATAGTGGAGAGTGACTCATGTAATGATGATAGAAAATTGGATGAAAATCATAAGATAGAGCAGGAATTCAGTATTGAGTTTACCTGAGTGAAGGGTAATCGATTGTTGAAACTTCGAACCAACGGACAAACCCTAAAACCCAGAGGTCACTACGTTTAATCTCTCGTATAAGATTTCATGGTGATTTTCTGAGGAAGATTTCATGCAAGCACCGATTTGGCAAAGCACGGAGGAACATCAAAGATTTAATATTTCATCTTTTGGTCTAGGGTTTCAAGGTTCACAGGTTCGAATTTTGTGATTGCAAAAAGGAATTTGCAGCAGGATTCGCGAACTTCAGGAGGCAAGAGGTAATTTCAGGCTCTGGTTTGAAAGATCATAACAGAACTCATGCGATTTGAGCTTTCATCTTTCAGTCTATGGTTAAGCTTTATGGATTTCGAATTTGTGTTATGAAATGGGAATGAAATTGGCGAGATTCGCGGATTTAGAAGGTAAAGGAGATGAAATCTCTGATCGATTTGTGACCTTGAAATAATTTGTGCAAGGTTTTGTGACTTCTTGAGTTTTTGAGGTTGAGAGGAAAGAGAGGGGAAATAGAAAAAGAGGCGGCGAGATTAGAGGGAAATGATTTAGGGTTGCTAGGGTTAGACCATTTGGTCTCTGGATTAAAGAGGTAAGGAAAGATCTGGGCCGTTGATCTTTTGGGTCAACCGTCCTGGTATTTTTGCGTTTAAAGGGATTTTTGGAGAAAATTTTGTGACCGTTGGATTGTTATATTTTGGAAGGTGAGGATTAGATCTGGAGGTGTATTAAAAATAAAGAGAATGGAGTTAAAATTGTGGGTCTTTAATATATGGAATGGATGTCCCGGATAATTTTGTGTTTCTTTTGTGAGTGACTGAGACGGTGATGTGGCGAGGTCCGATTGGTCTGATAGGAGTGCCATTGATTGCCAAAGTGGAGAAGGAGGGGTTATTGGACTGGGTATTTTCGGACCGGGCTCGGCGATTTGGGCCAAAATAATATAAAAGATGGGCATTTTACATTTGATTCAAGAATTGCAATTGTGGCCTTTTGTAAATATGGTAAAAATTACAATTATTATTTATTCTAATAATTCTTTAATTATTTGTAAAATACTTCATTTTCCTTAATATATAACACTAATTTTTGAATTTTCACATAATATATTATTGACTACAAATTACAGAGTAATTTATCAAATTAATTATGGAACCTGCATAACTTATGTATAAAAGTATTTTAATAATCTCAAAAATAGTGAATATGTTTGTAATTACATAATGTTAATATTGTATGATTAATTTTAAAACTAATGCTTGGTTAATTTGTGAAAAATAGATATCTATTACTAAAAAAATACTTAAAAATAGTTATATTAGATAATTAAGTATAAATTAATTATTTTTAAAAGGGAGGGTCAAAATTGGCCCTCAACAAGGATTCCTAAGAGCATTTGTTATTATTTACCACCATCTCAACTAGTAAGACGTCTTGCTCATATCAAGTATAAACACTTCAAATAATATTGAATCGGTGTCACAATCTAAAATCCAACTAATCGTGATGGAACCTAACCCAACCCGCTAGGTAAGCCAATTAAGAACTAACCAATTCCAATGAAATTAATAAGCCAATTAAATAAAAGAAATATCTGAATCTAATACATTCCCCAAGGACTGGCAGTACAAATCATGAGCTTCTATGATTAGAATTTACAAAGTTGGTATGAAATAAATACATCATCTGTTCGAAATGTACATAAACTGATTTTTATAAATCTAAGGCTGCCATGAACAAGAGTGTGACGACCCAACCCGTCGTCTCATGTATTACAACCCGTTTCCCCCATTTATTGCTCTTTCATGTTTTATTATCAGCAACGGGTGAGTTAGAGTTGAATTGAATTGGTTTGGGTAGGAAATGAGACACTTAGTCTCTTTAAAGAAGGTTTGGTTTGGAAAAGTCAACCGAACGTTGATTTATTAGTTAGAAGGCTCGAATGTGAATTCCGTTTATTCGGTTAGCTTCGGGAGGTCTGGTGTAGAATTAGGCTTGAATTGGCGAAGGTTGAATTTTGGCGAATTCCGGTTGGTAGGTGGGATTTTGATCCGGGGGTCGGAATGGAATTCCGAGAGTTGCAGTAGCTTCGCTAGGTGATTTTGGATGTGCGGGTAAAATTTTAGGTCATTTGGACGTCGTTTGGTTGGGTTTTTGATCTAATGCGTAATTCGGAAGTTTTTAAGAAACTTAGGCTTGAATTCGGTGTGATTTGATGGTTTTAGCGTTGTTTGATGTGTTTTAAGGATGAGAACGAGTTTGAATGAAGTTTTAGGATGTATTGGTATTTTTGGTTGAGGTTCCGGGGGCCTCGGGGTGAATTCGGGTGGTTGAACGAGAGGTTTTGAGGTGTGTTGCAGGTCTGTTGCTGCTGTCATCTGGTATTTCCGCTTCTGTGGAAATGGACCGCAGAAGCGGGTGAGCGATCGCAGAAGTGGTCCTTGAGGGCTTGGCAATTTCCGCAGAAGCGGACGTGGATCCGCAAATGCGGCGACCGCAGAAGCGGTTCTAGACCGCATAAGCGGTCCGGAGAAATTTAAGTGAGATCGCAGAAGCGATCGTTTGGTCGCATATGTGGTGACCGCAGGTGCGGCATGATAACCGCAGAAGCGGAAAACGGTCTGGGTTTAAGTGAACAGTGTTTGCACTATTTTGAAAGAGAAGAAAAATATTTTGGACTTTGGCTTAGGCGGTTTCTTGGGCGATTTTGAAGAGAATTCGAAGGGATTTCATCAGGTACGAACTATTGGACTCGGATAATGTTTATATAGTGAAAAATCATGGATTGAACATTGAAATTTAAGGGATTAAATGCCAAAAATGGAGGTTAGGGCTTGAAACTTAAGAGAGCTTAAATTGATGATTTGAGGGGTCAAATGGACTCCGATTTTCGTGAATTTTATATGTATGGACTCGTGGCGAGATGAGGAATCCGGTGATGTGAATCTCGTAATTTTTCGAGAAGTGGGCCCGGGGCTCGGATTTTGCCAACTTCGTGAATTTTGGTATTTTTCGAGTCTTATCGATTGGGTTATGTTTCTTTAGCCTATTGTAATGTATTCGTTGTGGTTTTAATCAGATTCGGCGTGCGAAGAGGTTGATTCGAAAAGCAAAGGCATAGCGAGCTAGACTTGTGGCCGGCTTGAGGTGAGTAATAGATGTTGATGATGACCTGAGGGTTTGAAACCCCGGTATATCACACTGTGACGCTATATTGAGGTGAGACACGTACTCTATGATGAGTTCGGGGTCAATTGTGACTGGGGATTGTGACCTAGTCCGTTCCGAATTATGTTCTGCGTTCTTGACTAGAAATTGTTTGGTAATTATCCTACTTGGAGTTTATGAATTGTTTGGGGCTTTGTGCCTATCATGTGAATCCTTCGGGGATCCTTATCACTGCTTCCATGATGCTTAGCATATTTCATGATATCAGTCCTGAGTTAGACACTGCTTCGAAATGTTTAGTAAATAAATAAAGGTTTAAACACTTAGCTCTAAAATTCCTAATAATTGAAACGAAAATGAATAATTTGACTGTGCCCGATTGGCTTGCATGCATATATATATATATCTGGACTGAGTGTGGATCGGGTTGCACGCTGCAGCGAATGTTACGATGATATTGGGCTTGGGCTGTAGGAGCCCCTCCGGAGTCTGAACCCCCACAGTGAGCGCGGGTACCCAAATGGATCGGGCTGCGCGCCGTAGCGGTCATGTGCATTGCATTGCATTCATGCATTTATACCTATTTGTCTTACTTGCCCTGGTATTGTTGTTGTTCCACCGTTTTATGTGCTGAATCACTGATTATAGCTTTATATTGTAATATTTCGAAATTTCTCACTTTCGGCCATTATATATGTTTATTACTCACTGAGTTGGAAGTACCCACTTTACTCCCTGCACCATGTGTGCAGATTCAGGTGCTCCGGAGACTTAGTGGAGCTGTTTGCTGTTTTCGTGAAGTTTATTTTCAGGAGTTGTTGAGGTAGCTGCCTGACGTCCGCAGGACCCGACTCCTCCCCTTTATTTTATTTATCTTTCCTTATCCTAGACTTCTTTATTACTATGGATATATTACTCTGTTACACCTAGAGGCTCTAGACTCGTGACTCCAGATCTATTGGGGAAATATTTGGATATTCGTTATTATTTTCCGTACTATTTTATTTAGATTCGGATTGGAACCTTGACATTTGATATTTTAATCGTATTATTTGTTAACGGATTGCGTATTTGGGTTGAGAGTATTTAACTGGTCGGGCTTTCCTAGCATTTGTGTTGGGCGCCATCACGACCGGGATTGGGGTCGTGACAAGTTGGTATCAGAGCCTAGGTTACTAGGCCTCGCGAGTCATGAGCCGGTTTAGTAGAGTCTCGCGGAACGGTACGGAGACGCCTGTACTTCTCCTCGAGAGGCTGCAGAACCTTTAGGAAAACTCCATATTCTTGAAATTCTTGTCGTGCAGCTTTGTGATTCGAGAACTAAATTCATGTGTTCTATTCTCTCGCAGATGGCGAGAACTCGTGCTACCGGACGCGATGGTCGACCACCAGTACCACCCACTAGAGGTCGTGGTCGTGGTCGAGGTAGGGCAGCAGAGACAGCACCTGCTGACCCACCAGCTGCCACAGTTCAGGACCAGATTCCAGTTGTCGATGTCCCAGCAGCACCTGTGCAGGAACCAGCAGTGCCTATTGCTATTCCTGGTCTCTAGGAGACCTTGGCACAGATACTATCAGTTTGTACTGGCCTGGCTCAGGCGGTCTCAGTTTCTACTGTAGCAGCTGCTTCCCAGACCGGGGGAGGACATCAGACCCCTGTTGCTCACACACCTGAGCAGGCTGCCCAGGGATTTCAGACACCGGAAGCAGCCATAGTTCCTCCAGTTGCTCCAGTTGCTCCAGTTGCACCAGTTGCACCAGCTCCAGCCTATGAGGTTCCAGCTATACCGGATGATGAGCAGCGTCGTCTTGAGAGATTCGGCAGGCTTCAGCCTCCGATGTTCAGCGGTGCTGAGGGCGAGGATGCCCAGGGTTTTCTGGATAAGTGTCAGCGTATGCTTCGCACTGCAGGGATCTTAGAGTCGAGCGGTGTGGCTTTTACTACTTTCCAGTTCTCAGGGTCTGCATTCACCTGGTGGGAGGACTTCGAGAGGTGTAGGCCGGTTGGTGCAGCGCCCCTTACATGGCAGCAGTTCTCCACTCTCTTTCTGGAGAAGTACGTACCGCAATCTCACAGGGAGGAGCTGCGTCGTCAGTTCGAGTGGTTGGTTCAGGGGGACATGTCCGTGACCCAGTACGAGTTGAGATTCACGCAGCTAGCTCGGCATGCCACTTGGATGATCCCGACAGATCGGGAAAGGATTAGGAGGTTCGTGGATGTCCTCAACTATTCACTCCGTATTTTGATGACCAGATAGAGGGTTATGGGTGCCTCGTTTGAGGAGGTAGTTGATATGGCTCGAGAGATTGAGACGGTTCGCCGTCGGGAGCGTGAGGAGAGAGAGGCAAAGAGGCCTCGAAGTTCAGGTAGTTTCAGTGGTGCACCGTCTAGGGGCCAGTTCCAACGTGGCAGAGGCCGTTCCTTCAGGCCTCCTCAGTCAGGTCGTCCAGAGTACAGTGGGGCCTCTTAAGGCCGTGGTCATCAGGGATTTCAGCAGGGCCAGACTTCACTTAGTGCCCTTCCAGCTCAGAGCTCTACACCTGCCTCTTCATCCCAGGGTTCTTCAGCAGCGAGGGGTTTCCATCAGTCCCCTTCTCCAGCGCCGGGTAGTTGCTACGAGTGCGGTGAGTTCGGTCATGTGAGGAGACAGTGTCCTCGGCGTCGTGGTAGTCAGTCTCAGCAGAGGGATCAGCCCTCATCTTCTGCTCCTGTTTCATCAGCACCCGCCCAGTCAGCTAGGGGTGGAGGTCAGGTAGCCAGGGGCCGCCCCAGGGGTGGAGGTCGGACTGGTGGTGGTCAGGCTCGATTCTATGCTCTTCCAGACAGGAAGGACGCCATTGCCTCAGATGCTGTTATCACAGGTATTATCTCAGTCTGCCACAGAGATGCCTCTGTCTTATTTGATCCCGGATCTACCTATTCCTATGTATCTTCATATTTTGCTCATCACCTGGGTACTACCCGAGGTTGTCTTGTCTTGCCTGTTCACGTATCTACCCCGGTGGGTGATACTATCATTGTAGATCATGTATACCGATCCTGTTTAGTGACTATTGGGGGTCTGGAGACCCGAGTTGACTTATTGCTGTTAAGCATGGTGGATTTTGATGTTATTCTGGGTATGGATTGGTTATCTCCGTACCATGCTATTCTGGACTGTCATGCTAAGATAGTGACGTTGGCTATTCTGGGTATTCCGAGGATTGAGTGGCGTGGTACGACTGTCTATGTTCCCAGCAGGGTAATTTCTTTTCTAAAAGCCCAGCGGATGGTTGGGAAAGGTTGTCTATCTTATCTGGCTTTCGTGAGAGATATTGGAGCTGAGACTCCTAGTCTTGATTCCGTCCTCGTCGTGAGGGACTTCCCTGATGTGTTTCCAGCAGACCTGCCGGGCATGCCACCGGACAGGGACATTGATTTTGGTATTGATCTGGTGCCGGGCACTAAGACCATCTCTATTCCTCCGTATCGCATGGCACCAGCAGAGTTGAAAGAACTAAAGGATCAACTTCAGGAACTCCTAGATAAGGGGTTTATTCGTCCTAGTGTGTCACCGTGGGGTGCACCGGTTCTATTTGTAAAGAAGAAATATGGCACAATGAGGATGTGCATTGATTACAGACAGTTGAACAAGGTGACAGTGAAGAACAAGTATCCACTACCTCGTATTGATGATTTGTTTGACCAGCTCCAGGGGGCAAGGGTATTCTCGAAGATTGATCTCCGTTCAGGCTATCACCAGCTGAAGATCAGGGATTCGGATATTATGAAGACTGCCTTCAGAACTAGATATGGGCACTATGAGTTCCTGGTTATGTCTTTTGGGCTGACTAATGCCCCAGCCGCGTTCATGCACTTGATGAACAGCGTATTTCGGCCATATCTGGATTCATTTGTTATCGTTTTTATTGATGATATCCTAGTGTACTCGCGTAGCCAGGAGGAGCATGCTCAGCACTTGAGAGTGGTGTTACAGAGGTTGAGGGAGGAGAAGCTTTATGCAAAGTTCTCCAAATGTGAGTTTTGGCTTGGGTCTGTAGCTTTTCTGGGACACGTGGTGTCCAGTGATGGTATTCAAGTTGATCCAAAGAAGGTAGAGGCGGTGCAGAGTTGGCCCAGACCGTCCTCAGTCACGGAGATTCGAAGTTTCCTCGGTTTGGCAAGTTATTATCGCCAGTTCGTCCAGGGTTTTTCCTCTATTGCTTCGCCCTTTACTAAGTTGACGCAGAAGGGTGCACCATTCGTATGGTCGGACGAGTGCGAGGAGAGCTTTCAGAAGCTCAAGACAGCTTTGACCACAGCTCCAGTGTTAGTTTTGCCATCAGCCTCAGGTTCTTACACTGTGTATTGTGATGCTTCGAGAGTCGGGATCGGATGTGTGTTGATGCAGGAGGGTAGAGTTATTGCATATGCTTCTCGTCAGTTGAAGCCTCATAAGCAAAACTACCCCGTACATGATTTTGAGTTGGCTGCTATAGTTCATGCATTGAAGATTTGGAGGCACTACTTGTATGGTGTATCTTGTGAGGTATATACTGATCATCGCAGCCTTCAGCATTTGTTCAAACAGAAGGATCTTAATTTGAGGGAGCGGAGGTGGCTTGAGTTACTCAAGGACTATGATATTACCATTTTGTATCATCCGGGGAAGGCCAACGTAGTGGGCGATGCGTTAAGCCGGAAGGCGGTTAGTATGGGTAGCTTGGCGTACATTCCAGTTGGGGAGAGGCCCTTTGCAGTCGATGTTCAGGCTTTGGCCAACCGGATGGTGAGGTTAGATATTTCGGAGCCTAGTCGGGTGTTGGCTTGTGTAGTTTCTCGGTCTTCCTTGTATGACCGCATCAGAGAGCACCAGTATGATGATCCACATTTGCTTGTCCTTAAGGACAGGGTTCAGCACGATGACGCTAGAGATGTGACTATTGATGATGATGGCGTTATGAGGATGCAGGGCCGGATTTGCGTGCCCAATGTGGATGGGCTTCGGGAGTTGATATTAGAGGAGGCCCACAGCTCGCGGTATTCCATTCATCCGGGTGCCGCGAAGATGTATCAGGATTTGAGGCAGCATTACTGGTGGAGGAGAATGAAGAAAGATATAGTGAGTTATGTAGCTCGGTGTCTCAACTGTCAGCAGGTCAAATATGAGCATCAGAGACCCGGTGGTGTACTTCAGCGGATAGATATTCCCGAGTGGAAGTGGGAGAGGATTACTATGGATTTTGTGAGTGGTCTCCTCGTACCTCGAAGAAGTTTGATTCGATTTGGGTGATTGTGGATCGGCTGACCAAGTCCGCGCACTTCATTCCGGTGTGTACTACATATTCTTCGGAGCGGTTGGCAGAGATTTTCATCCGGGAGATTGTTAGGTTGCATGGGGTCCCAGTTTCTATCATCTCGGATAGGGGCACTCAGTTTACTTCCCATTTCTAGAAGACTTTTCAGCAAGAATTGGGTACACAGGTAGAGCTGAGCACAGCATTTCATCCCCAGACGGACGGGTTATCCGAGCGTACCATTCAAATATTGGAGGACATGTTGCGTGCCTGTGTTATTGATTTTGGAGGTTCTTGGGCTGAGTTCTTGCCACTTGCAGAGTTCGCGTACAACAACAGCTATCAGTCCAGCATTCAGATGGCACCGTATGAGGCCTTATATGGGAGACGGTGTAGATCTCCGGTTGGTTGGTTTGAGCCCGGCGAGGCTAGACTATTGGGGACAGAGTTGGTTCAGGATGCCTTAGAGAAGGTGAAAGTGATCCAGGAGAGACTTCGTACAGCTCAGTCGCGTCAGAAAAGTTATGCGGATCGGAAGGTTCGAGACGTATCCTACATGGTGGGCGAGAAGGTCT
>NC_031995.1:98647203-98648815 GCF_001879085.1 Nicotiana attenuata | reverse complement strand
GCAAGCCAAATGCGGTAAAAATACAAATTAACTTTCGATCACTTAAACTCAAATAGTTGAAATAGTCCTTAAGTTGGAAATAAATTAGAAATGATGATAAAAATCATGATAATCATACAACTCCAAAATAATAACGTCTACTAATGTGTGTGCCAAGACCTGGTGTCACAAGTAGTGGGCAACTAGTAGAATGTACAACCCAAAATACGCTAACCTACTGTCTGAACAGAATAGACAACATAAATACATAAGAAAACTCCTTCAAGCTGCTGCACGACACAAAAAGGAAAGCAGCTCACTGTAGGAGTGTCAAATCTGCTCAGTGGTGCGCGCCCGACTGGTAGTCAGATGTACCTGCCTCAGACCCTGTACAATTAAGTACAGAAGAGTAGTATGAGTACATAAACAATATGTACCCAGTAAGTATCCCGTCTAATCTCGAAGAAGTAGAGACGAGAGGTCGACTCGATACTTACTAGGGTCAATTAATATGAGAAGAGTTTATAATAAGCATGGATATCTCAAGTTATTTACATTTAATAATCCTGGAGTAACAGTTCTTTCCCAAACACTAACAAGGATGCTTGTCTATAGTCTAAGCAATTATGTAACTTAGCCCGCGAAGAATTTCTAAGCAAAACATGCGCAAATAATCATCGTGGAACGTACGGCCCGATCCAACATAAAATAAACTGTGCATTGCCGAGGGTCGAACGGCTCGAACCATAGATGCATCTATTACCCCGATCACGAATCACCGTGCGACGCAGTCAAATAGAAAATAAGCTCATTAACAAGCAACAATAAAAATTAATATATATATGAGGTGTAGCCATACACAGAAATACCAAGTATTCTCCTTTAAAAGACCAAACAGGATAAGGGTCATTCTCTAGTCTCATTCTTCTTACTCAATTTAGTTCATACAAATCCGAATTAATCAACACGTACTAGAACATCACGTAGTGCATGCTTATGGGTCCTAGACTACCTGGACTTAAAATAATAGTCGCTACGTACGGACTCTCGTCACCTAGTGCGTACGTAGCCCCCGAATATAATGACGATTAATTCAATTATTATACCTATGGGGACATTCCCCTCTTACAAGGTTAGAAAGGAGACTCACCTCGCTCCAAAGTGCACTCCAAATGCCAAGAACAAGTCCAAGCTCTCAATTCGGAGCCAAACGATCCCAAACTAGTTAAACGAAGTAGGAACTAGTTAATATAGGCTCATAGGATCGAATTCTAGCTATTTAAGAAATTTTCCAACCATTAACACAAGTTTTTCTAAAAATCCGACCCCGGGACCACGTGCCCGGATTACGAAATTTTTTGAAGGAAGTTGTTCCCTACAACCTAAGGATCAATAATATATGATTTCTAATTAATTCCATAACAAATTTCGTGATTAAATTCAAGTTTTAGCAAAACCCTAGGTTTAGCTCTAATCCCTTTAATTTTGCCTAAGTTCTAGTGTTTAATCTACCTATAATACAAGTATTAAACTAAGGATGGGTGGAACAAACTTACCTCTTGATGCTAAGTGAAGACCTTCTCTCTAAAGCTCCCAAATCGCCCAAAGGAGGAGTGAAAATGTAAAAAAAAAT
>NC_031995.1:98638574-98646622 GCF_001879085.1 Nicotiana attenuata | reverse complement strand
CCCAAATTTTACGGGCAAGTCTTAAATGATATTTCGGACCTGTACCAGGATTCAGAACTAAAATACGAGCCCGATACCTAGGAAATCAATGATTACTTAGTTTCTTTAAATCCTTAAGACTTCAAATTAACAATTTCTAATAAAAATTCACTACTCGGGCTAGGGACCTCGAAATTCGATTCCGGGCATACGCCCAGGTCCCATATTTTCCTACGGACCCTCCGGGAACGTCAAAATACGAATCCGGGTCCGTTTGCTCAAAATGTTGACCAAAGTCAAACTTAGTCTTTTAAGAAAATCCTAAGGAATCAAATGGGCATATTTCACCTGAAACTCTTCCAAATTTCGAACCAACCGTCCCAGCAAGTCGTAAATTAGCTAAAGCAAGCACGAGGAGTTTTATTTGAGGGAACGGGGTTCAAAAAGGCAAAATGACCAGGCGGGTCGTTACATTCTCCACCTCTTAAACAAACGTTCGTCCTCGAACGGACGTAGAAAAGTACCTGGGCTGCTGAATAAATGGGGATATCTGCTCCGCATGTCCTCCTCGGACTCCCAGGTCGCCTCCTCGACTGGTTGGCCTCTCCACTGGACCTTTACCGCAGAAATCCTCTTGGATCTCAACTAGCGATCCTGCCTATCAATAATAGCAACTGGCTCCTCCTCATAGCCCAAGCTCTCATCCAGCTGAATAGTACTGAAGTCTAACACATGGGAAAAGTCGGCATGATACTTCCGAAGCATCGACACATGAAAAACTTGATGAACTCCCGATAATCTGGGTGGTAGAGCAAGCTCATAGGCGACCTCCTCAACACCTCGAAAGGGCCAATAAACCTTGGACTCAACTTGCCCTTCTTCCCAAACCTCATAATGCCCTTCATGGGCGAGACATTCAAGAGGACCTTCTCGCCAACCATAAATGATACATCACGCGCCTTCTGATCCGCGTAACTCTTCTGTCTGGACTGAGCTGTGCGAAGCCTCTCCTGAATCAACTTCACCTTATCCAGGGCATCCTGTACCAAGTCTGTACCATACAACTTAGCCTCACTAGGCTCGAACCATCCGATAGGAGAACGACAACGACGACCATATAGAGCCTCATATGGAGCCATCTCAATGCTAGACTGATAGCTGTTATTATATGCAAACTCCGCCAAGGGCAAGAACTAATCCCACTGCCCTCCAAAGTCAATCACACATGCTCTAAGCATATCCTCTAAAATCTGAACTGTCTGCTCCGACTGCCCGTCGGTCTGAGGATGGAATGCTGTGCTAAGCTCTACACGGGTCCCCAACTCACTTTGAACGGCTCTCCAGAAATGTGAAGTTAACTGAGGGCCTCTGTTTGATATGATGGAAACCGGCACGCCGTGCAATCGGACTATCTCCCGAATATAAATCTGAGCATACCTCTCAGCTGTATAAATAGTAGCCACCGGAATGAAGTGGGCCAACTTGGTCAACCTATCAACGATACCCATACTGAATCAATCTTCCGCAAGGTCCGCGGCAACCCCACTACGAAATCCATGGTAATGCGTTCCCGCTTCCACTCTGGTATAGGCATCTGCTGAAGTAGGCCACCTGGCCTCTGATGTTCATACTTGACCTGCTGGCAATTCAAACACTTAGCCACATACTCCACTTTGTCTTTCTTCATCCTCCGCCACCAGTAATGCTACCTCAAGTCACGATACATCTTCGTAGCTCCCGGGTGAATAGAATACCGTGGACTGTGTGCCTCCTCTAGGATCCTCTTCCTCAGACCATCAACATTAGGAACACATAGACGACCCTGGAGTCGCAAAACACCATCCTCGCCAATAGAAACCTCCTTGGCACCCCCCTGAAGCACCGTCTCTCTAAGGACCGCCAAATGTGGATCATCGAACTGTCGGGCCTTTATCTCCCCCAGTAATGAAGACTGAGCTACCATACATGCAAGAACCCGGCGGGGCTACGAAATGTCTAACCTCACAAGCCTGTTAGCCAAGGACTGAATGTCCAAAGCTAGTGGTCTCTCCGCTGCTGGAATAAATGCCAAGCTACCCATACTCTCCGCCTTTCTGCTCAAGGCATTCGCAACCACGTTCGCCTTGCCCGGATGATAAAGAATGGTGATGTCATAATCCTTTAGTAACTCAAGCTACCTGCGCTGCCTCAAATTAAGATCCCTCTGCTTGAACAAATGCTGCAAGCTGCGATGATCGGTATAAACCTCACATGAAGCCCCGTACAGGTAGTGCCTCCATATCTTAAGAGCATGAACAATCGCTGCCAACTCCAGATCGTGGACAAGATAGTTTTTCTCATGAATCTTCAGCTGATGGGAGGCATATGCAATAACTCGCCCCTCCTGCATCAATACACAACCCAAGCCAACGCGCGAAGCGTCACAATACACTGTATACATCCCTGAACCGGAAGGCAACACAAGGACTGGTGCTGTAGTCAAGGCTGTCTTGAGCTTCTGGAAGCTCGCCTCGCAATCATCGGACCAATGGAAAGGAGCACCCTTATGAGTCAATCTAGTTAGAGGTGATGCAATAGATGAAAAGCCCTGCAGGAACCGCCGGTAATAACCTGCTAACCCCAGGAAACTCCTGATCTCGGTCACTAAGGTGGGGCGTGGCCAACTCTGAACTGCCTCAATCTTCTTGGGGTCAACCTTAATACCCTCTCCTAACACAATATGCCCCAAGAATGCCACAGACTCTAGCCAAAACTCACACTTGGAGAACTTAGCATATAGCTTCTGCTCTCGCAAGGTCTGGAGCACTACTCTCAGATGCTGCTCGTGCTCCCCCAGGCTCCGTGAGTATATCAAGATGTCATCAATAAAGACGATGACAAAGGAATCAATATAAGGCCTGAACACCCTGTTCATCAAATCCATAAATGTTGCTGGGGCACTAGTCAAGCCAAAGGACATCACCAGAAACTCATAATGGCCATATCTAGTCCGGAATGCAGTCTTCGGAACATCCGAGTCCCGAATCTTCAGCTGATGGTACCCCGACTTCAATTCTATCTTAGAGAACACCTTCGCACCCTGCAACTGGTCTAACAAATCATCGATACGAGGCAACGGATAATTGTTCTTGATGGTGACCTTGTTCAGCTGGCGGCAGTCAATGCACATCCGCATAGTCCCATCTTTCTTCTTCGCGAATAACATCGGTGCACCCCAAGGCGATACACTGGGTCTAATAACCCCTTTTCTAAAAACTCCTCAAGCCGCTCCTTCAGCTCCTTCAACTCCTTAGGAGCCATGCGGTACGGTGGGATAGACATAGGCTGGGTGCCTGGAGCCAAATCGATATAGAAGTCAATATCACGATTTGGTGGCATGCCAGGAAGATCATAAGGAAATACATCGGCGAACTCTCGGACTACGGGGACCGAATCAATCGTCGGAGACTCTGCAGTGGTGTCTCGAGCATAAGCTAGGTAGGCCAAACACCCCTTTTCGACCATGCGCCGAGCCTTCAAGAAAGAAATAACCCTACTAGGAGTATCCACTGTGGAACCCTTCCACTCCAACCTCGGCAACCCTGGCATCACTAGTGAAACAGTCTTGGCATAGCAATCTAGGATGGCGTGATATGGAGACAACCAATCCATGCCAAGGATGACCTCAAAATCGATCATATCAAGCAACAAGAGGTCTGCTCTAGTCTCGAAGCCGCAAAACGTGACCACACAGGACCGGTAGACCCGATCCACAACCACGGAATCACCCACAGGAGTGGACACATGAACAGGAGTGCCCAAAGGCTCAGGAGAAATAACCAGGAAACAAGCAANCATTGCCTTGGGTACCTTGAGTACCCATTGAACTTTGATGCACAAGGCTTGGTAATTCCACACTGCACTTGTTCAACATTTTGGTAGTGTTTGGGTGCTGGTATTGGCCGAGGACCCCAATGCGCCCTTAGGGAGCTTTGCCGCACCCAAACCATGGCCAAGGCTGTGAAACTCGAAAGAAGTGAGGTTGGAAGATTGGGCCTGGTTGAAGGCTCCCTATAGAGTAACTTCTTATTTTATTTTTCATTATGTAATTCAGCTATCACGGTTTGTAATAACTTGTAAACAACTGATTGGGGCTATAGTGAAATTGGGTGGGATTATGCATGTTTAGTTTAATTAATGGGTAGAGAACATGTCTATAGGGCTTTACTTACCTATTTGTGCATTAGAAACCATGTGTAGGACATGCATCTTACATCTAGATATCCTGTTTTAGGCTCTTTACTTTCAGATTATCATACTCACTTTGTAATCAGTTAGTAATCGGCAAACAACTGTCATATAATTACTACTGCATTTAGAGACCCTGCTTTAGGAGCTTCATGTGCATTAGATATCATGTTACTTAGGATTTTATTTCATCTGAGTTGTAATTGTTGAACGCCTCGCCAGTTTGTTTAATTTAATAACACAAATCTGGGCTAAAACTGCGTCTTCTCTTTAAAACTGGAACTAATATGCATGTTCACCTTTTCAAATAGGCAATACATACGACGCCTAGGCAAGCCTTAGGCTAATAATAATAAAAAAAACTGATTGATCTTGTTTTACCAGTTTCAGACTACTCAGCCTTTTTAAACTTTCCCAACTCTTTTTTTTATCTGTCTCTCTGAAGTGCCCTTTTTACTGAAAATCTCTCTACCTGGAAACCAGTTCCGTATTTATATACTCTCACTAATTTTTCGATTCTTGCTCTATTAAGCTTTCAAACTACTGGGTTATCTCTCTGCCTAGAAACGCGTTATTTTGATACTGGTCTAATTAAACTACTATATTTTCCAATCTCTGCTTTCTTCAAAATGATGTTTTAACAGTTCCCTTACCTTTACTTATTCAACTGTTTTTTAGATGTATTCCTGAAAAATCAAACCCTTCGGGTCATTCACTTTTGATTAAACCTTCTGATGTTACTAAAACTTATCTTTTTCCGACACCACTGCTTTTAAACTGTCATCTTTTTTTAAGACCTTAAATGTGTTTGAGACGTGCTAATTACATGTTTACTTGTGGAGGGATTTGTGAGCCTCTTATTTGCTTTTGTATGTTCCCTTTATGTGTAGCCCTACTTGTTATGAATGTCGCCTAGCATTTTGTCCTTTAAACCTAAGTATTCAGCCTAGTCCTTACCTTGTAGGAATAGTGGTCCTAAATACCCTCTAGGACTTATAGGATGGGACGGGTAATAGCACGCAATAAGCATTCGTGACCAATCATGCGTTTAAATAATCTTTACGGGGTGGGAAGGGTAGAATATGGAGATGATGACCGATGCGCTAATATCACGTGCGACCCCTCTTCTGAGGAGTGATTGCTGGATATTGCATTGACGTGATCCATATCAATCATAAACCTAGGACCCCTCTTCCTTTATTTGCTTTTCATCCTTTCTTGTAAAACTTTTAAATCTTTCTTTTCATAAAATTCTGCCCTCTCTACTTATCTTCACAAGTTTTCAACTTATTGCAATATGATATGCAAATCCTTATTTGAGCCTTACTTGTAAAGTCACAATTGTAACATGGCCGGGACCACACTAGTGGATCTTGAGGGGTGCCTAACACCTTCCCCTTGAGATAATTTCTAGCCCTTACCCTAATCTCTGGTTTCTTCAATTCAAACCCTTCTTAAAGTGTCCTAATGCACTATAATCATTAGGTGGCGACTCTCTAATTCCAAAACCCAATTCTCGCAAGGGAATAGAGTTGTCCTCCCAAATGTCGTAAACCCGATTTTGCCTTAGAAAAAGGGGGCGTCGATAGGCCGGTGCCCTCCTCCGGCCTCTAACTCGGCCTCTAGCAACGGGGGGAGCGACCCCGCCCGGGTCTGGAACATCAGTCGTGCGTGTCCTCACCATCTGTGAGAGAATAGAAGGGGGAAATTTAGTATACTAATTCACTGCACGATAGGAGATGAATAAAGAGTAGTCTTTCCTAATACCCTACAGCATAACAATATAAGAAAACTCCTTCAAGTTGTTGCACGGCACGGAACTGAAAGCAGCTCACTGTAGGAGTATCAAATCTGCTCAGTGGTGCACGCCCGACTGGTAGTCAGATGTACCTGCCTCAGACCCTGTACAATTAAGTACAGAAGCGTAGTATGAGTACATAAACAATATGTACCCAGTAAGTATCCCGTCTACTCTCGAAGAAGTAGAGACAAGAGGTCGACTCGATACTTACTAGGGTCAATTAATATGAGAAAAGTTTATAATAAGCATGGATATCTCAAGTTATTTACATTTAATAATCATGGAGTAACAGTTCTTTCCCAAACACTAACGAGGATCCTTGTCTATAGTCTAAGCAAGTATGTAACTCAGCCTTGAAGAATTTCTAAGCAAAATCATGCGCAAATAATCACCTTGGGACGTACGGTGCGATCCAACACAAAATAATTGTGCACTGCCGAGGGTCGAACGGCTCGAACCATAGATGCATCTATTACCCCGCTCGCGAATCACCCGTGCGATGCAGTCAAATAGAAAATAAGCTCATTAACAAGCAACAATAACAATTAATATATATATGAGGTGTAGCCATGCCCAGAAATACCAAGTTTTCTCCTTTAAAATACCAAACAGGATAAGGGTCATTTTCTAGTCTCATTCTTCTTACTCAAATTAGTTCATATAAATCTGAATTAATCAACATGTACTAGAATATCACGTAGAGCATGCTTATGGGTCCTAGACTACCCGGACTTAACATAATAGTCGCCACGTACGGCCTCTCGTCACCTAGTGCGTACGTAGCCCCCGAATATAATGACGATTAATTCAATTATTATACCTATGGGGACAATTCCCTCTTACAAGGTTAGAAAGGAGACTCACCTCGCTCCAAAGCGCACTCCAAATGCCAAGAACAAGTCCAAGCCCTTAATTCGAAGTCGAACGATCCCAAACTAGTTGAACGAAGTAGGAACTAGTTAATATAGGCTCATAGGATCGAATTCTAGCTATTTAAGAAATCTTCCAACCATTAACACAAGTTTTCTAAAAATTCGACCCCGGGCCCACGTGCCCGGATTCCGAAATTTTTCGAAGGAAGTTGTTCTCTACAACCTAAGGATCAATAATATATGATTTCTAATTAATTCTATAACAAATTTCGTGGTTAAATTCAAGTTTTAGCAAAACCCTAGGTTTAGCTCCAACCCCTTTGATTTGCCTAAGTTCTAGTGTTTAATCTACCTAAAATACAAGTATTAAACTAAGGATAGGTGGGACAAACTTACCTCTTGATGCTAAGTGAAGACCTTCTCTCCAAAACTCCCAAATCGCCCAAAGGAGGAGTGAAAATGTAAAAAAATAACTTAGAACCCGTCTTTAATGAACCACACTGGTTCAGTGATCTCCGCTTCTGCGGTCCCGCATCTGCGAGATTTCAACCGCATCTGCGGAAAGGGGGAGGGAAGGCTGGGGCCGCATCTACGGTCTGGGAGCCGCATCTGCGGTTCCTGGCTTGGCCCCCCCTGAGCCGCTTCTGCGATCGACGGACCGCATCTGCGGTCCAAGAACCGCCGATGCGGTTATGACAGAAGCAGCAGTTCTTCAGCCCTCTTTCAAAATTTCCACTTCACTCGAGCCTCGTCCGATTGACGCTCGGGGCTCCCGGTCCCCGCCCGAATATACCGACATGTCTGAAACACGAGACGGACCTACTCGAACCTTCGGAACACCCAAAACAACGCGAAATCTAGAATTCACCCCCTAAAACCAAATGAATCAAATCTATGAACTTCAAGTTCTTAATTTTTCCTCCAACGGGCCAAAACGCCCTAAATCTACTCGGATTGACCCAAATTTTACGGGCAAGTCTTAAATGATATTTCGGACCTGTACCAGGCTTCGGAACTAAAATACGAGCCCGATACCTAGGAAATCAATGATTACTTAGTTTTTTTAAATCCTTAAGACTTCAAATTAACAATTTCTAATAAAAATTCACTACTCGGGCTAGGGACCTCGAAATTCGATTCCGGGCATACGCCCAGGTCCCATATTTTTC
>NC_031995.1:98637731-98638474 GCF_001879085.1 Nicotiana attenuata | reverse complement strand
TGTTTGGATAATTTTTCAATCAAATGTATGCTGGCATGACCTAGTCTTCTGTGCCACAACCAGGGATCATCAGATATAGAAGTTAGGCAAATGTGACCATCTATATTTTCGAATCCATCAAGTATTTAAACATTTCCGTACCTTTTTCCAGGAAGAATTATTTTACCTGATTCGTCTTCGATGGCACAAACTGTTCTCTTAAATTTTACCTCATATCCTAAGTCACAGAGTTGACTTATGCTGAGAAGATTGTAGTTTAGTCCATCAACAAGATATACTTCAGTAATGTCACAGTTGTTGTTAAAGGAAATAGTTCCAGTGCCAACTATTTTGCCTCTTGAATCATCTCCAAATTTGACGCTTCCTCTATCAATCTTTGTAACCTCCTTGAAAAGATTTTTGTCACCTGTCATGTGACTGGAACACGCACTATCTAGATACCATTTTCCTTTGCGGCTTACTCTGTGGTGTTCCTGCAATACAGAATTATCACTTTCTTTTAGGTACCCAAGCTTGCTTGGGTCCTGGTGAGTTAGTATTACTGGGTTCAGAATTTTTAGGTTTCCAAACCCATCTAGACATAAGAAATTTACGAAAGTGACAACCAGAGTATTATGCCCACTTTTATTACAGTAATGACATTTAGCCCCAGACCTGTTTTCAGGTCTTCCACAAGTGTTGGAACTAGCTATCATGAGATTAGCTGATTCCGTTCCAGTTGACTTGTAAGTCGACTGGTCCGA
>NC_031995.1:98599623-98634406 GCF_001879085.1 Nicotiana attenuata | reverse complement strand
CGGTCAGGATTCAATCGGGTAGGTGGGTTCCGGGTTTGGGTAAGGGTTAATAGGTTCTTGGGTCGGGTTATTTAATTAGAAGGTTGGGCTGGGAATTGGTCCGATTTTGGCTATAATTTAAATAGCCAGTTTTTTCCCTATTTTTTTATTTTAATAAATAATAAGTAATTTCTGGAAAATAATTTAAGGTGCCAAAATGATTTAAAATATATAATTAATATTTTAAAAATATAGGGACCAATTTTGTGCATATAAAATATAATTAAACATTAAAAGTGCTAACATTGCAATTATATGTAATTTAGCTTAAAAATACTAAATATAATTATAAAAATGTATGAAAAATATATTTGCCATATTTTGACAAAAGTACAGAAATTAAATGAGTAAATCATCATAAAAATAATTTGGAAAATATTTTATTGGGGTTTTATGGATAAAAAAGGGGGAAAATAAATCAATTTAAACCCTTAAAATTATGGAAAAAATAATAAAAACCTTGTGCATGCTTATATATGCATATATATGCTATTTTGAAGGTATTTACGCATACTAAATTATATAGGGAAAAATTGGGTATCAACAGCTGCCCCTCTTTACTCGGGAATGATGAAAGAGTTTTCGGGTAAAGAAATGATGGCCAATTTTGACCGGATGGGATGCTTTGACAGACAGAGGCTGAGCTCCGGTTTCCGAGTTGCCTACATATCCCTGGTTTTACAGGAATCAGGCCATGTGTAGTTCTGGATTCACCTGCGGAGTATGCCGATAAAATCATTGTAAGAACGGACACGAGATGCGGAAGCAGCTACGATGAGCGGTTAAGGCTCGGGACGGCTGGAGGAGCTGGAGCAGGATTGCTCCTGCTTGGATGGCGGTTGTTTGCTGGCTACCTGCAGATAAAAGATGCTACAAACGTATTTGCGAAAATTTAAACATGATGCAGATTCCCTTTTGGACCATGAAGGTTGTCTTCGGACGGTTAAGGATGACGTCCTTGGACCATGACGTCCTGGGCCATGAATTGTTTAATGAGGGATTCGAAGGCCATGAAATGATGTTCTCGGGCCATGAAAATGGTGCCTCCGAACCATGACGCCTTTGAATAATGATATGCAAATTCGGGGGATCCTCAGGCCATGGCATGGTGTCTTCCGGCTATGAGGATGGTGCCTTTACACTATGACGCCTTTGGATAGATTGGCGATGTTTTAGCCCATGATATGCAATAATATGAGGTAATGAGACAAGGTTTAATCTTGCGAAGTAAATGGCAGAACTTAACCCGATTGAAAAACAGGTAGATAGTAATAGAAAATAGAGCAATATTGATACAAAGAGGGACAGTGCTTAGTCCCGTGCAAGTGGGGAGGCAGGGATTAGCCTTATGCAAAATGGAGGCCGAGCTTAGCCTCATGCAAACGTGGAGTCAGGGTTTAGACTCATGTAGGTATGGAGGCAAGGATCAGGCTCATGCAAATATGGAGTCAAGGATTAGACTCATGAAAGGAGAAGGCAGTGCTTAGCCTTATGCAAAATGGAGGTAGAGCTTAACCTAATGCAAGCTTGGGGACAGGGCTTAGTCCCATGCAAATGGAAGGCAGAGCTTAGCCTTATGCAGAATGGAGTCAGGGCTTAGACTCAAGCAAGTATGGAGTCAAGGATTAGACTCGTGCATATATGGTGTCAGAGATTAGACTCATGCAAATATGGAGTCAGAGATTAGACTCATGCAAATATGGAGTCAGAGATTAGACTCATGCAACTATGGAGTCAGAGATTAGACTCGTGCAAATGTGGAGTCAGGGCTTAGACTCGTGCAAATATGGAGTCAGAGATTAGACTCGTGCAAATGTGGAGTAAGGGCTTAGACTCGTGCAAATATGGAGTCAGAGATTAGACTCATGCAAATATGAGTCAGAGATTAGACTCACGCAAATGTGGAGTCAAAGATTAGACTCATGCAAATGTGGAGTTAGAGATTAGACTCATGCAAATGTGGAGTCAGGGATTAGACTCATGCAAAGAGAGAATAGCAGATAAGGGTAGAGTATGTCTTAGCTAGGATATATTCAATGTCTGATGGCCGGATGGATGGTGAATCTGCTTTGTGTAAACATGCTTCGCTAATGCTACCGCTACGTCAAATGTGCCTGCGCTCAAAGAAAAATCGTAAGTTTATGAGGGGAGGTTTGTTCTTGCTTCGTCTGCCGGCCTTGCTCTGCTCTGTTCTGGAAGCCCCTTTTCGAGTTCCCCTAGGTAGCACCGGACCGTTATGAAAAAATAGAACTTTCGAAAAAAATATGCATTCATTGATAAAAAATAGAATCGTTTTCGAAGCGTATTGATATATCAAGTAATTTTGATGAACTAGTGACTGTGACACATTTCAAAGGCATTGCAGTTTTCTTATATTGGAATTTTGAGGGTCCTCCTCAAAATTCTGCCCCAGTTTGGTAGATGATTTTTAACTGTTTGTGGCTAGCTGACCCTGCTGAATCTTCTTCAGAATTTTGAGAATCCTTCTCAAAATTCTGCCCCAGTTCTTGACTGATTGCTGACTACCTGGCATGTAATGGCGCTGGCTGGACTTGCTCCGGAATTTTGAGGACCCTCCTCAAAATTCTGCCCCAGTTTCTAATTTTGGGGGAAATTAAAATTTTATTATGATATGACCGAACCCATAAAGTTGCCTACGTATCCCCTCTTAAATAGGAATCAGGTCAAGCGTAGTTCAATTACATCAGAAAAGAAATGTGAAATAATCTAGGCATAGTATCTCTTGACTGCGTCTGAATTGATTGGTTTTGGCCAGATTTCTCCGTCCATTTCTGCAAGTATGAGTGCTCCTCCTGTCAGAACCCTGTGAACCATGTACGGACCTTGCCAGTTGGGAGAGAATTTCCCTTTGGCTTCATCTTGATGCGGGAAGATTTTCTTCAATCCAACTGTCCTGGTGCGAACTGTCTCGGTTTGACTCTTTTGTTGAAAGCTCTGGACATTCTGTTCTGATAAAGTTGGCCGTGACATACTGCGTTCATTCTCTTTCCATCGATAAGGGCCAATTGTTCATAGCGGCTCCTTGCCCTTTCCGCATCGTTGAGTTCAGCTTCCTGTATAACTTTTAAAGAAGGAAGCTCTACCTCGGCTGGGATGACAGCCTCGGTACCATAAACCATCATGTAGGGGGTTGCCCCGATTGATTTGCGAACTGTGGTGCGGTACCCTAACAAAGCAAAGGGTAACTTCTCATGCCATTGCTTGTGATTCTCTACCATTTTCCTTAGTATCTTCTTAATGTTTTTGTTGGCGGCTTCTACGGCTCCAATTATCTACGGTCTGTAGGCGGTGGAATTCTTGTGCTTGATTTTGAAAGTTTCGCATATAGCTTTCATCAAATCACTATTGAGGTTGGCGGCATTGTCAGTAATAATGGACTCAGGGACTCCGAACCGGCAGACAATACGATCCTTGACAAAATCTGCGACGACTTTCTTGGCTACAGCTTTGTAAGATGCAGCTTCTACCCATTTTATGAAGTAATCAATGGCTACCAGAATAAACCGGTGTCCGTTCGAAGCAGTGGGCTAAATCGGACCGATACATCTATTCCCCTGGCAGCGAATGGCCAAGGTGAGCTTGTTGCATTGAGCTCGTTTGGCGGCACCTTTATCATGTCGGCATGCACTTGACATTGAAAGCATTTGCGGACATATTGGATACAATCCGTCTCCATGGTCATCCAAAAGTAGCCCGCCCTGAGTATTTTCTTGGCCAGAACAAAACCATTCATGTGCGGGCCACATGTCCCAGCATGCACAACCTCAAGTAGCTTAGAAGCTTCCTTTGCGTCGACACACCTTAGCAAACCCAAATCTGGAGTTCTTCTGTACAAGTTCCCTCCGCTGTGGAAGAAGTGATTTGACAATCTCCGGAGCGTGCATTTCTGAATGTGATTTGCATGCTCCGGCTATTCTCCTTTTGATAAGTACTCCTTGATGTCATGGAACCAAGGCTTTCAATCTGCTTCTTCCTCGACATGAGCATAATATGCTGGCTGATTATGGATCCTCACCGGAATGGGTTCAATATAGTTCTTATCTGGGTGCTGTATCATTGATGACAAAGTGGCTAATGCGTCGGCGAACTCATTCTGAATTTTGGGCACATGTCGGAATTCTATCTTCGTGAACCTCCTTTTCAATTCCTGCACATGGTGCAGATATGGCAATATCTTGGAATTTTTGGTAGCCCATTCTCCTTGTACCTGGTGCACAAGCAAATCCGAATCGCCGATCACCAACAACTCCTGAATGTTCATGTCGACTGCCATGTTGAGCCCTAGTATGCAAGCTTCATATTCCGCCATGTTGCTGGTGCAGGGAAATCTGAGTTTAGCAGATACGGGATAATGTTGACCTGTTTCTGATACCAAAACTTCTCCAATGCCTACTCCTTTGAAATTTGCGGCTCCATCAAAGAACATCCTCAACCGTCATATGCTCGGTAATGTCTTCTCCTACGAATGATACTTCTTCATCAGGAAAATATGTTTTCAAGGGTTCGTATCCTCCTCCCACCAAATTTTCAGCGAGGTGATCTGCCAATGCCTGTCCCTTGACTGCCTTTTGAGTTACATAGACGATGTCGAACTCACTCGGTAGTATCTGCCATTTAGCCAACTTCCCCGTGGGCATGGGCTTCTGAAATATGTACTTCAGAGGATCCATCCTGGATATGAGGTACATAGTGTAGGCATAGAAATAATGCCTCAACTTCTGGGCTGTCCAGGTCAAAGCACAACAAGTGCATTCAAGCAGAGAATACCGTACTTCATAAGGTGTGAATTTTTTACTCAGGTAATATATGGCTTGCTCCTTTCTTCCTGTCTCATCATGTTGTCCTAAAACACATCCAAAGGCTCCATCTAACACGGATAGATAGAGTAGCAAAGGTCGCCCTGGTTCAGGCGGGACCAGAACTGGTGGTGTGGACAGGTATTCCTTGATCTTGTCAAAAGCTTTCTGACAATCCTCGGTCCAACTTGTCTCGGCATCCTTCCTCAACATCTTGAAGATAGGTTCACATATTACGCTGGACTGTGCTACGAATCGACTGATGTAGTTGAGCCGTCCCAAGAAGCTCATCACGTCCTTTTTGCTTTTGGGCGGTGGTAACTCCTGAATGGCTTTGACTTTAGTTGGATCTAGCTCGATCCCTCGGCGATTGACAATGAATCCCAATAACTTTCCTCCAGGAACCCCGAATGCACACTTTGCGGAGTTCAACTTCAAATTGTACCTCCTGAGCCTGTCGAAGAATTTCCTCAAGTCTACTATGTGATCTGCGACCCTCTTGGATTTGATAACGACGTCGTCCACATATACCTCTATTTCTCTATGTATCATATCATGGAAAATGGTTGTCATGGCCCTCATGTAAGTAGCCCCAGCATTCTTCAGACCGAATGACATCATCTTGTAACAGTATACACCCTAAGGCGTAATAAAAGTTGTCTTCTCGGCATCTTCTTCATCCATCCAGATCTGGTGATAACCCGGGAAGCAATCTACAAAGGATTGGAGCTCATGCTTGGCGCAGTTATCGATCAGGATATGTATATTCGGTAGCGGGAAGTCATCTTTGGGACTTGCTCTGTTTAAATCCCGATAATCAACACATACTCGGACCTTTCCGTCTTTCTTCGGAACTGGCACAATGTTAGCTAACCAGGTTGGGTACTCAACCACCCTTAGAACCTTGGCTTTGATCTGCTTGGTAACTTCCTCCTTGATCTTCAGGCTCATGTCTGGATTGAATTTTCTGAGTTTCTGCATAACTGGCGGACACATGGGTTTGGTAGGCAACTTGTGAGCTACTATAGATGTGCTCAAACCGGTCATATCATCATACGACCATGCAAAAATATCCTCATATTCCTTTAGAAAACGGATGTATTCTTCCTTCTCTGTTGGCGACAAGTGAATGCTGACGCCGGTCTCTTTGACGGTCTTGGCGTCTCCAAATTTACTCTTTCCGTTTCGTCCAGGTTGGACTTAGGCTTGTTCTCAAAATTCTCAACTTCCCTGACAATTCCCTCGGGTATCTCATCTTCTTCCTCTGGGTCACTATTCTCATACTGTGTTGCCTCATTACATGTCACAGTCACGGGTTCATCAGGAAAAGTAATAATAACACTGTAGAAGGGAAAAGTATAAAAAATAGTAATGAATAATGATGAAGAATAGATACGTTTAATTAAAACTGAGAAAATCGTTCAAGCAAAAGCTTGGCTCGGTGGATCGAGCATTTATTTAAAACAGAGAAATCTTAAAACAAAATTGCTGAAAAATTTAAATGCCTAGACAGCTATAAATTCTGCCGAGCTACCCAGGGACTCGGCGGGCTCGGGATGGTGTGGCGGTCCAGTTTCTGAGAACAACTCCCTTTGCCACAGTCTGAATGGTGAGGCCTTCCTCCTCCTCCTCAATTATGGCACTGCAGTCCATATCCTCATCTTCTAAGAACAGATCCTTCAGCCCAGCTAGTGCTTCTTCTTCAGTAGTTCCCCATATTGTGTCTGCCTGATGGAAAGCTTGTTCTAAACGGGGTACCGGTTGCTTAATAGGGTAATATGGTCCGCTCCACGGAGGCGACCAATTCCTGTATTCTTGCCATGTGTACTGGTATCCGAGCCCAAAGGTAGTACCATGATTCTTCAGCGGTATTGGTTTGGTGATGCCTTGGAGGTTCTTTCCCAATCCTTTGCCGGGTTCATATCCAGACAATGCTAATATGCTTTCTATCTTGTTACTCCACCACTTGTCTTTTTCGACGGCATTGACCCGTTCGATGTGATGATAGGTTTCCCCTCCTAGCCTTCTTCTATGTCCAATGGCCGGAATGGTTTGACTGGTGTAGATGGGGTTACTCCCGTCTCCATGAATGATTACCTCCTGACGGTTCCATTCGAATTTTATGGCTTGATGTAGTGTAGAGGGCACAGCTCCAGCAGCGTGGATCCACGGGCGGCCCAACAAAAGATTATATGAGGCTGGTATGCCAAGCACTTGGAACTCAACGTCGAACTAAGTTGGTCCCATCTGCAGACAAAGGTTGATTTCCCCGATCGTGGACCTCTGGGACCCATCAAAAGCCTTCACATTCATGCTTCCGGTCTGTATTTCATGGAAACCTTTATCCAACATTTTCAGGGTTTCCAGTGGACAAATATTCAGACTAGAACCTCCATCAACCAGGACCCTGGCAATGAACTTGTCTTCAAATTGTACCGTGATATGCAATGCTCGATTATGATTCCGTCCCTCGGGTGGCAGCTCATCTTCGTGGAAGATAATCTTATGGCTTTCTAGTACTTGTCCGACCATGTTGTCCATTTCTCCACCGGTGATGTTACTAGGTACGTAGGCCTCGCTCAACACTTTCATTAAGGCATTCTTGTGTTACTCAGAGTTATGCAATAGTGACAGGATAGATATCTGAGCAGGGACTTTGTTCAGGTGATCAACAATAGAGTACTCTTTCGCCTGTACTTTTCTGCACAGGTCATCTGGCCCAGTCTCAATAATATTGCCTAGCAGTGGCTTCCTTACTTGAACCTCCTAGGTGTTCAGGCGTATAGACTTTTCCGGTCCTAGTCATTCCCTGTGCTTTTGAGCTGAATCGGGGTGTGGTTGATACTGTCACAGTGAAGGGTGTGACCACTTCTACTTCGAATGGAGTGGGGGTGGCTGCGGGCGGAGCCACTTCTACCTCAAACAGATCTGATGTAGTTACCTCAACCTCGATCGGTGCCTGAGTTAGAACCACGATAGAAGTGAGTGTGACTGCGACCTTAGGGTCATCGGCTTCCCGAATATGCCCGATCGACCCTTCAGGGTCCCATTCTTCATTTGTTTCTATCACATGTATACCATCACTTCTGTGATCAGGGAGAGGATTGTTGCGGACATTAGGTGAGGCCTCCTTTGCTTGTATGACCTTATTGTCAATTAACGTTTGGATCTTATCCTTCAATGTCCGGCACTCAGCTGTGGTGTGCCCTTTTATACCGGAATGGTACGCACAAGTCTTGTTCGGATTGACCCACTGGGATGTGTTTTCTAACGCCACAGCGGGAATAGGAGTCACATAACTGGCGGCTTTTGACCTTTCATATAATTGGTCAATGGGTTTGGCAATGGCAGTATACTGTTTGGGTGGCTTGCGGTCAAAGTTTGGTCGTGGTCTTGGATAATTTTGACGAGCTGGTGGTGATTGGAAGTGGGATGGTTGGGAGTTATACGTGTGATGGACAGAGGCTGGTTGGGAGTATTTGGGGGATGAAGGTTGATATGTGGGCGGTGGTGCTTGGTACGTGGGTGGAGGTGTTTGGTATACGGGCGGAGGTGTTTGGTATGTAGGTGGAGGTGTTTGGTATGTGGGTGGAGGTGTTTGATAGACAAGCGAAGATTTTGGGCCCTGGGCTACCATTACTGCCCCAACATCCCTCTTCTTCGATATGCCACCTGACTGTAGTGCTTTATTTGTGGCTTGCAAAGCCTCGAAGTTTGTTACCATTCCGCTCTTGATCCCTTCTTCAATCCTTTCTCCGAGCTTGATGATGTCAGAGAATTTGCAATTTTCGATAACCTTCAGCCTCTCATAATATTACGGGTCCTGTTCCCTGATGAAGAATTTGTTCATCTGTTCTTCATCCAAAGCGGGCCTGACTTTGGCGGCTTCCGAACTCCAGCGGGTAGCATATTCACGAAAGTTCTAAGTGGGTTTCTTCTTGAGATTCTGAATGTAGAAGACATTAGGTGCATTCTCTGTGTTGAACCTGAACCGGTCTATAAAATCTGACGCCATGCTTACCCAATTTGACCACTTTTTGGGATTTTGGCTGATATACCAAGACAACGCATCCCCAGTAAGGCTCCTCATAAAGACTTCTTTTGGATCTTTTCATCTTTCCCGACCCGACAAGTTTGTCACAATAAGTTCTGAGATGAACCCTGAGATCACCTGTACCATCGAACATTTCGAACTTGGGAGGCTTGTATCCTTCTGGCAATTCCACATCGGGCTGTATGCACAGATCCTCATAGTTTAAACCCTCTATTCCTCTATCGCCTTCAACACCCTAAACTCGACTTGTTAACTTTTTAAGCTCTTCAGCCATGTTCTTAATGAGCAGGTCCTTTTCAGTGGTTTCTGGTGTACAGGAAATTGGTTGGGTAGAATGCGGTATAGTTTCCACATATATGGGGTTGCTCTGATGGATGCCAGAAACTTGGGTATAGTGGTGGTCATTGGTGGAGTTTTGTGGATCAGGAACAAATGGTGGTGTATTTTGGGGAGTGGGGTAAGTGGTGACTGGCGGGTACTGAACTGGTTGGTGATATTGTTGTGGTAGTGTTGGTACTAGCAGTAGATTGATGTTTTGGGGTGGAGTTGCATATTGATTTGGTGCGGTAGGATTTTGTGGCTGTTGGCTTTGTGTGTTTTTGGGAGGTGTTGGGTTCTTTGCGTTCTGTTGGTGGATATCAGGGACATTGAGGGTTAGCGACAAATTTGCCAAATTGTGGACCTGCTCAAGTTCTCCTTGTAGTTCTAGTATCCTTTGTTCTAGTCTTAGAACCAGGTCATTCGGGGCCGGAGTACTGCGGCCGTCGGAAGTCTCCGCATTCTCAACATTTTCCTTTCGGATTCCACTTAAATCGTCCATCTTTTCTTTCCCTCTGTTTTTTGTGTTGCTTGGAGGAGGAGGAGGTGGAGGGCCTCTGGATCTGGTGTGATATGCTGATGAGGCCAGTCTGATGAACCAACCTAAGGGGATGAGAATAATAATAAAAAAAAGCAAAAACAAAAGGTGACAAGTTAGTGATGATCCTGAAATGTTTGCAGTATTTAAACACATATTGCAAAATATAAATTCGTACTAATTTGGGAGCCTCGTTGTGCCCGAGGTAGGCCTAGCGACAAATAAATTTGGAGAACTTCAAATGCCAATAAATACCTCATTTCATAATATAAGAATAGACGAATCCCAAAACGATACTGAAATAATGATAAAATGAGTTACTATTGGCACTTGGCCTTATTACATCTAGAAAAAGCAAAAATAAATCTATTTGGTCTCAGAAGGACCTTCCTCAGGTTGAATGTTCTCGTTGTTCAAATCCTCCAGCTCGCGTAAGTTCATCAGTAATAACGTCTTTGCTAGATGTCCTCCTTCGTTTCCCTCAGCATTCTGGCAGTCGGTGACTCTCTTCCTCACTTTTCCTTCCAATTCCAGCAGACTGTATTCCAAATATTCCAACTTTTCGCTAGATTCGAAGGCCCTTTCTTTCCATTCATTGATTTGGTCATTTGATGGAAGATTCTTCCACCAGTTTAGCAAGAGTGAGGGTGTGCTAACCATACCGAAGCTGGGGACCTCGTACCTCATTTCCTACAAAACAAAGGGTTAGACCTTACCCCCACCACACTCGACTATTTATACATTTATGATCAGCATATCGGCATTTAGTTCTCCAAATTAATGCACAGAACGTGGTTGCGTCCCTTGGGATTATGGAAAACCCGATGGACTTTGGATAAGGCTTATATTAAAGGATCATTACGTGGACAACATAACTGATCCGACTAGGTTTGACCACGATGCATGCACAATTTAAACAGAGTAAGGTTTCTATGGGGTTTTATACCGATACCCTCAAGCGGACAACTTGAGGGGGAAGGCACGGAACTGTCGACTGCACCGCAGATCGACTGGTTTTACCGCAAATAAGCATTTCCGAATTTAAGGGTAGTGAATAGGAAAAGCGCAACCACTCATTAAAGCGTTGCTATAGGATTTGATACGCACGAGTGGAACATGATGTGGAGCATGATTTATGCAGCAGTTAATAACATGTAGGCAAGTATTTTCACGTAGGAAGAAATAAATGCAGCATTTAAATAATTGAAAAGACAGTTACAGAGGAAGGAAAACAAGGAGACAAGTCAGTTTTCAGGGTAATAAAGGAATCATAAATGCTTAAAATAGACAGTCAAATTCAAATAAGGGAGAAGGGTACGGGATAAAGCATGCTTGGACTAATTTGTAAAGACAAGTTTGTTATGGTAAGAGCCTTAAAATATCCCCAGCAGAGTCGCCATGCTGTCGCGCCCCCTTTTTTTTCCCTCCTCGCGGGGAGAAGTCCAGGTTTCGACATTTACGGGGTGTAATGACTCATTTCCTTTTGGGAATTGGGTATTTGAAGAGTCTCCACCTAACGGATTATGGTGCGTTAGGGCACCTAGAGCGATTAACTTTTGGGTTAGTTTGCATTACCAGAGATTAGGGTAAGGGCTCGAAGTAACCTCGAGGGGAAGGTGTTAGGCACCCCTCTTGGTCCACAACTGTGGGTTCCGGCCGAACTTATATTCACAAATTAGTCCATAAATAAACAATTGAAGCAAATAATTGCAAGTAGAGCATGTTGGGTATTATATAAAATAAGAATTTAAACAAGTTGTAAAAAAAGGAAGATAAAGTTTCAAGCAAAGAGGATTTGGGGAAGAGGGAGGTCCTAGGTTGGTTAGCCTATAGGATCACATCAGTACAATGCCCGGTAATCACTCCTTAAAAAAGGTCTACGCGTGGCATTAGCGCATCGGTCATCGTATCCATGTCTACCCTTCCCATCCCTTTTATTGGTCATGCAAAGGGAGTGTTGGTCACGGATTCCTACCGCGTGCTGCTACATGTCCCTTCTTAGTGGTCCCGGAGGGAGTTAGGACCTCTACCTATAGATAGTTCTAGACAAACCCCTAAGGCTTTAAAGGTGAAAATTCTAAGGCGACAAGCAAAACAATTAGGACTTTGAGCAAACAAGAACAGGA
Organism: Nicotiana attenuata; assembly: GCF_001879085.1. Classification (NCBI taxonomy): domain Eukaryota; kingdom Viridiplantae; phylum Streptophyta; class Magnoliopsida; order Solanales; family Solanaceae; genus Nicotiana; species Nicotiana attenuata. The sequence goes on along the minus strand of NC_031995.1, from coordinate 98,622,514 downwards.
AGGAGTAGATAAAGGCTCAATTTTCCTCCTTAAGTAAACATACAAGCGATGCGACTCGAACACAGTTAAGGTCTTTATTAATCAAAGTCCTAAAGCAGGATCTCTAAGTGACTGTGCGAAAACAGACCAAACCTTTATACCTAGAAGTTATAACCTAGAAGTTGCCTAGGGACTCCTTTTAAAAAATTATCAGACTCAGAAACGTTAAACGATAGAAAGAGCTTCAGGGGAGTGCAGTTTTGAAAATGCCCTAAGGCTTGCCTATATGCAACATACTGTGTCTATATTAATGCAGAGACAAACAGGTTTTCAAAATAGACTCCTTTAATACCTATAAGCATGGTATCTAATGAGATTAATGCAATTTTGAAAGAACTTGTTTCAGAAAATGCTTGACACTTAATAAGACCAGTTTTAGAAATGAACTAGGCGTGATGAAGTTGACTTATTAGGCCAAATTAAATCACGAGACAGAATTGCGAGTGTAGATCCCTATAGACATGATATCAAGGCGTATTACTGATTATAGAAACATACAGAAAGACTTCTTAGAACTGAATCGTCTTGAGTCCTATAGGCATGGCATCCATATCTGAATTGATTTAAGGCATGATTGTTTGGGACCTATAAACATGGTCCCTAACATGACAGAAGGCAAAACCTTATGAACATGATTTCTATCTGATGCAAACGAAATTAGAAGTGAGATCCTATAGGCATGATTTCTATTAGGCAAGGCAATCAGATTCAAAAGAGTAAATCCCTATGAGCATATTTTCTATTTCGCAAAGCAGGCAAATTAAAAAAGTAAAATCCTAAGAGCAGGATTTCTACCCATATTACCTCATAAAGTATACATCTACCCACCCTTTTTACTAAATACCCCAAATATCTGTTTACAAATTATTACAGGCCAATGAATGAATTACATAAGTAAAATAGAAAATCAAGAAGCTATTCTATAGGGAGCCTACAATTAGGCCCAAGTTTTCCAAAGCCTCCAATGGTCTCATAAGCCTCAATTCCATAGACAAATCAGAGTCTAGGTGCATCAAAGTTCCCTAAGGGCCTCAAGGACCCCGAGCAATGCTTACACCTAGACTCAGCAACCAAGAATTGAACAAGTGCAGTGTGGAAAGGCCAGCCTCAGTATGACAGAGTTCAGAGGGCTCTCAAGAGGATCCCAAGGCAGTACACATACTAGAGGGGGCAGAACTTATTGACTAAGAGTAAAGTTGAAGTACAGGACACAGGTTGAAAAGGGTTATTAAAGACTATACTGGAAAGTCTATTTTGAAAGCAATTAGTAAAGCAACAAAGATTGTTTGAAAAGAGGTTGGAGTAGTAAACAAGCTTAAACACCTTAAGAAAAGATCACACACAGCTAGTTTAAAGAATTCAGTAGTCATACAGGGGTCAAGGGATTGGGGATACATAGACATTTTGGCTGCACAACCCAGCAAAGATCTTAAGATTGGTTTGGACATGCTCAGAGATAGTTGACTCTAGCATAATCACACACCAGTCAGGAGAAATACAAGCACATAGAAGGGGTAATAAGGATTCGGGGATTCATAGGATGGTAAGCATACAAGAAATAAAAGACAATTGACAAGCATGCTTTGAAACCCACATAAGGGGATACATTAATCCAGAGGGAAGGGGAGACATAACAACATGCTGATAAGGCAACTTAACTACAAGTTCTACAATAGAACCACAAGTAGAAGCAAACAAGAAATAAAAGACTGAAACAATAACAGAAGCATATTATTGTTGGAGCTTTAAATCAAAACTAGGACATACCAGTGAAGGTAGAAGTAAGCAGAATGAAAAAATCAAAGTGCACAGATGATTAGCCTTGGCTTTCAGCCGGCTAATAGTAGAAAATAGCACAAGAGAGAGAGGGAGAGCAGAGACTTTAGTAAGAGAGGTAGTTTTTGGAAAACCGGTGTTCCATCTGTGTTAATGAAAGACTTGGGATATTTATAGTTGAAAGTAGGTAGTGAAATAAGGTAAGAATCATAGTAGTATAATAATTAAAGAACTCAGAATCAATCAATTAGAGAATCAAGGAAGTACTCCCTTAAGTTAAGGGAATCAAATCAAACGGGAAGATTCAGTATCATATAAGGCAAGAAGAAAAATCAGTGCATGACTAAATAAGGAAGGGGTCAAGGTTCAGTAAGCATAGAGTAGTCGATTAGGACTAAATTCATAAAACCTCAATTAAGGAAATGACTCAGTAAAAATAAAGTACCATAGCAAATAAGGTAATGAAATCAGTCAATTTAAACAGCCGAAGTTTTAGAAGAAAATCTTTCAATCAAATCATCAATTAAGGAAATCAGAATCAATCAAGAGGGAGTCATGATTCTGTATTTTCAACATATAAATAGAGAAGATCAAACAGACGTAGCAAACGGCAAGGTTAGTCATATTGACAGAGAGAAGCAAGAGATGAACAAGCAAAATGAGCACAGTCATACAAAAGTGACATAAGTAGGCTAAGGATTCAGTAAAACACATTCAAAGCATGGTAACCACGGAAGATTAACAAGAGTCAAATAAACAGCCTAACACACAGAACCAAAGCAAAGAAAATCTTAGAAATTAGGGCTCGGAGTCGAGTTAAAAGGCAGTAGGAACATAGGATCCGTCAAAACAAGCAAGGAACGAGGTTTAATCATAAAGATAATCGATTAAAACAAGTATAGAAGAAATTCCGAGAAACTCTAATTTTTAAAGGAAGTAAAACGGTTTAAAGTTGAGGATTTTTTAGAAGAAGCTTGAGATTAATGCAAATCATAGGAAGAAACAGACCTAAATCGTTAAAAAAACAAAAAAAAGCACAGATCTAAGAGATTCAAATAGGAGTTAGGGTTTCAAAGGAAACCCAAATAGAAACGAGAGAACCTGTTGCAAACTTCACAAATCGTAACACATATGGTGTGATTTTGCCCAAAGTCACACCAGAGAAGCCTCGAACAACAGAGACAGAAACCCTAGGTCCAAATCGACATGGCCTAGGACCCTTGAGGGCCTTAGAGATGATGAGCAAGGCGATGAGAGACCCATTGGAGGCTTGGGGTTGAAAGGAGGTCGCCGGAGATGACCGGAGAAGGAGGCGTTTGACAGAGTCTAGGGTTAGGTTGAGAGAGAAGACCGGAGATGAGAGAGCTTGAGGGCGGCAGAATTAGAAGAGTGATTAGGGTTAAGGGGTCTTTAGGATTAAAAAAGGAAGGGGCTTGTTTGGACCGTTGATTTGGGAGATCAACGGTCAGGATTCAACCGGTAGGTAGGTTCCGGGTTTGGGTAAGGGTTAATAGGGTCTTGGATCAGGTTATTTAATTAGAAGTTTGGGCCGAGAATTGGTCCGATTTTTGCTACAATTGAAAGCCAAATTTGGCTATAATTTAAATAGCCAGTTTTTCCCTATTTTTAATTTTAATAAATAATAAGTAATTTCTAGAAAATAATTTAAGGTGCCAAAATGATTTCAAATACATAATCAACATTTTAAAAATATAGGGATCAATTTTTTGCATATAAAATATAATTATACATGAAAAGGGCTAACGTTGCAATTATATGCAGTTTAGCTTAAAAATACTAAATGTAATTATAAAAATACATGAAAAATATATTAGCCATATTTTGACATAAGTATAGAAATTAAATGAGTAAATCATCATAACAATAATTTGGAAAATATTTATTGGGGTTTTATGAATAAAAAAGGGGAAAATAAATCAATTTAAACCCTTAAAATATTGGAAAAAATAATAAAAACCTTGTGCATGCTTATATATGCATATATATGCTATTTTGAAGGTTTTTATGCATATTTAAAATATATAGGAAAAATTTGGGTATCAACACCCAAATCGCATATGCGCCCCTCTCCCCGCATCTGCGATCCCGCAGATGCGGACAAATTCCTCGCACCTGCGCATCCCCTCAGCCCCAGCTAAAACCGCACCTGCGATGACATACTCGCTTATGTGGTCGCGCCTGTGACCAAACTCTTCGCAGGTGCGATCGCACCGGACCTGGTGCACTTCAGCAATTCCAAGTCCAAACTCATTCCGATTTCAATCTAAATCACCCTCGAGGCCCCCGGGACCCCATCAAAACATACCAACACCTCCCAAAATATCATATGAACTTAGTCGAGGCCTCAAATCACATCGTACAACATCAAAACACGAATCGCACCCCAATTCAAGCCAATTGAAACTAATGGATTTTCAACTTCTACAATCGATGCTGAAACCTATTAAACCAACTCCGATTGACCTCAAATTATGCACACTAGTCATAAATAACACAACTGATCTTATTCCAACTTTCAGAACCAAAATTCGAGCCTGGTAACCATAAAGTCAACTCTTGGTCAAACTTCTCAACTCTCCAAACTTCCATTTTTCCAACTTTCGCCAATTCAAGCCAAAATCCTCTACAGACCGCCAAATCAATATCCGGACACACTCCTAAGTCCAAAATCACCATACGGAGCTATCGGAACCTTCAACACTCCGTTCCGGAGTCATTCACACATAAAACAATATTCGGTCAACTCTTTCAACTTAGGCTTCCAACATTGGGACTAAGTGTCCCAACTCATTCTGAAACATCCCCGGAACCAAACCAACCACCCCAACAAGTCACATAACAATAATTGATCATTTAATAAGCAATAAATGGGGGAACGAGGCTATAATACTCAAAACGACCGATCGCATCGTTACAATGTATAAGTTGTCACAGGAAGTATTTGGGTGAAATCCATTGGTCATTCCAAAGGTTAATTTTTGGTACCGGAAGCAATAGTCCACGATGTACCTTTTTGCCATCAAAATATACGATGGGACCAAATATGCCCTCCATGTGGAGCCATTAAAAATAAGGGCATATTTGGACAAGCATTGGACGGTAGGAGTATATTTGTGTCAAAGCATTAACGACAGACAAATTCGATCAATTTCACATAGTTCAAAGGTATATATGGAGTTTAAAGCTGATGAAACATTGGCCTTGTGACTACCAAAGTCAATATAAAAGTGATAGATTAAATTTTGCGTTTAGATATGAGTTCGAATGATTGTGTTCAAGCTTTATGTTGGTGTACTCACCACTTTAACATACCTACAACACAGAAAATATGTTTTAAAAATTAATATTGGCATCCGAAGTTTAATCCATAGTGGCTCTCAACGTGGAGCACCAATCTAATGGTAAAACTTACTCGCAGTGAGAATACAAATTACTAACTAATCCTTATTAAGTGACAAGTTTTCGTGCGAAAACATATTATGTATCTAATGATATAAAAAAATTATTAAATGAATAGAACCTTCCACTTCCTTAAATTTTAAGACTTGTGCTTATTAATAGTCTTCAGTCAATATGGAAGCATCAAACCAAAAAAATTGACTTGTCAAAAGAAGAAAAGTTGCATTTGCTTGGTTAAAAAGACACTTTCTAATTTTTGCCTCTATAAAAGAAGACCAAAGTTCAAGAGGTCAGAACCACCACATAAAATTCCTCAACCAACATTGTAAAGCAAAAAACAGAGAACCAAAGTTGTGAGTTGTGAGATGGCAGAAGTGAAGTTGCTTGGTCTTTGGTATAGCCCTTTTAGTCACAGAGTTGAGTGGGCTCTAAAGATTAAGGGCGTGGAATATGAATTTTTAGAAGAAGATTTACAAAATAAAAGCCCTCTACTTCTTCAATCAAATCCTGTTTACAAGAAAATCCCAGTGCTAATTCACAATGGAAAGCCCATTTCTGAATCTATTGTCATCCTTGAATACATTGATGAGACATTTGGCGGCCCTTCCATTTTGCCTAAAGACCCTTATGACCGTGCTATAGCTCGTTTCTGGGCTAAGTTTTTTGAAGAAAAGGTATATTCTTTTCAGTGCTATATATTCTAATTAATTGGGAATATATTTTAGTAATAGTACGTTTACCATATTTTATGTTTTTATGAGTCTTTCCATGTTTGAGATTTGTATGTCGATAGAAAATACAACGAACTTTTAGTACTTTTATTTTTATTATAATATTGGACTTAGATGAGCTCAAATAAGGCAACATCATCAGACAGATACCAATTTGCTTGGGTTGAAGGTTGTTGTTGTTGTTGTAGTGGTAAATTCCTATTCCTATCCGCAGAATTGAACAAATTTTTATCGAAATTTAAGTTTCGAGTGTTCTACATTTGCAGGGGACATCAGTGGGGAGATCTTTCTTTCTAAAAGGAGGGGAGCAAGAGAAAGCTAAAGAGCAAGTTTGTGAGATGTTGAAAGTTCTTGATAATGAGCTCAAGAATAAGAAGTTCTTTGTCGGTAACAAATTTGGATTCGCTGATATTACTGCAAATGCTGCGGCACTTTGGCTGGGAGTTCTTGAAGAAGCATCTGGAGTTGTTTTGGTTACAAGAGAAAAATTTCCAAATTTTTGTGCGTGGAGAGATGAATACATAAACTGCAGCCAAAATAAGGAATATCTGCCTCCAAGAGATGAATTGCTTGCCCATTTCAAAGCTCGCTTTCAAGATGCAGCTGCTGCTTCTGCTCCCAAATGAATACTTTCTTGTTCATCTTTGAAGTTCAAAGATTTTGTGTGGCAATAAAATAGAAGTGGATTTAGTGCTAGTTTTGTGGGTTTAACTGAATCATTCGTATTGGCTTGAACAATGTATGTTATTTATTGTGTTCGGAATACAAATAAAAACAGAATATAATAAGAAATGAACTTGAATTAATTCTGATTCTACTGAACTTACTAAGTCCTAAAGGAATTTACTCCCATCAGAGTACTCGAGGCATTAGATTATTTCATCTCAGAATAGAACAATTTACCTTTGTTGCAATAGTGGTAATTCTCCAGCAAGTTTTGGATGCAAAGACGGGAACAAATTACGCTCAACTTCTATTTTGTGTTTGAAAAATAATGCAAAAAGTTTAAAAATTTGACAATGAAATTTGAGGCAAGGCCTCGATTTATATAGCCAACAAATGGGTAAGAGGAAAAGGTGTAATTCAAAAGTTGTTGCTTTTTCGGGAATAACCATGTGCCTTTACGAAAAAGTGCCCGCTTGGATTGATTTATTTTAAGTGTTTTTAAGCTAAAATAACTTTTAAGCCATTTTGTACTGCTTGGATGGAATAAAAAAGTGCTTTTAAGCACTTGTTTTTAAGCTAAAATGACAAAAATAAGCCAAAAGCTAGAATTCCTAACTTATGGCTTAAAAACTATTTTGGTTTAAAAGTCACTTAAAATAAGCTCATCCAAACGGGCTCAAAGTCATGAAATTAAAGATAAAAATTTATCGTCCATGTGACATAGCCATTATAGGTCCTCATATAGGAGACTGCCAACAACTGATCTTATTTGGAATGCAGTAGCTCAACCAAAATATAGGATCATCATGTGGTTTGCTACTCAAGGTAGACTGCTCGATTGCTCACTAAGAAAAGGCTAACTAATCTTCACATTCAGGTGGATGAAGACAAATGTAGTTTTTGTGTTGATCAAGTAGTGAAAACAAATCAACATCTGTTTGTGGACCGTCCATGGTCCACATTAATTCGAGACACCCTAATGCTTCTTGCTCAAAGTTGTTCGAACTATCTCTAGGAGTATGGCATGGGTTACTTCAGCGTTGTATCACCTGGTATTCGAACATTGGCTCGAGACATTTTCTCTATCCCCTTCTTACTTTGAAATTACGTTCTTAAACCGATAACTATCTTTCAGCTAACCTAGCCTCCTCCGTCCCTCGGGGCCAACAAGGGGCAGTATAGGAATATTCACCTGTTGCCCATCGACTACGACTACCCAGTCGTGAAGCTTATCCAGGAGATGTTTTTTATTTGCATTCATGTCTTTTGGAAAGACTGCCCTTCCTTAATATAGGAATAATTTCCCGACTCTACAGGCACGTGAAGTGAAGTGATTGCGAAGGCAGTTGTCATTCTTCTGTAAAAGTGCATTGGGTAGGAGTTCAAATGCAACCAGGAGATATAAAAAGAATTATGTATGATAGGTTACAAGTACTTTGGGCATAAGTACTTTTTTTTATGTTTTAATGATCTAACAGACTTACCATCCAGAACCAGATAAGGAACCAGTTATACATTTACAAGACCTTAAGATCACAAAGTTTCAGGTTGGGATCCAGCGAGGGATATAACTCAGCTCTTCAGAGTGGAAGGAACAGCTGAGGGAACAGGTCCCTACCAGTTCCCGAGGAGACTTTATGAAGTCAACTCTCCAGCTGCAAAGTTGCTGCCTGCACACGCTACTGTCCAGGAACAGTGTAGCAGTCAACTTTTTGTGGAAGGCTTTTTACCTACCTAGCTTACATCATTGTAAGTGATGTCACACATGTATAAATACAATCAGGGAAGGTAAAACAACTTACTTCATGAGAGAACAAGATAAAGAATCTGATACAATTAAGTTCCCTTGCATTCAGAATAACTAGTCAGATGTCTGGTTCAATTCTCAATGAAATTAGATAAGGAAACAACAGAGGAACCATAGGGATCAGTTTCCCTGTCGTTGTACAATCAACTCTACAGCTGTAAAAGCTGCTGCACTGTACCGTCTGGCAGCAGCACAGCTGTAGCTTGCTAAGGCCAAACTAAAGGGCACTTTATTGCATCATCCTTGATGACATCACACACATATATTATCAACATGAGGCAAGGGATTTCATCACTCCAACACTTGCAAAATCAAAAGAAAATTTTCTCTCAAGTGTTAGACACAACCTCTCTCAAGAACAAAGCTGCTGCAACCTCAAGGACCAGATCCAAAGATTGAAGATATCTTAAGTCCTTAGGTTTGTTGAGTCTTCATTATTTGTTCTTCATTTGTAACTCCTACTTAGCTTAATTAGAAGCATTATGTAGGAAACCCTTTGTAAATCATAAACCTTTGTGTTTGTGTCTTGGCTAGAGTTAGTCGAGTTGTGAAGTCTTTGTAATAGAGTTATTACAAAGTGGCTTGTAATAGTGTTGTTACAAGTTAGTGAGTGATTAAGTCTTTGTAATAGAGTTATTAGAAAGTGGCTTGTAATAGTGTAGTTACAAGTTAGTGAGGGATTAAGAGGTTAATTCCTAGGTTACAATAGGTTGTAATCTAACGATTGCTCAGTAGTGAAGTTGAAATCCTACAAGGGTAGGTCGTGGTTTTTAATCCCGTTGAGCTGGGAGTTTTCCACGTAAAATTCCTCTGTGTTCTTTATTTACTGCCGATTTACCGTGGGAACAAATAGAGAACCTGATTCCCTATACTGTTTGGTTTTACAGTCTGTTACTTACATCGGGAACTGATAGAGAACCCGGTTCTCTATACAGTTTGGTGGACGCTTAGTTTCTATCAAAAACACTTTATATTACTTGAAAACATGTAATGTAACCAATCAAAATCGCCAAAATGACTTATTACTAATATTGCAATAAATTAATAATGCAAACTCTATTTTGTAGGCCAACATGCAATTAATGGTGAAATTTTTTCGAGTTTTTCTGTTGTCGATTTGACCCATGATTTTCAACGTTTACACCATTTTATTAGGCCCTCTATTTTAAAACGGCAGAGTTGGGACTCGTCCGAGGCTCGCCCTGGGGTGAGCACTCGTAAAACGCCCCTGGGCTCATGTGTGGGGCTTAGTTCCATGAGACTTACGCCTCGTCCTCTGGGGCTTACGCTACGGACACGCCCAACGCCCAACGCCCGGCGTATTGGGCTCGCCTTATAGAACTTTATGCAATTGTGTGTAACTAACCTTGTAAATCCTCAAATTTTCTTAATAACCCATTGTCTATTGAAATTACTTTTTTCTTAATCATAAATCATTAAGTTGAGAGTATTTTATGTCATAATTAAAATAACAATTATTGCACGTTATCCATTAAGTCTGCTATAATAGTAAATTTTAAAAAAAATCTTTCATTNAAGGGCACTTTATTGCATCATCCTTGATGACATCACACACATATATTATCAACATGAGGCAAGGGATTTCATCACTCCAACACTTGCAAAATCAAAAGAAAATTTTCTCTCAAGTGTTAGACACAACCTCTCTCAAGAACAAAGCTGCTGCAACCTCAAGGACCAGATCCAAAGATTGAAGATATCTTAAATCCTTAGGTTTGTTGAGTCTTGTTATTTGTTCTTCATTTGTAACTCCTACTTAGCTTAGTTAGAAGCATTATGTAGGAAACCCTTTTGTAAATCATAAACCCTTGTGTTTGTGTCTTGGCTAGAGTTAGTCGAGTTGTGAAGTCTTTGTAATAGAGTTATTACAAAGTGGCTTGTAATAGTGTTGTTACAAGTTAGTGAGTGATTAAGTCTTTGTAATAGAGCTATTAAAAAGTGGCTTGTAATAGTATAGTTACAAGTTAGTGAGGGATTAAGAGGTTAATTCCTAGGTTACAATAGGTTGTAATCTAAAGATTGCTCAGTAGTGAAGTAGAAATCCTACAAGGGTAGGTCATGGTTTTTAATCCCGTTGAGCTGGGAGTTTTCCACGTAAAATTCCTGTGTTCTTTATTTACTGCCGATTTACCGTGGGAACAAATAGAGAACCTAGATCCCTATACAGTTTGGTGGACTCTTAGTTTCTATCAATTGGTATCAGAGCCGGTTCTTTCTAAAAGGTTAACACCTAGAAAGGATCTACATGGATGCTCCACCAAACTTCGAGGAAAGTCAATCAACCGACATACCACCCAGAGTTCAGAAAATGGTTCGTAAAATGGAGGCATTCCCAAGAAGGGTAGTTTTAGCAGAAACACTAAAGGATACGATTGTTGTCACAAGTGCAGAAAGCCAGGACATTTCATCAAAGATTGTCCTCCACAATCAGGACCATTACAAACACAATGCTTCTAAGATGGTTAAGAGGAACCCGGTCCCCGACAGAAAGTGTAAGAGAAGAGATGTCGCTGATAATATTGTAAAGCAAGATCTGGATGCCTGGGGAGATTCCTCTAGTGAATCTGAGGGTGATGATGAACAGGAAGGCACCACCTTGATGGCCGTTGAAAGAAAAGCTGCAAAATATGATTCCATATTTGCATTGATGGCAAAATCAGACGAGGATGAAGAAGAAGATGATGATGAGGTAAACTTCTTAGATGTTCAAAGAAATCTATAGTATTATTCTCCGAAAAAACTTATGTCTTTGGCAATTGTTTTAATTGATGCGTATCATAGTCTTATAAATGATAAAGATGCCTTAACTGTGGAACTGGGAGAAGCAGAACAATCGAGAGAAGATCTAGTAGTTGGGGTGGTAGACTTAGAGGAAACCATTGAGAGTCTGAAGAAAGAAAAAGATGCCTTAACTGAAAAAATTGCAAACATAGGACATGAGAGAGATGATCTAGTGGTTGTTGTGGTCAATCTAAAAAAGACCATTGAGTGTGTTAGAAAGGAGAAAGAGGTTTTAACTGAGATGGTTGCTAACATTGAGCATGAGAAAGATGACATATTAGTGGTGGTTGTAGACCTAAAGGAAACAATTGAGGAACTAAAAAGGGAAAGCCTAGGAACACTCAAAAAGGAAAGGAAGTTGCAAGTTAGGCACACCTTAAGCTTGAAAATGAGTTAAGATTAGTGAAATCTAGTTTGTGTGCCGAGATTGAGAAAAACAAACAACTTTAGGAAGAACTAGGAAGAGTGAAGAGTGATCTTGAAAAATCACTTAAGTGGACCTGGTCTGATACTATCACTGCCTTGTACACAAACAATGGGGAAAACAGGCAGGGAATCGGGTTCCAAAGGGAAAAGACTCCCTACAACCCTCATAGCAAGTACGTTACTGTACCTGACAATTGGCTTTGCACTCACTGTGGCAACACTAGGCACTTTAAAGAAAATTGTAAGGCCAGAATTCAGTCTCAACAGAAAAATAAAATTTTTGCTGAAAAAGTAACTGCTGCTAGGGAACCTGGTCCTTCACATAAAAAATGTATAATGCCTGCTTGGACTAAAAGAGCCCTCATTCACCCCTTTCCTCATTACAAGGGACCCAAACTTGTTTGGGTTCCTAAGTCTAACCCTTGATTTCCTTGTGCAGGGAACAGTGAAAGGGAGCAGTCAATAGTGGTACATGGATAGCGACTGCTCGAAGCACATGACTGGAAGTACAAATGATTTCCTTTCACTGAAGGCCCTGCAGGGAGGGAGTGATCCTTTGAAAATGGTAAGAAGGGATACATTCTGGGAGTTGGAAGGATCGTGAAGTCTCTTTCCCACTCTATTGAAAATGCGTATTTCGTGAAGGGGTTGAAGTATAGCTTACTGGGTATTTCCCAAATCTGTGACAAGGGGATCTTAGCTGTATGAGTGATGTTGATGATAATGCTGAGCTATGGCACAGAAGGCTGGGTCATGCAAGTTTCACGCTGCTGAACAAATTGGTCAAGTAGGACCTGGTTCGTGGAATGCCGAAGTCAAGCTTCAAGGATCACAGGGTGTGTGATGCATGTGTAAAAGGAAAGCAAGTCAGATCCTCTTTCAAGCCCAAAATGGAAGTTAGCATCACAAGGCCACTTGATCTACTACATATGGATCTATATGGACCTATGAGGGTGCCAAGTAGAGGAGGAAAGAGGTACATATTTTTGTCATTGTGGATGACTACTCTAGATTTACATGGACCTTGTTCATCAGAACTGAAGATGAGACTCCAACCGACATGGAGGAGCCTGGTCCCTCAATCAAAATGTCTGAAGCAGAAAACTGAGTTGTGGATGCTGTACATGGAACTCCAGCTGTTGAGGTGAGGAACAGGACACATGGATCAAATCCAGAAGAACCTTGATCCTCTCTTAATAAGATTCATGTGCCCAACTGGACGCACAAGAGCTCACAACCTCTTCAAAATATAATCACTCTTCTTGATTCAGGAATTCAAACCAGATCAAAGACAAGAAACTCACTTGCCTTCTTAGCCTTTCTCTCTTAAATAGAGCCCAAGAATATCAAGGAAGCATTGAAAGATGCAGACTGGATTACAGCTATACAAGAAGAGCTCCGTCAATTTGAGAGGAACAGTGTGTGGAACCTGGTTCCACAACCTGCTGACAGAACTGTTATAGGAGCCAGGCTCCCCGTGCTTGGTGTGAAAGGTTGTCATAATTCCTTCTAGAAAATGGCTTTTAAAGAGGGAAAATTGACAACACTCTTTTTCTGAAGAAACGAGGAAGGAACCTGCTCATTGTGCAGATCTATGTTGATGGCATCATCTTTGGAGCAACAGTTTACTCTCTATGTGAAGAATTTGCAAAACTTATGGGAAGTGAGTTAGAAATCAGTATGATGGAACTGAATTTCTTCTTAGATTTACAAGTGAAGCAAACTCCCAAGGGGACAATGATAAGACAACAGAAGTACATCAAGAAGCTGCCGAATAGATTTGACATGGAGACATAAAAAATCATGACATCCCATCGCCACAGCTACTCGTCTAGACATGGATGAACCTAGTTCCCGTGTAAATCAGACCATGTATAGAGGTATCATAGGGTCACTTCTGTAGCAGACTAGATATTGTTTTTAGTGTGGGTCTTTGTGCTGAGTTTCAATCCAATCCAAAGGAATCTCATCTAAAAACTGCCAAGAGAATCCTAAGATATTTAAAAGGGATGCAGGACCTGGTTCTCTACTATCCCTCGAGAGATAACTTTGACTTGGTTGGATATGTTGATGCTGATTATGTTGAATATCTGGTGGATAGAAATAACACATCTGGAACGGTATATTTTCTGGGGTCATGCTTGATCTAATGAGGTACAAAGAAACAAATTGTGTGGCTCTTCCTACTGTTGAAGCTGAATACGTGGTTGCTGCTTCTTGTTGTGCTCAACTAGTATAGATCAAGCAACATCTTGAAGACTTTGGTGTATTTATAGCTTGAACCCGGTACAACACAAGAGGACAAAGCACATTAATGTGCGACATCACCTTTTGAAGGATAGTGTTGAAAAGGTTCTAATTTGTATGAAGTTCTGGAATACGGAGGACCAGGTAGCAGACATTTTCACCAAGGCACTGAGCAGGGAACATTATGAAAGAAATCGTCTGGAGTTGGGGTTGATCAAGCTCAACTAAGGACCTGGTCCTTTGATGATTGGCTATGTTAAGAAGGAAAGGTACAATGCTAAAAAGTATTTTTCGGCGACATCTAACTCAAATCTATACTGTTACAGATATACACATATGGCAGTTTCAAGACAAAAACAAGTAAGATTGACATTGCACTTCTAGAAGTCTTTGCTCAAATTTTCAAAAACTGCCAAGGAACCTGGTTCTTGCGACTCAGGTTAGTGGTCTCTTCAATACTTATATGTCTATTTAAGCTACTGTAGTGTTATTTCATTAATTTATTTCCGCCTTTCTCCTGCCTCTCTCCTAACTTTTGAAGTCCAAAATGTTAAACCTTTTCTGAACTGACCCGTTGCCCCAAAAAGGCACTTCTTTATCTTACACCCAACTAAAACCGATTCTTATCTTCAAAACCAAAATCAACCCTGTCTCAAAAAGAATCCTTCTCTCCAAATATGCCAAAAGCGAACCCAACTCTATCACTTTCCAAAATCCTAACTCCATCTGAATCAAAACCCCAATAAGTCTTTGGTAGATTTTGATGGTAGTTTAACTGAAAGGGAACAGGGTAGATATAATATTCTAGTGCGTGAGGATGAAATTAGTGCTGGATTTGTGGAAGTCTTGAAGGATGGAGAAATTGGTAAATGTGCAAACTGAATGAGGGACCTGATCCCTCAAGCCCTTCTCGGGAAGTAAATTTTAATGATGATCTTTTTCTTTTTGAGTTTTGTGCTTAAACGAACTTCTGATCCAGTAAAAAGGATTGATGAAAAGTAGGTTGATTGATAATGAAGTGGTATGACCTGCTGATGTGATTGTGGAAGAGAAAATGAAGTGTAAAAAAATATTGGAGAAAAGAAAAGTTGGCTGAGAAAGATGCATCAAATGATAAGGGTAAATAGATTGAGAAGAACAAGAGGGAGATATGGCTGCTCAGGGATAGAAAGGGTACTATAAGCGAAGAACCTGGTTCCTTACAGAAACAAAAGGTTGAGTCATCAGGTTTGGAGAGGTAGAAGACTCTGAAGTCTCAAAAAGTGTTGTTAGGCAGAGTGTTGACTCTGATATTGCTGAAAAATGGAGGAACTTCTTGACATTGTTGAGTTCCAAAAATAAAATCATCTCTTTGTCCCTCTAAGTCCCAACGTTTATGAAAAAGAAGTAAAAACTTCTATGTTTTATGTGATACTCTGATGCTATATGTGCATGGGACAGAATTTGTTCTTGATGAGAAGAAGCTTGGGGAGATTTTTGGTGCTCTGATTGATGGTTCAGCCTACTCAAATAGGTTGAGAACCAGGTCCTCGTGGACCCTTGGCAGAATAGAATGCTAAGTTGAAGGGTAAGAATGAAAGATTAAGGAAACAGGTGAAGGAACTGAGAGAGCAGATGATCTTTGATCAAAGGAGAGTGAATGAACGAATGGACAAGCTCATCAAGGCCTTAGCCCATTACATTTCCTCTGGCCCAGTGATCCATGTCTTTCACTCCTTCCAAATTCCCTTGAATTCTTATCTTCTTTTGATCCCTATATTTGATGACATTGGTGCTTTAGTCGTTTAAATTGTCATATTATGTATTGTTGAAATTATTGTGCTTTTATTATAATTACTCTACTATGCGCAATCACTCTAATTTGTGCAATGACATTCACTTGTTGTTCTTGTTATTGTTTATGCTGTGTTGCCCAAGTGGCATGAGTTAATGTTGCTGAACTTCTTTTTGGCTGTGCTTCTTCTGTTATTCTTTTCAATGATGCCAAAAGGGGGAAGTTATATAGGTGTCAACATGGGGGAGTAATAGAATCGAATTGATATGTTGTGTTGTGCATGAAAGATAGCTTTGCTTCGCAGGGGGAACGTTGCTGATAATATGTTGATTATAGGTCTGATCCACAGGGAAACTTGTGAGGAATCTGGTTCTCAAGGGGAATATTAATTTTGGGTTTGTCATCATCAAGAAGGGGGGGAATTGCTCTAAGTTACGCTATGTCATGTTTTGATGATGACAAACGTTCTCAAGGAAATGGGTACGAACCAGATGTGATCAATGCATGTAAGGAATCTGATTCTCCAAGGGAATATTAATTCTGGGTTTGTCATCATCAAAAAGGGGGAAATTGATAAGTTATGGTATTTTGAGTTTTGATGAATTGCCAAACAGTCTTGAGGAACCTGTTGTGGTCAGTTCCTTAGGTTTGGTTCTTAGGGGGATATGCTGATTCGTAGAGGGAACAATGTTCAGATTCGGTTCTCAGTGGGAATATCAATTCTAAGTTTGTCATCATCAAAAAGGGGGAAATTGATAGGTTACAAGTACTTTGGGCATAAGTACTTTTCTTTATGTTTTGATGATCTAACAAACTTACCATCCAGAACCAGATAAGGAACCAGTTATACATTTACAAGACCTTAAGATCACAAAGTTCCAGGTTGGGATCCAGCGTGGGATATAACTCAACTCTTCAGAGTGGAAGGAACAACTGAGGGAACAGGTCCCTACCAGTTCCCGAGGAGACTGTATGAAGTCAACTCTCCAGCTGCAAAGTTGCTGCCTGCACACGCTACTGTACAGGAACAGTGCAGCAGTCAACTTTTTGTGGAAGGCTTTTTACCTACCTTGCTTACATCATTGTAAGTGATGTCACACATTTATAAATACATTCAAGAAAGGTAAAACAACTTACTTCATGAGAGAACAAGATAAGGAATCTGATACAATTAAGTTCCCTTGCATTCAGAATAACTAGTCAGATGTCTGGTTCAATTCTCAATGAAATCAGATAAGGAAACAGCAGAGGAACTAGATATGGATCAGTTTCCCTGTCGTTGTACAGTCAACTCTACAGCTGTAAAAGCTGTTGCACTGTATCGTCTGGCAGGCTGCTGTAGTGTACCGTCTTGCAGCAGTACAGCAACACAGTTGTAGCTTGCTAAGGCCAAACTAAAGGGCACTTTATTGCATCATCCTTGATGACATCACACACATATATTATCAACATGAGGAAAGGGATTTCATCTCTCCAACACTTGCAAAATCAAAAGAAAATATTCTCTCAAGTGCTAGACACAACCTCTCTCAAGAACAAAGCTGCTGCAACCTCAAGGACCAGATCCAAAGATTGAAGATATCTTAAGTCCTTAGGTTTGTTGATTCTTTGTTATTTGTTCTTCATTTGTAACTCCTACTTAGCTTAGTTAGAAGCATTGTGTAGAAAGCCCTTTCTAAATCATAAACCCTTGTGTTTGTGTCTTAGCTAGAATTAGTCGAGTTGTGAAGTCTTTGTAATAGAGTTATTACAAAGTGGCTTGTAATAGTGTTGTTACAAGTTAGTGAGTGATTAAGTCTTTGTAATAGAGTTATTACAAAGTGGCTTGTAATAGTGTAGTTACAAGTTAGTGAGGGATTAAGAGGTTAATTCCTAGGTTACAATAGGTTGTAATCTAAAGATTGCTCAGTAGTGAAGTTGAAATCCTACAAGGGTAGGTCGTGGTTTTTAATCCCGTTGAGCTGGGAGTTTTCCACGTAAAATTCCTGTGTTCTTTATTTACTGTGGGAACAAATAGAGAACCTCGTTCCCTATACTGACAGTCTGTTACTTACAGTGGGAACTGATAGAGCACCCGGTTCTCTATACAGTTTGGTTGACGCTTAGTTTCTATCAATGTACCTAATAAAAAGGAAGAAATGGCAGCAGGTAAAGAAGGAAGTCATAGCTGCACTCCGGATAGCAATAGTATATCATATTTGGAAGGCTAGGAACTGAAAAATTTTCAGGAGTAAATGTTGAGAGTATTGTAACAAAGATAAAAAAAGGAGTCCGGAACCTAAATGTGGTCTTTTTGGACACAAAAGACCGAAATAAGTGGAAAAAAACCTTAGTGACCAAACTATATAAAACGCAGTTTTAAAGCGCGCATTTCTTTAACGTCCGTTTTGGACGTTAAGGTAAAGCGCGTTTTAGAACCGCGTTTTATATAAAGCGCTTTTTCGAAATACGCTTTACCTGAAGCTGATAAGACGTTCATCTAAAACGTGGTTTGTTAAAGCGCTATATATAAAACGCTTTAATAAACCACGCTTTTCATCTTCAAATACCCGTCCTCTTCCCTTCCCCCACGTTCAAACCAGACCCCCCCCCCCCTCCCCTTTTTAAATTCGAACCAGCGGTCCCCCCCTCCTATTAACGAGATGAAAAACAAGAGTGGACCCCACCCGTCCCATAAAAAGTAAAGAGTGTTGGTCCACATCCTAGCTAAGGCCTTCTCTCGTTGTGGTTCCTCGTTTCGGACTAAAATCTTCAATTCTTCAACTTTCCAAAAAACATAAATCGAGGTATTTCGATTTAGTTTTTGTCGAAACTCGTATAAAAAATGCATATTAGTTGTTTTACATGTGTTCTATGTTGTTTTGTGTTTTTGTTGCGATTAAACTAGTATGCTATTTTTATCCGGACTTAGATATTAGTGTGCTAAAAAAAATATTTCAATTGAGAAATCATTATTATTTGTTAAAAAAATATTAATAAGTTACTTTTTACTGTTGTATATGTATTTTCGTCAATGTTTTGTGATTTAATATATTTTGTTATTTTTATCTGGTTTATATTATTTATTTGCTTAAAGACTAGTAATATAGTGCCATTTTAGGGTAGTAAAATATAGTACCTTTTAGCGTAGTATCCTTGTAGTTTAAGTATCTCTTTTACTCAAAAATATGTCAAAATAACTGATAGGTCAAACACAACTCTGTCCAATTATAGTCAACGATCGTAACAAAATAACATGAGAAAAGAATAAATTCCGGAGATCTTGGTGCTACTGGGCCGCAAATAACGAGCTTGGAACCCATATGTGAATATTTAATAATGAAATATTATATAATTATAAAAATTAATTATTTAATTTACAAACAAACATATAAAACTATAAAGCTAACATGTAAAATAATAAAACTAACACATAAAAGAATTCAGAATATCGTGCTGCTATTAGGCCTCAAATATCGAGCCTGGAACCCATATGTGAATACTTAATAAGTAAAGATTGTATAATTATAAAGATTTTGCTTATTTAATTTACAAACAAACATATAAAATTATAAAACTAACATGTAAAATAAGAAAACTAACACATACAAGAATTTAGGATATATTGGTGCTACTGGGCCTTAAATATCGAGCCTGGAACCCATATGTGAATATATTAATAATTAAATATTGTATAATTATAAAAATTAATTATTTAATTTACAAACAAACATATAAAATTATAAAAGTAACATGTAGTTAATGTTGTTTAATTTACAGTAGATGACATGGAGGTGCCGCCTATTCATCTCGGACCTTCTAGCGATGAGCTACTGTCGATACAGGGCGATCATAGGTCCGCCCACATTTGGGAGGGAGAGTTATTGGCCCAGACTCTCTGCATCAGGAGAGTGGACGACATGTGGGACTTTCTGAAAGGCAAATTTCTCCATCCCCGTGTAGTCAGACGCCTGCAGGATACGGGCTTCTATAGGATTTCGGAGATCGGGCTGTTGCAGCTCGATTGGTCTTTGGTCACGGCCCTGATAGAGCGGTGGCGACCGGAGACACACACATTCCACTTGCCCATTGGCGAGGCCACCATCACACTGTAGGACGTGAAGGTTATATATGGGCTACCCATTGATGGACATCCCGTTGCGCTGCCGCAGGGCATGAGAGAGATGAAAGGTGCACAGTACCTGGACATGCTGCAGCAGCTCATTGGTTTCCGACCACAGGATGACAATGCACTAGCTGGGGCCAGTCATTTTCCGTTGACGACTATTCGAGATTATTTGGAGATATTGCATCCTGACATCGATGGTGATACACCGGATTATCATGTTAACCAATATACGAGGTTGCTGCTACTCCTTATGTTTCGAGGGGTCTTGCCGAACACTTCAGGGAACCTAGTCAGCTTGAGATTTCTTCATCATCTTGAGCAGCTAGATGATTTACCCAGTACAGCTAGGGTGCTGCTTTTCTCACCTACTTGTACAGGCAGATGTGCCGGGCGAGCATGGGCACCCAGAGTGACGTTGCTGGATTTTTGCCGCTACTACATGTGACAATATATTCGAATACTCTATTCATTTTAACGTAACTAGTAAGAATATATCTTAAATTTTACATCAACTTTTTATGTTAGCTTTGGGCCTGGGAGCAGGTCCTGCAGTTGCAGCCACCTCTACCACCATTAGCTCCGATGTACCACCTCTGTTTCTCCCTCTAGCTAGGAGGTGGGTTCTCCGGCGGGGATATACGCGTGAGTATGAGGCTCGGCATAATCTCCCCTTGTGCAGGGATATCTTGGATTTGCTGGAGGGGCACAGGTAAATGTATACCTAAGTTTACTTGGCATAGCTTCACATGTGTTGTGTATACTCACACTTTCTGTTGTTACTTAATAGTTCATCTGGACGTCATACAGCGACGCGCTGATAGTTGGCTTGCCCGCTTATTGCTCGGCCGGCCGACTTATGTGGGGCTCTTCCGTCCCGTTGATGTGCCTTGATATTATGGAGCATCATGCCACCTGTGAGCACGTGATTTTTGCCCTATGTGAATTACTCCTAGAAACTCAAACAAAATATTTTCTTTCATTATTTTATAATTTTGTGGATTTTTGTTAATTGTTTGCAGTTGTTTGTGCACATTTATTATTGCTTAATTCATGAAAAATACAAAAATACTTGGCATTTGCGTGTAGGATTTAATTTCACATTTTAGGATTAATTAGTGATTAATATTACAAACAAATAAAGAAATAACAAAAATGGTTCTTTTTGCACTCATATGTTTAATTGTCTTAGTTTGCATTTAAATTAGGAATTAATGCATTTGGAAATTAAGTAGTATAATTTTAGAGTCAGTTTGGATTTTTATTGTTAATTTTGCATTTAACAAAATACCAGAAAATAAATAAAAGAAATTAAAAATAAAAGGAGAGGAAATTAAAGGAAATAGGGTGGTCTTCATGGATTGCCCGATTTTGGGCCAAAATTGAGCCCAAAGCCCCAAACCCACTTCAGAACACACCCATTTTCCCAGGCCCAAATGCCCCTATATCCGGACCAGCCCCCCTTCCCCCCCCCCTTTAATAAAACGACGTCGTTTAGCGTCAAAATAATCCAGGCCATCCATCTTCCTTGATCCAACGGTTAGAATTCCTCCCCCCATTTTACATAAAAGTGTCATTAAACCCTAGAGACAGTATGTTTCTTCCTCGTACCCCCTCCCCCCCCCGTAACGACGTCGTTTCCGCCACTCTCCGCCATGAGCCGCTGGCCGGAAATCGTCTCCGCTGGCGGCGCTCACCCAATGACCCCCAAAATTTTACCACGGCTTCTCCTCTTCTTCCCCTTTTCAAATCCAAACCCCTCTCCCCTCAAATCCTACCCAATCCCCTCAAATCTACCAAACCCTAGGCGCCGCCACCACCGTGCACGGCGGCGCCGGCTCCGTTCACCACCAAAATTACACCACAGAGCCTCCTCACCCTCCTCTCTTCAAATCCTTAAACCTTTTTTTCCAAATCCCCGTCAAAGTCTTCGAATTTCAAATCAAAGATTCCCTCAAAACCCTAGTTCACCCAATCGGCCTCAAATTCATACCACATGGTCTCCTCCTTCCTCTTATGGCGAATCCAGTGTCAATGGTGCTCGAATCTCGCCGGAGATGGTTGATTTTTGAGGTGATAAGCCGGCAGAATCCCATGAACCCTAATTCGAGTAGGCGTTCAGGCTGGTCCAATCAGTAAGTTTTATTCGTAATTTTGTTATTTCTTCGTCTCGTGAGTGTTTGATTCGACTGTGTTCTTGGTGACAATTAGTCTCGCGTTAATTCCTGTTTTGATTTTTAGTTTAGTTTAATCCTGATATGATTTTGCTTTACTTTTGAACATTTAAATGTCAGTTAATTAGCTCAAGTGATTAATTGTTAGTGTAATTGGATTTTCTGTTATTTTCGATTCAGTTTTGATGTGTTTGCTTTTCTTCTGATAGTAATAGTGTGTTCGTCTGGTTGTGATATGTGTTTTGTTCAATTCAGTTTTATTCCTGCTAGTATAGATTTAATTCTGTTTTTAGGTAGCCTTGTTTAATCATTATTTGAATAACAGAGTTGTTAGGATTGTCAGTTTGATCAATGTTTGGAATAACTGAAGTTTAACTTAATCAAGTAATCTGATTGTTAGTATAGTGGTTGGATTTGGCTGACTAACCATGGTTGCTAACCATGGTTAAGGGGGTTGGGTCAGTTAATTGAAGATGGTAATTTCGGGGAATTCAGGGGTAGTTTAGATACTTAGAATTGCATAAGAACATGATAGATGAAACTGAAATCCACTAGGACCTTCTAGAATGGGTTTTAAGTTTGAAATTCAGAAAATAGGTGGTATAACTTGAGACACAAGTCAGTAAATAAAGTACTGAATGAATAAAAACTGAAAAATAAAGAGGGACTGAAAAGAAACTAGAAAATTAAGGGCTGCCCTCCCTTATGCCTATAAAAGGCAGTCCTTTTTGCCTTACGTCAGAAGTTTTTTGAGCTCTAAATCCCCCCCCCCCCCGAAAATATCTTCAAGTTCCACAGATCTGAAATTCAAATTCAGATCCAAACTCCTCTTAGATCTTAGCTTTCTTCAAAGAAAAAACAAACAAAAAACAATAGAAAAAAAAACCAAAAACTCAAGAAAAAAGTTACTGTTTCATTAGCTTA
>NC_031995.1:98589315-98599467 GCF_001879085.1 Nicotiana attenuata | reverse complement strand
CTCAGTTTATGCTTCGTGTTGATGTGATGTACAAGGGGAGTAATTCAGTCGGGTGCTTCTTAGAGGGGGTGTTCGTGTGCTAGCAGGGGCTTGGAGTTTTATTATATTCCGGAATAAGTTAGAGTAGGTGACTCTCAATAACGGTTCTAGTGGATTCAAAGGTCAAAGTTTGGTCCTAGATTCAATTTCAAGTTGTTTAGGGGTTATTTCAAAGCTTTTTGGTTTGTTTCTGGTGGCTGAAGCTTCAGAGATCTGCTAGGATTGATTTCGAGTGGGTTTTTGGTTTCAATCGAGTTATTTTGGAGTCATTTTGGTGCTGTACCTCTGTTACATATTCCTGGGTTAAAATTGCTGCTGTGACTTGCTACTTGCTCTGCTAACTGTTTGATCTGCTGCTGATCCTCGTCTCTTCTTGTTGAATTTCAATTTCCAGGTACATAATCTAAAGCTGATCTGTTGTATCTTCTCAAGAAAACATGGGAATAAAATTGATGTTTGATCTTTGCTGAAGTTGCATTGTGGCATTAGCCTCCTATATTTTGAAGTAGTTGCATAAGTTCAATAGTTATATCCTTTGTATTTTAAAATGAGGACTGGAATGTATAATTAGGACTATTTTTGGAATTGTTTGCACCGTCGTGGTTAGGCTGTATAATTGAACTATAGAGCTGAGTTTAGTTGTAGATTACGATAGCTCGTAGGTTGGTTATGATGTTTATTTTGACTGTTTCAAACTGCTAGGAAAGTGCTTTGATTTTAGCATGACCTGATATAGTGTTTAATGATAATCGAATTAGCTAGATAAAAATAATTGTTCAAGTTTCAGGTCCAGCGAAATGGCAAATGTGCTCATATAGATAAACTTGTTATTAGTTGTCAGGTTTAGCATGCTGATTCAGGAAAATATGGAAAAATCATATTCCGATAAAATAGGAACCTTGAGTTCGATGTTAGGCCATTCAGTGTTGTTTTTTTGAAGGATTTCACTAATTTAAATCTGAAGAGCAAATTTAGAATCAACTTGATAATTGTATTGGATTTGAATATTTCTGCTAATTATTCCAGTTGACAAGTCCAATTGTTTGAGGTTTTTTTTATAATTCTGTTTGGGCTTACTCATAAGCACAAGGCTGGGTAGCCCACACCACTTGTGCTGCGCCCCAACATGCTGATGCCAGGCCTAATCCCAGGCCTGCTTGTTCTACCCAATTGGACTTGCCTCAAGGCCCGAAGGTTGATAACAGTCACAAATGAATTATCTCATGCTTCTGGGTTCAACGATAAGGCCCACATAATCAGACAGTAATGTCACCTAGTCCTGAAAACAGTTAACCTTAGGATTGGATTGTATTTTAAACCCAATGTGTTAAAGTTCGAAATTCTTTTCTTTATCAAGTTAAAATTCCATAATACAAATTTGGGTCCTCGGGTTAGGTAGCGGGTCCAAAATAAAAGGCTTGCCCTTTTGTTTGAATCCGGACTTGAACTTGAAGCCCGAATTTTATAATATTAAGTAACTAGGATTCTTTAGAGACAAATTTAAATAGAAAATTGTAGTTTGCTCTAGGATGGCCTTTAAATGAAAAATGAGACGAGCCTCGCCGAACAAAACACATAAATTGCGGGGCCCTCATTAAATGCTTATATCAAAATACTTAGAATTCGGGGCGTGCCGTTTAGTGAATTTCATGGCCTCCCGCAAAGATAATAACACGTGAGCCACTTTAGGCGCGCTTTTAATAATTTTACCTTCTTAAATACGGGTGTGCATTTCATGCAACCCAAATCCAAATCCCAAAACGTTGAATAAGAATGTGTCGAGGATCCGGGTGCATTTCATGTGACGTGATCCAAAAACACGTTCTTAAACGACGTTCACTTTCTTAGTAATTGACCAAAAGCGGTAAATAATTCTAAAATTGCACTATAGGTCTTAACATGTATTAAAATCAGATTTTAGCCAAATATAACAGTTGAGCGACCGTGCTAGAACCACGGAACTCGAGAATGCCTAACCCCTTCTCCCGGGTTAACAGAATTCCTTACTCGGATTTCTGGTTCGCAGACTGTAAAACAGAGTCAAACCCTTTCCTCGATACGGGATTCAAACCGGTGACTTGGGACACCATAAATCTCCCAAGTGGCGACTCTGAATCTCTTAATAATAAATCCCATTCCGATTGTCCTTTAATTGGAAAAACTCCTTCACGCCCTTGCGGGGGTGTGTAGTAAAAAGGAGGTGTGACAGCTCTGGCGACTCTGCTGGGGACAAAAACCCAGAACTTCGGTTCAGGGTTTAAGAATTCGAGCATAGAATAATTGTTATGTTTGGCTTTATCTGATTTTCCTACATGTTTCCTGCTAAATGTGCTAGATGTTTTACCGCTTTGATATTATCTGAACTGTATATAAACTGTGCCGAAACCCTTCTCTTCTCACCTCCGGGGATGTGCTTACTGGTTGAGACTCCCTATTTTGTTAGTGTCATACTCTGAAATAAGAAAGAGGCTCGGACAAGTTACTAAGCCGGACGATCTTGCGGGTCCCCGGTACGTAGCCCCCTCCTCGACTCGAGTTGTTTGCTCGAGTACACAGTCTAGAACATATACCTAGGTTTTGAACCTAGAATAACTTGACTTCATGCCGGATCCCTAGTAGGAACGCTTATTTGCTTCACGTGCATTTGCCGTAGGGGACTCAACACAGGGGTTGGGTCCGTCTAGGACAGGTAACCTGAAATGAAAAGACCATCCTGATGCATCTTACGTGTTGCGTGTGCATTTATTTGTCTCGGACTTGCATGCTGACTGGCTTTGGAGTATTTGGGAAAAATTAGAAAAAAAAAAGAGAGAAATAGCAGTATAGAGGGTTAATTACCTGTTTTAGAAAAACAACCAATGCCAAAATAGTGTCGAAACTTTACCTAATTTCGAGAAAAATGAAAATATGAAGAAAAGGCAAAAGAAAATTTGTTTTCAAAAATGGTTTGTTTTATTGGTCAAAAAAAAAAGAAAAAAAAAACTAAAGAGTTTTATTTTCAAATAGTTTGTTGAAAAAGAAAATATAAAAAGAGTATTGTTTTCCGAAATAGTGTATTTGTCAATGAAAAAGAGTCTTGTTTTCGAAAGTAGTTAGTTTATTGGCCCGAACTGCGTTGGTTTGATTCTCACCGGATGTGAGATACGTAGGCAACCCTCATCGGGTCCAACCTCCCTTTTTGCAAAAATAGCCAAAAATACCAAAACTTTAATTTTTTATCAAAATAAGTCGGGTGCCGCCATTCTTGTTTAAAATAAGCCGAATGCCCCCAAAAGGGCGCCGGAAGGCTGTTTTTGCAAGAACAGCCACCCTGAGTCATTTTAAAACGGTTTGCGGGCACAGCCTTAAAATCTCCCTTTCGGAAGTGCTGAAAGGCCGTATTTGCAAAACCAAGTCTTTGTTTTCTCAAAATAAATATTTTTGAAAAATAGCCACTTTTCTTTTTTAAGTCAAAATAAGTCATTACATGGCCAGCTTTCTTTAAATAACCTACAGTTGACATCGAAACATTCTCAGTCTAGCGCAGGCCCGCGGCGATGCCGAGTGATGCTCTGCGGTCCCCAGGATTTGAAGCTTTGATGTATTCCTAGTCATCGAGTCTGTATTTTGTTATTTTGAGTCTGCTTTTGTAGTTTCCTTTTCAAGAAAAACAAGTAATCTAGTAGCTTTGTAATCGAAATTTTATTACTGAAAGTTTGACAAATCCCAAAATTTATTTCCTTATTTTTGCGTTTAGGTGCAAGAACTACGCTTGGTCTGATTCATGCGGGGTCATGATACGTAGGCAATCTCCATAGAATTCGACCATAACCAAAAAAAAAAGGAAAGAAAAGAGAGGAAAACAACACAAAGGCAAAAAGAAAAGAAAATAGCGGAAAAACAAGAAAGAAAAGGAAAAATCGAGAAAGGGAGAAAATAGGAACAAGAGAAGACAAAGGCAAGAGTGAAAAGAAAAAAAGAGAACAAAAAAAAAGAGAAAAGAAAGTGTGCAATTGGAAAAAAGGAAAAGGCCGGGATGACGCATGCGACCGATCAAAAGCATAATAGGAACTGTTAACTGCCTAGGTGCATTCACTCTCCAAATGTGCGGGTACCAATATGTTAAATGCCCTAACGCTAACGTGATGGTTTCATTTTGTCATGTCATTTCCAGAGAGGTGGTTGGTTTGTGGTTTTAAAGTGGTGACTCTTCTTTATAACACAAGGACAAAGGCAATGGCAAACAACAATAGAACTGAGTGGGTTGCTACCGGTGCCCGAAAGCAACTGGTTGAACAGGACAACGGGTTGGTAGAAGAGGTAAAGATGTTGAGACAACACGTGGCAGACATGTATCGGGCATGGATGACTGGGAAGGCACCACCCCCGCCACCACCCAGCCTCCTAGACGCTGTCCTTACCCAAACTCCGGACACAACGCCAGGTGATCCTCCACCCTCTCCATACTTACCCGCTTATCACAGCTTTCTCAGCCACCCTAGTAGCTCCATCACTCGTCGTCCAACTATCTTTTCCCAAAAGTGCCCTCCGGTCACATCCACAGTTCTCAACAATGAACACCCGCCCAAAGCTCATAACGTCCAATATTATCCCTCCGAGGTTGCTCACGATGAGGTGTTAAGAATGGGGGAGCTAGTATAAGAGGGGCTGAAGTCTAGCAAGATCATGAGTTATTCTGCTTTAAAAGTCACAACACAAGCAATTCAGAACGACACAGGAAGCTTGCTGGGTCAGAAGGAACACGATGATGTTGCCATGGTTGTTTCAAAGTCACGACATGGATCAAAGGGTCCGCCTCACCACTATACCCAGCCTCAACTCCAACCCCAAACCTATCCCCGAGCTCCACACAATCCACCTCAGTATTATCCTCCGAACAATGTACGGTCATATGTCCAACCACCAGGTCACTCTCTATGGCGAGCGCCAGCACCGCATAATGCACTCTTGCCTTCGCAGCATTCTCGAGCACCCAACAACCCTAGAAAACAGGGGCAGGGAAGAGAACAAAGGCAAAGAAATAGTTTCACGCCAATTGGGGAG
The DNA here is from genome assembly GCF_001879085.1 of Nicotiana attenuata. Lineage (NCBI taxonomy): Eukaryota > Viridiplantae > Streptophyta > Magnoliopsida > Solanales > Solanaceae > Nicotiana > Nicotiana attenuata. Next base: position 98,594,385 of record NC_031995.1, on the reverse strand, counting down.
TCCTACACAAGTTTGTTTGAAAAGTTAAAGCATTCTGGTCTGATTGAGTCGCTCCTCGGCTATACTCCAGACCCATATGCAAAGGGCTTTGATCCTACTGTATGATGCATGTACCACTCTAATGTCCAAGGGAATAGCATTGAAGATTGTCGATCTTTGAAAAGGGAAATAGAAAGAATGATTCTAGATGAGTAATTGTGATCAATGACAATGACAGGGAGCACGCAAATCCTCTTGGGAACTTGTTGAATGAACTCAATAATATTGAAATTGGTGAAGGTTCCAGCAACATTGATGCGAAACGCAGTGGTTAAGATGTCATGCTTGGTAATTGGGAAGACGCTCCGTTTCTTGGTCAGCCGGAGTGGAGTTTTTGGTGGTTTATTTTGTTGTCATTTCTGTTGTCCGGGTTATTTCAGGGTTGTAATCCGGATATTGTCTTGTGACTCAAACCCTTCTATCTTTTCACTTTGCCTTGTTTGTTTAGACGTAATAGCTTGTTTAGTGCTGTCTAGGTTTGCTTGCTTGTTTTGTTGTTTAAACCCTTTCACCGTCAGTCTAATGCAATTCTCTGTTTCCTGCCATTCCTAGTCATTTTTGTTTAGTTTTCTTATCCTTTTACAATTCTTTTCATGCTGGTTCTGGTGACATGACATGCACGCATAATTCTCAGCCTGGTTTTAAAATTCAGTTTAGTAATGAAGCAATGAAACAATGTTGAAAATGTAAGGACAGTCGAGGGCAATATGTAAGGGCATTTTGAGATCACTTCGAGCCCAAATTGTGTGAAACTGGGGCAGACGGAACATAAAGAAATACTGTTGAAATGCATCATGCCATACCGGTTTGAAGCCAAAGGCAAGTTTGCCCCAAGTCTACAGGGGCCGTTCGTGGTACCGAGATTGTTGTCCAATGGTGCTGGGTAATTGACAAATGTAGAAGGCAAATGTACGGATACGGTTAGTAATTCTGGCGCAATCAAAAGATGTTACTTATGTTTAATTGTGTAGTTTGTACTTGGCATGTTTTGGAGTTGGAATGACGAAGGCATTTTGTTCTGCTATCCAAACACTTTATCCTTTGTTACCCCTTTGAGCCTCGGTTATTTTCTTGCATACCCCTCTTTCGGAATCAATAATAAAACTCGTAAGCCCGAGCGGGAAAAGAAAGCGAAGAAACAAGAGAAAACAATGAAAAAGAAAAAGAAGAGAAAAGAAAAAAGAAAACAAAAGAAAAAACAAGAGAAAAGAAAAAGAAAAGAAAAGAATAAGAGAAAAGAAAAAGAAAAGAAAAGAAAAGAGAAGGAAAAGAAAAGAAATGAAAAAAAAAGAAAAAAAAAGTGGAAGAAAAGGAAAGATCGCAACAACGAAGTAATTCTATGGCCTGAACTACGTTTGACTTGTTCCCGAAAGGGTACGTAGGCAGCCTCTCTCTGAGGTTCAGTCACACCCAAATAAAAGTCCAAAGTCCCCAAGAAAGAAACTGGGGCAGAAGTTGTGGTTGTTGTGAGAAATCTGATTCCGAAAGTTGTAATTTTGAGCCCATGTTGAATTGTTTTGAGCCTTTGATACCCTTTCTTCCTAACCCTGTCCAAAAGCATGCATTACGGTCCAAAGAAAAACCTTCTGATTAATCTTCGAGAGATGCCGAGTCAAGCGAGTAGAGGTGAACCATATCAGGGGCAACACACCGGTCCAAACAAGGGAAATGAAGAATGAGAGAGTCTTGATGATAAATGCCCTCACGGGTACCGCAAGGCGATGAAAGCTGAGAGAGATCAAAAATGAGAGAGTCTTATTGGTGAAAACCTTCACAGGCACCATAAGGCGATAGTGAGGTAAAAGAAAGACCAAAATGAGAGAGGCTTGATGGTGAAAACCCTTCGGGCACTACAAGTCGAATAAGGATTGTGAATCAGATCGGATAAGCGGAGCATTGAAGCCCAGTTTCACGGCGAAAGGTACAACAAGAGCTGAACGTCAGATTTGCTTAACAGAATAGGTTGCAGGTGCATGTCAAGGTCATCAGAGTCGGTATGCACATTTGATAGGTTTCTTTTGTAGTTTTCTTGTTAGGAATCATCTCTTTCCATTGTCCTTCTACTATGTTCCTTTTGTCTTGTTTACTTCCTCCTCCCGAGTCTGTTTGGTCATAACAAGTGAGAAATGACTTCAAAATCTGCCACCAAGCTTTCCAATTGAACAAAACGAGATCTGGTGAACACATCAAAGCGTCAAGTCAGGAAAGAACAGCAGGCACACTGAGTTGGAAACAATCAACATGCTTTGGGATCCTTGTGAAATACAAAGGCTTGGTATATATCAATTCATGAACGATGCAACAAATGAAGGGTTAGGGCGAACAGATCAAAGGTATTTCCTGGGATAAGCTTGATAAAAGGGTGTTAAACCAGTGACGAGCAAGACCTTCCAAGCAGAAGTCAAAGTTATCATGGCAAATGGGGGAGCTGCAGACCTCAAGGACCGGACCAGGGGTTTAGGCCAAGAAAGAACGACATACATTTTGAGTGGGTGGCAATTGACGTGCTTTGGGATTCGTGTGAAATACGAGGGTTTGGTGCGCATCAATTCAGGAACAATGCAACAGATGGAGGGTGTTAGGTGAACGGATCAAAGGTATTTTCGGTGAAACACGAAAGGTTTGGTACATATCGATTCATGAACAATGAAACAAGATGGAGGGTGTTTGGTGAACGGATCAGAGATATTCTCTGTGTCAAGGGTAACAAAGGAAGTGGTTAGTCAATAAACAAGCAAGGTCTTCGAGTGGGAATCAGTTATCGTGACAAGTGAAGGAGCAACAGACCTCAAGGCCGAGGCCAGTGGTTAAGTCAAGAAAGAACAACATATACACGGAGTGGGGGGAATGGGCGTGCTTTGGGATTCATGTGAGATACAAAGGCTGGGGAGGTGCCAGTTCATGCAATGCAAATAGAGGATATTGGGTCTGAACGGAGAAAAGGTATTTTATGTGATGAGGATGACAGAGAAAGGAGTTTAGTCCATAAACAAGCAAGGTCTTCGAGTGGAAATCAGTCATCATGGGAAGTGAAGGAGCAATCCCCCTCAAAGTTCAAGGCCACAAACCAACCACCACATTTTAAACTGACAAGATTTTTCTTTGATTGAAACAGGGGCAGAAAGTTTTCGTTGGTTTCGGAGAAACCCTCCTTAGGGAAAAAGCAAGCACCAAAACAGGTTTGACCATAAATTCTCAGGACCCTCCTGGAAAATGGGACTTAGTTTAAATTTCAAAGCAATCATGAGTAGCATAATTTAGCATAAATGTACCCCAAAGGAATATAAGTTGGTTCTAAAGTTTGCATATTTAAGATAGGATTCAATTAAGAGTTTTCAGGACCCTCCTGGATAATGGGGCGTAGTTTTAAGGTCGGTTTAGATAACAAGATATAGTGGAAGTCGTACCTTTAGTAGATATAACTCAGGTCAAAACTGTCTTTTAGCTAGAAGTTGTCAGGACCCTCCTGGATAATGCGGAGTAGTTTAAAGCCTTTTTGATAACAAGTGTAGTGGGAGTACTACCTTTAGAAAATATAACTTAGGTTCGTAACTGTTAGGAGTTGTCAGGACCTCCCTAGATAATAGGACTTAGCTTTCAAATCCTTATAATAGTTGGTAGAATAATTCAGTTTAACACTCACATCTGTGCCCGGCCACCAAACTGGGGCAGAAAATGTTTTTTGTTTTCTTTATTTTGTTGAAATCAGGCGCCCACCTGGAGAACAAGGAGTCAGGCGCCCACCTGGAGAACAGGGGAATACATTTCAAGCTCAGCAGTCAAGAGCCCACCTGGAGAACAAGGGAATACATTTCAAGCTCAGCAGTCAGGCGCCCACCTGGAGAACAAGGGAATACGTTTCAAGTTTAGAAGTCAGGCGCCCACCTGGAGAACAAGGGAAGTACAATGCAAATTTTATCTTTCAAGTTTTAATATTTGGTAACGTAACGCGCCCAGTCGACAAACTGGAGCAGAAGATTTTCTTTGTTTGTTTATTTTGTTGAAGTCAGGCACCCACCTGGAGAACAAGGGAATACTTTTCAAGCTCAGCAGTCAGGCGCCCACCTGGAGAACAAGGGAATACTTTTCACGTTCAGCAATCAGGAGCCCACCTGGAGAACAAGGGAATACTTTTCAAGTTCAGCAATCAGGAGCCCGCCTGGAGAATAGAGGTATATATTTCAAATTTCAGCAGTCAACATCTCTGATCACAATTCAAGGCAACAACGCAAGGATTCCATCGGAAGAATACAAGTTCAAGGCAACACAAGAGCAAGTTTGAAGACATAGATAGGACCTTTTTGTAATTCATAGATCATAGCTTAGGCTAGCTTCTTTTTATTTTGACACGGTGTAATAAGGAGGTCAGCAAGCAGCAGCAGCAGCAGCAGCAATGAAATCACAGTTCCTGGTAGTCCCAGCTACCAAACCTTCCTGAACTACACTGACCCGATTCCTTTTTAGCCAAGGATATGTAGGCAACCTTTGAAGCAGGGTTCCGTCAGACAGTTTTCAAAAATGCTTCACACGGAATATTCAAACGGGCAAAAATCGCTCGTTTTCGCTTACTTATCTTTGCACGGAAACTCTTCATGTTCCCGAGCAAAGAGGGGTAGCTGTGAGCACGTGATTTTTGCCCTATATGAATTATTCCCAAAAATTCAAACAAAATGATTTCTTTATTATTTTATAATTTTTGTGAATTTTTGTGTTATTTTCTGATAATTGTTGCATTTTATTGGTGTTTGTTTTAATTCATATGAAAAATATAAAAGAAAATATTTGGCATTTGCATTTAGGTTTTAATTTCATATTTTAGGATTAATTAGGGGTTAAGTGGTTTTTAGAACAAAATATAAAGAAAATAACAAAAATAGTCCATTTTTGCATTTTTAATTGTTAATTGTTGAATTTGCCACGAAATAGTTTTTAAACCAATTTTAGGAATTAATTAGTTTAACTTTGAAAATATATTAGGTCTTTATATAAAAAAATATATAAACAAAATGAAAACAAAAACGAAAAATAAGG
>NC_031995.1:98581102-98589295 GCF_001879085.1 Nicotiana attenuata | reverse complement strand
AACTAATTAGCAATTCATTAACACCTGTTCCTTTTAACATTAACGGCATTAATAAAGGTGACTGATTAAAATCATTAGCGGAAGACTTAAATTTATATAACTGAATAAAATACAAAAATTCCATCATACATCTCTACCCCGGGACTGGAGTCACATACTCACGAACATCTAAGGAGTGCTACATACAAAGTCTGAAAGAACATATATGTTTATCTCAGGTACAATGAGATGACAGCCAAATGTAAAGATAGAACGGGAGACGCCGGGCCTGCGGACGCCTGCAAGCTACCTCGGGTCTCTCTAGACTGAAGGTTCGCCCCCATGCTAATGCTGCTGTTGCTGCTCAATACCTGGACCTGTGCAAAAATCCACAGAGTGTAGCATCAGCAAAACCGACCCCATGTGCTGGTAAGTGCCTAGCCTAACCCCGGCGAAGTAGTGACGAGGCTAGACTGGACCTCACATAAACCTGTGCAATTATAAATATACAGCAGAAATCGAAGTACAAGGCAACTAACAGTATGGGAGGGGAAACATGCTGTGGGGAGATAACAATATTAACAGTAAATCCCAAGTAATCAATCAAGGTGCAATTTATAATTTCCGACGATCAAGAAACTAATACCAACACTAAGCACATTTGTATCACTAACTGTTGTGGCGCGCAACCCGACCCTATTATATTTCAACACTGTTGCGCGTACAACCCGATCCACAATTATCACTGTTGCGGCGTGCAACCCGATCCACAATTATCACTGTTGCGGCGTGCAACCCGATCCACAATTATCACTGTTGTGGCGTGCAACCCGATCCACAATTATCACTGTTGCGGCGTGCAAACCGATCCACAATTATCACTGTTGCGGCGTGCAACCCGATCCACAATTATCACTGTTGCGGCGTGCAACCCGATCCGTAATGTCTACCTCTCAACCTTGCCCAAGCAACAGTCACAAATAAAGGGCAGGGAGTGAACAAGTATTTGGAAGGAAATCCCAACAAGGGTACACAAACGACCAATAATGACCATGCAAGAGTAAATCGTTATTTCTCTTTTTCTTTCATTTTCATATCCTAGTTCTCATTAGCACTCGTGACAAGCTCCAAGGCATTTCTCATCTCATATACTCTCACCATTTATGTTTCAGACCGAACCAATGCTCCACGAAGTTCCACAATCACAATATCCTTTACAGGGTGTTTACAACGCATAGAAGCCATCAATTAAGCATGGAAGGCATAACAATATCCAAACAATCCACATATAAGGACTCACGGTCATGCTAGACATCAATGTATAGGAACTCGTCACCATGCGCCTATACATCGTACTCGATCATTTAGCAATTAGCAATCAAGACCCGACTCCTATTCCCTCAAGCTAGGGTTAAACCAAACACTTATCTCAACTTCCACCGCCAATACAATCCTCCACAATTGCTTTCCCTCTCGAATTCGGCTCCAACTCAACCAAATCTATGCAATAAGGACTTCATGTTATCAATATGTGCTAAACAAATCAAACCCAATGACTAATTATAGCTTTTTCATCAATTTACCTCAAAAGGTCAAAAATGTCCCCGGGCCCACATGGTCAAAACCCGAGGTTCGAACCAAAACCCGATTACCCATTCCCCCATGAACTCAAATATGTAAGTTATTTTGGAATCGGACCTTGAATTGAGGTCCAAAACCCCCTATTTTAGAAAACCTAGGTTCTACCCTAAATTCCCAATTTCCCCATTAAAACTCTTTGTTTTGAAGTTTGAAATTATGTTTAAAGATGTTAAGGAGTAAAGAAAATGAGTTAGAAATCACTCACCAATCGTTTTGGAGAAGAAGAATCGTTTGGAAAATCGCCTCTTGTGTTTTGGGTTTTGAANGGGGGGGGGGAAGAAGGTATATTTTGTGTTCTGCGGGCTCCTAGGGGTCTCCTCCCTAGCGTGTATTTTCAGCTCTTAGGTCTTAGGCCCTAAGGGTTAGCTTTTGTAGGTTCTTTTAGGGTAAGGGTATGGGCCTAGGAATTATGGGCTAGGTCCAAAAATTAGGCTTAAAAAAAATGGGTCGTTTGAGCAAATGTTATTCTTTCCCCACGAACGAGACTAAAAATATGATCTTATTTATTAATTAATCCAACTTAAGTAAAATAACTATTAAAATAAGACTGGTCGTTAAAACAAAACTATTTCTAGTATTTTTCAAGATTAAAAATGACTACAAAACATTAATGAAACTATTTTTTGTAATTTTCATTTTCTTGTAATAAAATAAAGTAAAAGAGTCAAAGTTAGCCGAAATAGAGATATTAGGCCTAAATTAAATATTTACATGCTAAAATATAAAAAATCTTGGGGAGGGTCAAAAATCACATGTCTACAGGCATTTACTTTATTGTTGCGTGTGAGCACGTGCTTTTTGCCCTATATGAATTATTCCCAAAAATTCAAACAAAATGATTTCTTAATTATTTTACAATTTTTGTGAATTTTTGTGTTATTTTCTGATAATTGTTGTATTTTATTGGTGTTTGTTTTAATTCATATAAAAAATATAAAAAAAATACATTTGGCATTTGCATTTAGGATTTAATTTCATATTTTAGGATTAATTAGGGGTAAAGTGGTTTTTAGAACAAAATATAAAGAAAATAACAAAAATAGTCCATTTTTGCATTTTTAATTGTTAATTATTGAATTTGCCATGAAACAGTTTTTAAACAATTTTAGGAATTAATTAGTTTAACTTTGAAAATATATTAGGTCTTTATTTTAATTTTTTTTGCATTTTTATAAAGTCAGAAAAATATAAACAAATGAAAACAAAAACAAAAAATAGGAAATAAAAGAAACAATTGAAATCAAAAGGGATGGTCTTAGTAGTAGACCAAATTGGGGCCATTTTCTGAATTAATCCAGCCCAAAGTGACCCCAGTCCGAGCCCACACCCATCCCCCAACCCGGTCCGACTCTATAACCATCAAAACGACGCCGTTTAGTGCCAAACAAGTCTGGACCGTCGAGGTACAATAGATCAACGGCTCTCAACTGTGGGTCAATTAATATTTAACGGTCGGATATCCCCACCCCCACCCCCAGATCGTCGTCTCCAATATACCCAAACCAGACCCTGTGTAACACCACCGTGAACCGCCGCCGAAAATCGTCTCCGCCGGTGGCGGAGCTCCAAGCGCCCCCAAAATTTCACCACAAGCTCCCCTTCCCCTCCTCTTTCCAACCCCCAAAACCATCTCCCTCGAATCATAACCCAGCTTCTCGAATATCAGATCAAAAAACTCCGGCCAAGACGCAAACTCGTCCAAATTCGACCAAATTTACACCACTGAATCTCCTCAACTCCCTCAACCCAAATCCACAACCATTTTCCCTCAAATGTCAGTTGAATGTTTCGAATTTCAAATCGAAAATTCCGGCCAAAACCCTAGCTTCTCCAAACTACGCCAAATTGATACCACATGGCCTCCTTGCTTCCCTCATGATGAATCCACCGTCATTGGCCCTCGAATCTCATTGGAGTCAGTCAAATCTTAAATCCGAAAAATGGTCGGTAAGTTTTCCTTAGGCGTTCTTAGTGTTCTTTTTAATTAATTAATTGCTTTAATCAATTTGNAAGGGAATACTTTTCAAGTTCAACAATCAGGAGCCCACCTGGAGAACAAGGGAATACATTTCAAGTGTCAGCAATCAGGAGCCCGCCTGGAGAATAGCGGCATGTATTTCAAATTTCAGCAGTCGAGCATTACTCGGAGGAATAGCGAAACATCTCATATNGACCTGAGCTGGGCCCACCGGAACTGCTGAGCTGGGCCGGAACCTCCTCGTGAAGGCCAACCTGAGGGTCCGCCACTGGTGTTGCTGCTGGTGGCTGGGCCCTGCCCCTACCTCGGCCACGTCCTCTGCGCCTAGAGGGAGCTGCCTGGGGCTCGGACTGCTGATCGGTGGATGAGGAAGCGCGTGTTCTCGCCATCTGCGAAAGAACATAGTGGAAATTCAATCAGCATTTATGAAACCAAATCGCACGACAAGAAAGAACAAATGAGAGATTTTCCTAACTCAATAGACTCTGGGGAACAAGTACAGACGTCTCCGTACCTACCCCTCAGACTCTACTAAGTTTGTCCGTGAGTTGTGAGACCTATGTAACCTAGTGCTCTGATAACAACTTGTCACGACCCGAATTTCCCACCATCAGAGTCGTGATGGCGCCTACTCGTGGTAGCTAGGCAAGCCAACTTAATTACCTTTCCATCACTAGCAATTATCTTTAACAGTTTATAACATCAATATAGAACATAAAGTCTAATAAGAACAATAGCGGAAGTCTGTCTTAAAATGATGAATTTAAAATGCGGAATAGTCAAAATCAACCTCTACCCAAGATTTGGTGTCACATTACTTACGAACCACTTAGAATAAACTAAATACAAAGGTCTGAAAGAAATATAACAGCTGTCTGTCTCGAAACAAGGAGGCAACAGTCTAAAAGAAAACAATGAGAAGAGATGCCTGCAAGGCTACCTCAGTCTCGTGAATATGAATCGCCTGCTTCCGAACTACTGCTGCTGCTGTTCCTCAAAACCTGGACCTGTGCAAAAATGCACAGAAGTGTAACATCAGCACAACCGACCCAATGTGCTGGTAAGTGTCTAGCCTAACCCCGGCGAAATAGTGACCAATACAAAGCAATTATAGACTAGACACCACATAAACCTAGACTAGACACCACATAAACCTGTGCAGTTATAGATATACAGCGTATCGAATACAAAGCAATTACCAACATGGGAGGGGAAACATGCTATGGGGAGTTACAATAATAACAATAATCCAGAGTAACAACTAAAGCAACTTAGGTTCACAGTGAACAAGGAATCAATACTCAAATGTAAACGCATAGCCTCAATAATTGTTGCGGCATGCAACCCGCTCCATAATTACCATTGTTGCGGCGTGCAACCCGCTCCACAATATCATTGTTGCGGCGTGCAACCCGACCCATATCACTTATCATATATCATTGTTGCGGCGCGCAACCCAATCCTCATATATTATTGTTGCGGCGCGCAACCCGATCCTCAACATCATTGTTGCGGCGCGAACCCGATCCTCAACATCATTTAACAGTCTGACTTCCCAAACAACAGTCACAATTAAGGGGCATAAAATAAGCAAATATTTGACAACCATCCCGGCAAGGGAAAGAATCCAACAAGTTCAACCAAACGTCCCGACAAGGGAATAATCAACAACGCTTTCTCTTTCTTACTTTCCTTATCTTATAAGTCACTTTACTATTTTGAGCCAACGCTCCAAAGAATCAAGTCATTTCGTATACTTTCAATATTCATATCACAATTCGAATCAATGCTCCAGGAATCAAATGATCATATTACCGTTCACATGTTATTCACAACATATAGAAATCCTCCAATAAACACGGAGTTCACAACCAAATCATGGTAATCACATTATAAGGACTCACGGTCATGCTAGACACCAATGTATAGATACTCGTCACCATGCCTATACATCGTACTCGATCACATAGCAATTAGCAACAAGACTCAACTCCTATTCCCTCAAGCTAGGGTTAAACCAACACTTACCTCGAAGGTTTACGGCCAATTCAATCCTTAAGCAATGCCTTTCCTTTCGAATTTAGCTCCAATTCAATCGTATCTATACACAATTGATTTAATATCATCAATAATACTCAACAACCCAACCCAAATACCTAAATATAATCTTTCCAACATTCTGCCCAAAATTTGCAAAACCGACCTCGGGCCCGCTTGGTCAAAACACGAGGTTCGAACCAAAATAAATTCACCCATAACCCAAATTGGGGTTGAATCACCAGAAATTCTCAAAACCCTAACTCTACCCAAAACCCATAATTTCTACCTTGATTCCATGTTTTAGGGCTAGGAAATTAGTGATTAGTTGAAGAAATTAAGAGGGAATGAAGTTAGGAACACTTACCTATGAAGTTATGGAGGAAGAGGTTCTTCAAACTTGTCTATGGAGGGTGAAGGAGAAGAACTCGTGTGGGAATAATGAAAGAATCCCGAATGTACTGTTTCTGAAAACTTAAAAAAAAAATCACTGGGCGAAATTACCCTACGCGTTCGCGACAGTAGGGTCGCGTTCGCGATGAACAGAAGTTGGCAAGTATCGCGTTCGCGGACAAGGGACGTGAACGCGAAGAGAAAATATTGGGTGCCTGGAAAATTGGTCTACGCGAACGCGTTTGGTAACACCCGAACGCGATGAAGGGCGGCCTGAAGCTTCGCGAACGCGGAGAAGGAACAGGGAAGGTACGCGAACGCGAGCCTAAGGCTGCGAACGCGAAGAAGGAATTCACTGGGCAAAAATTGCAGAAAAATCTGCTACCATTCTAAGTGCAAAAACACCCCGAACCACCTCCAATTCACTCCCGAGCCCTCAGGGCTCCTAACCAATCACACACACTAGCTCAAAAACATCCTACGAACTTACTCGAGCGATCAAATTGCCAAAATAACATCAAAATCATTGAACAAGCCTCAAACTCATCATTTCTATTTCAAACTTCATAAACTTCCAACTTTAGATAATTAGGTCTGAAACACGTCAAACGACGTCCGATTTCGACCAAACTTTACAGAAAGCGCTTAACACATATTTAAGACTTGTACCGGGCGCCGGAACCAAAATACGAGCCCGATACCTCAGTCTTTTACTCAATTTTCATTTCCATTTTCCTTAATAATTTCAGAAAAACAATTTCACAGAAAAATTCATTTCTCGGGCTCTAGACCTCGGAATTCGACTCCGGGCACATGCCCGAGTCCCATATTTTTCTACGGACCTTCCGGGACCGTCCAATCTCGGGTCTGGGTTCGTTTACCAAAAATATTGACCGAAGTCAACCTTAAACATTTTAATATCAAAATTCTTCAAATTTTTCACAGAATTCACATAATTCCACATAAAAGCTTTCCGGCTATGCGCCCGGACTACGCACGCAAATCGAGGCAAGTAAAAAAATGAGGTTTTCAAGGCCTCGGAAACACAGGATCAATGAGGAAACAGGTGATGACCCTTTGGGTCGTCACATCCTCCACCTCTAAAACAACCGTTCGTCCTCGAACGGACAAAAGAAAGAAGTACCTGAGTCGGGGAACAAATGTGGATAACGGCTCCGCATATCAGACTCGGACTCCCAGGTCGAGGCCTCAGGTGGCTGACCTCTCCACTGAACTCGAACAGAGGGAAAACTCCTAGATCTCAGCTGACGAACCTGCCGGTCTAGAATAGCTACCGGCTCCTCCTCGTAAGATAAATCCTTGTCCAACTGGACAGTGCTGAAGTCTAACACATGCGTAGGATCGCCGTGATACCTCCGAAGCATAGATACATGAAAAACTGGATGCACGGCTGATAAGCTAGGTGGCAATGCAAGTCTATAAGCCACCTCTCCCACTCGATCAAGAATCTCAAACGGACCAATGTACCTAGGGCTAAGCTTGCCCTTCTTTCCGAACCTCATCACGCCCTTCATAGGCGACACCCGGAGCAATACTCGCTCTCCGATCATGAAAGCTACATCTCGGACCTTACGGTCTGCATAAGCCTTCTGCCTAGACTGAGCTGAACGAAGCCTCTCCTGAATAATCTTGGCCTTATCTAAGGCCTCCTGAACTAAGTCTGTACCCAATAACCGAGCCTCTCCCGGCTCGAACCATCCGACTGGAGACCGACATCGCCTACCATACAACGCCTCATATGGAGCCATCTGAATGCTGGACTGGTAACTGTTGTTGTAGGCGAACTCTGCTAAAGGCAGAAACTGGTCCCACGAGCCTCCAAAATCAATGACACAAGCCCGGAGCATATCCTCCAAAATCTGAATAGTCCGCTCGGACTGACCGTCCGTCTGAGGATGGAACGCTGTGCTCAACTGAACCTGGGTACCTAACTCTTGCTGAACCGCTCTCCAGAAGCGCGAGGTAAACTGCGTACCCCGATCCGAAATGATAGATACCGGTACACCGTGAAGGCGAACAATCTCCCGGATATAAATCTCAGCGAACCTCTCAGAAGAATAGGAGACTGCCACAGGAATGAAATGCGCTGACTTGGTCAGCCTATCAACAATAACCCATATCGCATCAAACTTCTTCCGGGTCAA
>NC_031995.1:98555796-98581097 GCF_001879085.1 Nicotiana attenuata | reverse complement strand
CTAGGCAGTAATTTCAGGTTGAATTCAAGGGTAGTTTAGATATTTAGGATTGGTTGGCACATGGTAGGTGGAACTAGAATCTTCTAGGACATTCCAAAGTAGGGCTTTAGTGTAAGGTTCAGTAATTTTAGTGTGTTAACTTGAGAAACAAGTCAGTAAAGAGAGGACTAAGCTGAAAATAAAATAGGGACTAAGAGGAAAATAGAAAATTGGGGGCTGCCCTCAATTTTGCCTATAAAAGGCAGCCTCTAGTGCCTTGAATAACAAGTTTGAGCTTATAAATCCCCCCCAAAACCCTTACCACAAATCTGAGCCACATTATCGAAATCAGTAGAATTTCAAATCTTCTTTCAGTTCTTAATTTCTATAGGAAACAAAGGAAAAAAAAAAAGCAAACAAGTCCAGTAGAAACCAGAATATAGCAAAAACCTCAAAAAAAAAATACTATTCCCTTGAATTTCGGTTCAGTTTCGAGTTTCAATAGGTGATTTGGATCCTCTAGCTTAACTTCAATTTGCTGGAGCTTCTTCTGAGATTTATTGGTCCAGTTTTGGGTCTATTTGAGTTCAGTTGAGTCTAGTGTGGTATTTGCTGTTGCTGTTGGTTTTACAACTTTCCGGGCTGTGTTTAAGTGTGCTTCTGGGTGGAAATTGAATTTTGCTGCTGATTTGGTTCTACTTTACTGCTGCTGTTACGCTTTTGTTGCTGATTTCTCCTCATTCTCATTGTATTTTCATAGCCAAGTACACACTTGAACTCAAATTGATGTAGCTTCGAGCTTGAGCACGAAATGAAAGCATTCAACTGTTTGTTTGCTAGAGGATGCATTCATAATTAAGTAGATATTAGTGAAATGTACTGTGTAATGAAGTTTACTTAGATCTATATTCCAATGAAACTCAGATTGCGTAATTTGTACCTAATAGGACTGTTTTGGACTGTTAATTGTGGCTATCAGCTATAGACTTTGTATAATTCAGTACTGCTTTCAGTTTAGCATTTGAATAAAAATAGAAAAATCAGGATTGATTTAGACTCATAATTGATTTAGGGATCAGCCTGTTTCGATCTTAATTTCAAAGCTAAAAGTATTTTTCAAACAGTGTTGTATTACAGTAGTTAATATCAGCATGCTAGTTATTGATGTCATCTATTCCGTTTCATCAAGCTCACCATTTCAATATAGGAATAAATAATCGCAGGTTAGTGGTTAATATCAGTAGTTTACTTGAGTTAAACGTGAATTATCAATTGATTTGATTGAATAAACTGACGTGTTCGTGAATATCTATAGAATCAAGTAATTTGAACTTTAATCTGTAATTCAATGATCGACATCTTGTTGGTTTGAGTAATTGCATACTGTTTTCCTTTGTCATAATTGCTAGACAGCACTTGGATTGATTTATATTAATACCAGCAGCTATTTGGGCCTCAAGATATCTGATTCGCAGGCCCAGGTCCAGTGCTAATTCCTTCACGTTTGGTACTTGGGTCAAGGTCTTGACTGGCAGATTGTTAAGCATAGGTGCATATCTCCTTTGTTGGGCTCATCTCGGAACCCAATGGGTGGCTTTGACACAGAATTATCGTTTGGTTTATTTCAGTTCAATAACAAAAATTCAGGATCTTTCTTGTGATGTTAGAGACAAATAACAATAGAAAATTATAGTTGCTTTGGGTATGCCCTTTAATGAATAAAAATGAGACGAGCCCCGCTGAACAAAAACAAATAAATTGCGGGGCCCTCGATAAATGCTTATACTAAAAATACTTAGACTTCGAGATGGGCCGTTTAGCGAATTTCACGGCCTTCCCCAAAGATAATAACGCGATAATCTCTTTAGGCACGCAATTTAAATAATTTTACCTTCCTAAATACGGGTGCACATTTATGTGACCCAAATCCAAATCCCAACGAAGTCGAATTGTGTCAAAAACCGCGGGTGCATTTATGTGACGCGGTTCGAGACGTGTTTTCACGACGTTGCAATTTTCTTAAAATAATAATAATAAAAGCGGTTCAAAGTTAAAAAGCACGTAGACTAAAACATGTACTAAATCAAACAAATAAGCCAAATCTAGCAGTTGAGCGACCGTGCTAGCAGAATTCCTTACTTGGATTTCTTGTTCGCGACTGTAGTACAGAGTCAAACCCTTTCCTCGATTCGGGATTCAAACCGGTGACTTGGGACACCATAAATCTCCCAAGTGGCGACTCTGAATCTCTTAATAAATGAATCCCGTTTCGATTGTCCTTTAATTGGAAAAACTCCTTTATTCCCTTGCGGGTGTAGTGAAAAAGGAGGTGTGACAATAGGCATGGTGACGAGTATCTATACGTTGATGTCGAGCATGACCGTGAGTCTTAAATTGATATTTTTGTGTTCTTATATGATACTACAGATGCTTTAATTGATGATTCTCGATATTGAGCAAGGATTAAATTTGTTCTCGTGGGAATTACTTATGATTTGAATATTGATGTTAGCTGAGATGAATAGAGGTTGAGTTAAGATTGGTTATAGCTGACTCTCCCTTATCGGGACGTATTTACTTTTATTGTTGATCCCTTGCCGGGATAGTGTAGTTTATTGTTGATCCCTTGCCGGGATAGTTTAGTTTATTGTGGATCCCTTGCCGGGACTCTTGGTATGGTTGTTGCTAATGGTATATGAAAATATGGATCGGGTTGAACGCCGCAACAATACTATATATGGATCGGGTTGCACACCGCACCAATACTATATATGGATCGGGTTGCACGTCGCAACAATACTATATATGGATCGGGTTGCACGCCGCAACAATACTATGTATGGATCGAGTTTCACGCCGCAACAACATTAAATATGGATCGGGTTGCACGCCGCAACAATACTAAATATGGATCGGGTTGCACGCCGCAACAATGTTATATTGGATCGGGTTGCGTGCTGCAACAGTATTATTATTATTTTGTCGTAGATTCTGAGTTGTTCTCTCAGATCTCTGTTTATTTCCTGCTGGATTTGGCATTTTTTCCCCGTAGCATGTACCCCCTCCCATTTAAATTGTTTATTCCTGCTATTTTTCGTTGTATATTATATAACTGCACAGGTTTATCTGGAGTCTGGTCCTAGCTTCGTCACTACCTCGCCGGGGTTAGGCCAGACACTTACCAGCACATGGGGTCGGTTGTGCAGATACTACACTCTGCACTATGTGCAGATACCGATTTGGGCAGTAGCACTCTGGGAGCCAGCCTTCAGTCCAGCCAGAGAGCCCGAGGTAGTCCTGCAGGCATCCGCAGGCCCGGCGCTCTCTTCTATCTATGATTATGTTCTGTTTTCACTTGTTTCCGAGACAGATTGTATTTCCTTTTTCAAACATTGTATGTAGCACTCATAGACAGTCCGTGGTTATTGTGACACTGGTTTTTAGGTAGAGGCATATATTGGCATTTTTGTACTGATTTTAGTATTTGATTTGACTAAGTGTTCCGCTTGATTTCATCTTCCGCAATTATTTTAATGTTGATCACCTGTTTATTTTAAGTTGTTAAAAAGGATTAAAAGGAACGAGTTAAGATTTCTACATTTCGTGGCTTGCCTAGCTTCTACGAGTAGGCGCCATCACGACCCCAGAGGGTGGGAAATCCGGGTCGTGACAACAATCATATAATAAACCCGGCTCGATTATAACAAAACTGAGTCAAAACTTCATCTAACAATTGGTTCCATCAATCCTAAATTAAATGTTTAGCTACTCATGGTAAAACAAGATAAAACCATAAAATCATTCATAATTCACAAAATAATAATAACAAGAAGAAGAATGAAAAACTCTAATGGTGTCTTGATCTTCTCACACTTGTTCTTGCCTCCAATTGAGTCTAAAAACAAGCTTAACCTTGACTTGGGCGAGTTTGTTGAGTTTATATAGGGTTAGGATAAGTTTCTCACGCTTTACACTTTAGCCCTTACATTTTCTTGGCCTTCTCCAGATCGACCGCGGTCGCGGGCCAACCGCGATCCGACCGCTGTCGTTTTTGACTATTCAGTTTTTCGCCTTTCTTTTACCTAGTTCCAGCCGAGCCCGACCGCGGTCGCGGTGGACTGTTGCCCAGTTTTTCGTCGCCTTTTCTTGCTCGTTTTCATCCGGGCTCTTCTCGATGGGTCTTGTATCTTCATTTTTGACCCCAAAACACTCTATATCCTTCTCCTAACTCGGAGTAGCTCCTGCAAAGCATAAAAAACTCAATTAGAGCATCTTCTTATCATTTAGCACTTAAAACATCAATAAAGTATGGTTAATTTAGAGCATAAATAGCATCTACATCGCATAATATAGGCTACTATTAACACCCCACACTTAAACCGTTCCTAGTCCTCTAGCAACAAAACTACACTCTATAGACCTAATCATCTCTGGGTCACTTCCTTACTCCTTATACCAAGAATAATTCACATGGATAGATTACCTTAGTGTAACATCCTAACCTCAAGAGTGAACTCTCTCTCTAGCCACGTAATGTCCCTAACCGGCTTTCATACTCTCAGTCAGAGGTCCAGACTTACCTTCCCTTCATGAATCATGTGCCTACTCACCACAAAAGAGACTTGTGTCATGGTCATTACAATTCACACAATGAGGAATTCAAATACGTAAGATTTCACTCACCCTCAGAAATAAATTCTTATGCCACAAACAACGCATCATAGGCTTGCCCGTAGTGTAATACTCGACTAATCGAGCCCATTTGGTCTAGAATCAAGTAGGACTTTATTTGGTTGTAATGTTGGCTGCGGGACAGGTAGGATACATATGGGTATAGTGGCTACACCTCCCTAAGCACTTCAATACACTTTTCACTTTTAAGCCCATACCTTTATCAAACCTTCATTCCACCTTTACATCATTGAGTTAAACCCCCTACTTCTTTAAGCACACTTTCTCTTGTAAAGACTACCCCCATTTTGAGATTTATTCTTGTAAAAATTATTCAGCTCAGTCGCTTCTCCTTTTTTTTCAGATTCTGGTGGCTTCTAATATTGTTTATCACACAGTGCACCCCTTTTGTTTTTTATGTCTTCTTGGTTCCACTCGAAAGCCCAACCAGCCACCCCACACTTTAGCTTTTCCATATTCATTACAATCAAGTGCTTCTAAGAGGTGATAGGGTTCAAAAAGATAGGTACTTCAAAATTTGGGTAAGGCTTGTAATGTGGTTTCCAAGGAAATAGGATTACAGGCTCAAAGGGATTAACTAGGATATATACACTCATCCAACGATAAACTTAATCCAAATTATAGAGCTACGACACAATCAAACCCGAACGAACAAAATGTTGAATTGAATCGTACCAGTCTCTACTGGGGGTTATTACTCATTTTTGTACTTGCTGTTTTATTTTCCAATTATTTCTTCAATTAAGAAAACGAAAGAGAATAAATAAGATTCTCTTAGTTCATTCGGAAGGATCTCATAATTTAATTATCCATGACTGTTTATGTCTCTAGCATGACCACTTGATGAAATCTGGAGGGAAGTGGGGTAAATGGCCGATACTACTGGAAGGATTCCTCTTTGGATAATAGGTACTGTAGCTGGTATTCTTGTAATCGGTTTAATAGGTATTTTCTTTTATGGTTCATATTCCGGATTGGGTTCATCCCTGTAGTAATCGAATGAATTGAGTCATCAACATAAAAGCGTAAGAACTTAACGGGATTCCCTTCTTTGTTTGTTTGATTCGAAGGGGAAGGGCCCGTTGAGCTCTGAAGAATCATAATATTATTCAGGTGGGTGAAAACATATATAGATAGGTTCAACAAGGAAACGCCTATATCACTTTTCAGACCAATTAAGACTACCATTTCGCTTCATACACACACATGGCAAGTTCTAGGCATTGAGTGTTAGCATAGAATACACAAAGCCTCACTCACACATGGCACATGACTCAATTCAGTTACGACCATCCAACACTCTGCTCAAAGTGCTTAAGCCAACTGAAGAACACACAATTTAAGGCTTTATTGCTAGAGTCAACTAATGAGCTTAAGTGTCACACTAAAGCAATCTATATTCAAGGTACCATGGATTCAAGGGATCCTCTTTCTAATCTTTCCTCGCCCAAAAATTCCTAAACTAACAAAAAGTAAAAAAACTAACTACACCCGGTTCAAATGGAAACCCTTGAAAAAGAACCGTGGTTTAAAGAAAAACCAAGGGGGAGTTGATACACTACCTAACAGACGAAAATCTTTTTTTTTTGTTCGACTTAAGTCCCTCAAGAGACCTGTCGAGAGGTGTCCGTCGTCGGGCCAAGTCGAAGTTAATTAACAGCAACCAAAAACACCAAACAGATTTATACAATTGTACAACAACAACAACCTTCCCCCCACCCCACACTTAAAAATTTGGCATGTCCCCGTGTCAAAGAAATTAAAGCAGAGTAAGTGCTCAGTCCTGATTGGAGACAGTGCCAGAATCGAGGTGACACGCTCGTCCTAGTGCCGGGAGCCTGCCCATGATCTTTTTCTCAGACCTAGCACTTTGAGTGGCCAAAGTGTCAACTCTAGCATTCAAGTCATTGACCGAAGTGCGTAGGCCAGCCATCTCCTGTTCCAAGGCAGTCATTCAGGTACTCCGGTGGGCCTGTGATGGGCCCGCCTCATCAACAATCTGCACCGGTGGGGCGGCAGCATGCATAGCTCCCTCATCATCATCATCGGCATCATCATCATCCGCCACAGCCTGCTCTTTCCCAACTGTGATTTTGCTAGCCTTGAATGGGGCTTTTAATGGCAACCTCCCATCTACTATGGGATTTTCAAGAACTCGTGAAGCACGACACAGCTTGGTGACCAGGGAAGGGAAGTAGAACCCTTCGAGTATTTCCGGGGAGCGAATGAACATTTCATCGTGAATGAGCCGGGCCACATCAAAATCGTGGTGGGTTACAAAACAATAAATTGCCGCTGCTCTTGGCCCATTAACATCTGTAGTGTTGCTGGATGGCAGCAAACAGCTGTTGATGATTGTAAGCAAACACTTAGCTTCCCAAGTAAGAGATTGGGAGTTCAGGGTCATTCTCGGCTTTATCCATATTGGATCCCGGCCAGCCACACAGATTGTTTCAATAATTGGTTGCCACCAGACATGTGGGCGTTGATACTCTTGGTAATAATCCGTCTCTCCGGTGAAGATCGGCAACCTGTACACTCGGCGGATGGCCTCAAGAGACGCATCCACCGGTGTATTTCGTACCGTGACGACCCTATCAACATGGTCCGGGAAATTCACATAAAATTCTCTTACCATCAGTACATTGCCCTCCTCCGATTCTTTAAAGAAGATGTCCAGCTGACGCCTTCTCAATTCTTCATAGATAGTTGGGCATTCAACCCGCAAGGCATGCCTGTCAATGTGTACTTCAGGCACCAGCTTCTTGGATGTCTTTGCAGTAAATCTATCTTGAGCCGCTTTGGAGACAAACCGAGTGCGATCAAACTGGCTCGAACTAGCCTGAGCACGAGCTCTAGATGAACCTCCTGGCTCACTAGCAGAGGAACCTGTGGCACGTCTATTCCTTGATTGATGCATTGTACCTAACAAAACAAGGGCTACTATTAGTGAGGGTTTGAGTTGTGTGAACCCGGGGTGGTTACTCAGACTTCACCACCACCATGGTCACATTAACCATTACAGCTCAATTGGGGCAATTTCACAAGCACCTGGTGTGCATGGAACTATGATTTAACACACTTATCCCATGGAAGTACAAACTCTCCCCCCAACTCAACCACAATCACTTCACAACTCCACCCTACCACAAATAACTTCACACAACAACACCATGCCCTGCTCTACTACATTCTACACATTACCCACTAAAAAGAAGAAAAGAAAACTAAAAATTTAACTATAGATACTNCCAATCCCCTCAAATCTACAAAACCCTAGGCGCCGCCACCACCGTGCACGGCGGCGCCGGCTCCGTTCACCACCAAAATTACACCACAGAGCCTCCTCACCCTCCTCTTTTCAAATCCTTAAACCTTTTTCCCAAATCCCCGTCAAAGTCTTTGTATTTCAAATCAAAGATTACCTCAAAATCCTAGTTCACCCAATCGGCCTCAAATTCATACCACATGGTCTCCTCCTTCCTCTTATGGCGAATCCAGTGTCAATGGTGCTCGAATCTCACCGGAGTTGGTTGATTTTTGAGGTGATAAGCAGGCAGAATCCCACGAGCCCTAAATTTAGATTCCCATGAACCCTAATTCGAGTAGGCGTTCAGGCTGGTCCAATCAGTAAGTTTTATTTGTAATTTTGTTATTTCTTCGTCTCGTGAGTGTTTGATTCGACTGTGTTCTTGGTGACAATTAGTCTCGCGTTAATTCCTGTTTTGATTTTTAGTTTAGTTTAATCCTGATATGATTTTGCTTTACTTTTGAACATTAAAATGTCAGTTAATTAGCTCAAGTGATTAATTGTTAGTGTAATTGGATTATCTGTTATTTTCGATTCAGTTTTGATGTGTTTGCTTTTCTTCTGATAGTAATAGTGTGTTCGTCTGGTTGTGATATGTGTTTTGTTCAATTCAGTTTTGTTCCTGCTAGTATAGATGTAATTATGTTTTTAGGCAGCCTTGTTTAATCATTATTTGAATAACAGAGTTGTTAGGATTGTCAGTTTGATCAATGTTTGGAATAACTGAAGTTTATCTTAATCAAGTAATCTGATTTTTAGTATAGTGGTTGGATTTGGCTGATTAACCATGGTTGCTAACCATGGTTAAGGGGGTTGGGTCAGTTAATTGAAGATGGTAATTTCGGGTAATTCAGGGGTAGTTTAGATACTTAGAATTGCATAAGAACATGATAGATGAAACTGGAATCCACTAGGACCTTCTAGAATGGGTTTTAAGTTTGAAATTCAGAAAATAGGTGGTATAACTTGAGACACAAGTCAGTAAATAAAGGACTGAATGAATGAAAACTGAAAAATAAAGAGGGACTGAAAAGAAACTAGAAAATTAAGGGCTGCCCTCCCTTATGCCTATAAAAGGCAGTCCTCTTTGCCTTAAGTGACATGTTTAGAAGCTCTGAAAACTCCCCCCACTCTCACAAGCATTCTGTCACGACCCGGATTTCCCACCCTCGAGGGTCGTGATGGCGCCTACTAATAGGAGCTAGGCAAGCCAACTTAATTAGCAATTTCATTAAACACCTGTTCCTTTTTAACAATTAACGACATTAAATAAAGGCGATGGAATTAAAATCATTAGCGGAAGACTTAAATTTATATAACTGAATGAAATACAGAAATTCCATCATACGTCTCTACCCCGGGACTGGAGTCACATACTCACGAACATCTAAGGAGTGCTACATACAAAGTCTGAAAGAAACATATATGTTTATCTCAGGTACAATGAGATGACAGCCAAATGTAAAGATAGAAGGGAGACGCCGGGCCTGCGGACGCCTGCAAGCTACCTCGGGTCTCTCTAGACTGAAGGTTCGCCCCCATGCTAATGCTGCTGTTGCTGCTCAATACCTGGACCTGTGCAAAAATCCACAGAGTGTAGCATCAGCAAAACCGACCCCATGTGCTGGTAAGTGCCTAGCCTAACCCCGGCGAAGTAGTGACGAGGCTAGACTGGACCTCACATAAACCTGTGCAATTATAAATGTACAGCAGAAATCGAAGTGCAAGGCAACTAACAGTATGGGAGGGGAAATATGCTGTGGGGAGATAACGATATTAACAGTAAATCCCAAGTAATCAATCCAGGTGCAATTTATAATTTTCGACGATCAAGAAACTAATACCAACACTAAGCACGTTTGTATCACTAACTGTTGCGGCGCGCAACCCGACCCTATTATATTTCAACACTGTTGCGGCGTGCAACCCGATCCACAACTATCACTGTTGCGGCGTGCAACCCGATCCACAATTATCACTGTTGCGACGTGCAACCCGATCCACAATTATCACCGTTGCGGCGTGCAACCCGATCCACAATTATCACTGTTGCGGCGTGCAACCCGATCCGCAATGTCTACCTCTCAACCTTGCCCAAGCAACATGTCACAAATAAAGGGCAAGGAGTGAACAAGTATTTGGAAGGAAATCCCAACAAGGGTACACAAACAACTAATAATGACCATGCAAGAGTAAATCGTTATTTCTCTTTTTCTTTCATTTTCATATCCTAGTTCTCATTAGCACTCGTGACAAGATCCAAGGCATTCCTCATCTCATATACTCTCACCATTTGTGTTTCAGACCGAGCCAATGCTCCACGAAGTTCCACAATCACAATATCTTTCACAAGGTGTTTACAACGCATAGAAGCCATCAATTAAGCATGGAAGGCATAACAATATCCAAACAATCCACATATAAGGACTCACGGTCATGCTAGACCCCAATGTATAGGAACTCGTCACCATGCCTATACATCGTACTCGATCATTTAGCAATGAGCAAACAAGACTCGACTCCTATTCCCTCAAGCTAGGGTTAAACCAAACACTTACCTCAACTTCCACGACCAATACAATCCTCCACAATCGCTTTTCCTCTCGAATTCGGCTCCAACTCACCCAAATCTATGCAATAAGGACTTCATGTTATCAATGTGTGCTAAACAAATCAAACCCAATGACTAATTATAGCTTTTTCATCAATTTACCCCAAAAGGTCAAAAATGTCCCCGGGCCCACATGGTCAAAATCCGAGGTTCGAACCAAAACCCGATTACCCATTCCCCCATGAGCTCAAATATGTAAGTTATTTTGGAATCGGACCTCGAATTGAGGTCCAAAACCCCCAATTTTAGAAAACCTAGGTTTTACCCTAAATTCCCAATTTCCCCATTAAAATCTTTGTTTTGAAGTTGAAATTATGTTTAAGGATGTTAAGGAGTTTAGAAAATCAGTTAGAAATCACTTACCAATCGTTTTGAAGAAGTAGAATCGTTTGGAAAATCGCCTCTTATGTTTTGGGTTTTGAAAAAGTGAAAAANATGACCGGCAACCTGTACACTCGGCGGATGGCCTCAAGAGACGCATCCACCGGTGTATTTCGTACTGTGACAACCCTATCAACATGGTCCGGGCAATTCGCATAAAATTCTCTTACCATCAGTACATTGCCCTCCTCCGGTTCATTAAAGAAGATATTCAGTTGACGCCTCCTCAATTCTTCACAGATACTTGGGCATTCAACCCGCAAGGCATGCCTGTCAATGTGTACTTCAGGCACCAGCTTCTTGGATGTCTTTGCAGTAAATCTATCTTTAGCCGCTTTGGAGACAAACCGAGTGCGGTCAAACTGGCTCGAACTAGCCTGTGCACGAGCTCTGGATGAACCCCCTGGCCCACTAGCAGAGGAATCTGTGGCACGTCTTTTCCTGGATTGATGCATTATACCTGACAAAACAAGGGCTACTATTAGTGAGGGTTTGAGTTGTGTGAACCCGGGGTGGTTACTCAGACTTCACCACCACCATGGTCACATTAACCATTACAGCTCAATTGGGGCAATTTCACAAGCACCTGGTGTGCATGGAACTATGATTTAACACACTTATCCCATGGAAGTACAAACTCTCCCCCCAAATCAACCACAATCACTTCACAACTCCACCCACCACAAATAACTTCAAACAACAACACCATGCCCTGCTCTACTACATTCTACACATTACCCACTAAAAAGAAGAAAAGAAAACTAAAAATTTAACTATAGATACTACAACAACTCAAACATTAAAAATTGCAAAAGAGAAGGGGAGAAGAAGAGAGAAGGAAATCATGACATACCTGGTTCTTGTAAAGTTGGAGTATAATGGAGGTTGGGGAGGAAGGAGTCGGAAGTGTGGGGGGGGGGGAGAAATGGGTTTCTGAGAGATGGGAAGAGAAGAAGAAGAAGGGGCGTGAGGTTAGGGGTTTAGCGTGAAAATGAGGAGTGGGAGAACTGAGGGGGGTGCGGTTAGGTTTAGAAGAAAAAAAGAAGGAAGAGAAAGAAATAAAAAAATAAAAAAAAATAAATAAAACAACAAAATTAATTAAACTTACCTGGGCGGGCAGAATAGTTGCAGTTCACCACGCCCGGGTCGCGGTCCGACCGCGGTCGCGGTGAAAAAAGAAAAGCAAAACAGAATAGTTGCAATTCGCCGCGCTCGTGCCGCGGTCCCACCGCGGTCGCGGTAGAGACAGAATATGTCCAAATTGCCGCGATCTTTACCTTTCCAGAGTTGGTTCTAGACCCCGACTTCTCCCACTATGCACTAATCTTGCCCGGTACACTAAAAAAAGGGTTAGTATCATATACATCAAGTACAACATCAAAACAAAAAGAGAAACAAAAGAAAACATGGGTTGCCTCCCACGCAGCGCCTGATTTAACGTCGCGGCACGATGCAGGCTCATGTCATCACTCCTCATTTGTGTATTGGGGCTCCTCCAATGTTATCACTACGCTATCCCCTTTTTCTTCAGTCATTCCAAGGTAATGTTTCAACCTCTGCCCATTCACTGTGAATTTGTTCGTCCCATCTTCAGATTTGATCTCCACAGCTCCACTTGGGAACAATTGCACCACTCCAAACGGTCTGACCATCGCGACTTTAACTTACCTAGGAACAACCTCAATCTTGAGTTATATAGCAGCACTAATTCTCCGGGTTTGAAGTTCCGATTCAAGATGTGCTTGTCATGCATCAGTTTCATCCTTTCTTTATATAGTCTAGCACTCTCGAATGCCTCGAACCGGAATTCCTCAAGCTCATGCAACCCATTAACTCTATTAGTGCCCGCTGTCTCCATGTTTAAGTTCAGCTGCCGCAATGCNGTAATTCCTACAACCGGTTCTTTAACTCCTTCAACTCTGGCGGGGCTATGCGATACGGCAGAATAGAAATGGGTTGCGTGCCCGGAGCCAGATCAATACAGAAATCAATATCCCTGTCGGGCGGCATGCCCGACAGGTCTGAAGGGAAAACCTCAGGGAACTCTCGAACAATAGGAACAAAGTCAATAGAAGGAACCTCTGCGCTGGAGTCGCGAACATATGCGAGATAAGCTAAACACCCCTTCTCGACCATGCGTCGAGCCTTGACATAGGTGATAACACTGCGAGTGGCATGACCTGAAGTCCCTCTCCACTCTAGTCGGGGCAATTCTGGCAAAGCCAAGGTCACGGTCTTGGCGTGACAATCTAAGATAGCATGATACGGGGACAACCAATCCATCCCCAATATAACGTCGAAATCCACCATATCTAAAAGCAGTAAATCAACACGGGTCTCAAGACCCTCAAACACAACCACACAGGAACGATGCACCCGGTCGACTACTATAGAGTCACCCACCGGTGTAGATACATAAATAGGAATGTCCAAAGCATAACTAGACATAGCCAGGCAGGGTGCAAAATAAGACGATACATATGAATATATAGACCCAGGGTCAAATAGCACTGACGCATCTCTATCACAGACCAGAATGGTACCCGTAATAACGGCATCTGATGACTTGGCCTCTGGTCTGGCTGGTAAAGCATAAAACCGGGGGTCAGCCCAACCTCCCTGAACCATGTCTCTGGGACGATCGGCTACCGGCTGACCCCTACCTCTGGCGGTCCGGCCTCCACCTCTAGGGTCTCGACCTCCACCTCTATGATTACACCTGCCCCTGGCTGGCTGGGCAGGCTGTGGGTCACCTGGTGCCTGAATCATGGGGCGAGGACCCTGCTGCTGTGACTGTGTACCCCTCAATCTCAGGCAAGCTCTCCTGATGTGACCATACTCGCCACACTCATAACATCCCTCTGTACGATGAGACTGGCCCTGACGACCCGAATGACCTCCACAAAAACTTTGAAGAGGCTGTGCACTGATGGGCTGCTGACCAGAATACTGCCCACGAGAACCACGATCGCCTGGAACACCCTGTGAAGCCTGGAGGGCTGACTGAAAGGGCCTGGAAGACTGACCCCTATCATAAGAATCCCTGCCTCCAGATGAGGCACCACTGAATCGACCTGAGTGACGGGGTCTCTTGTCTGACCTATGACCACCCCCCTGTGGCAGAACTTTCTCGATCCTCCGGGCCACATTGGCCGCCTCCTGAAAACGTAATACTCACTACCCGCCTCTCTGGCCCATCTGAAGACGAATGGGCTGGANCCCACTTGGAGACATAGTCAACGGCAACCAGTATATACGTGTTACCGTATGAGCTGACGAAAGGCCCCATGAAGTCGATCCCCCTACATGTCAAACACTTCTACCTCTTGGATTGTGGTCATTGGCATCTCATGACGACGGGATATGTTGCCCGTCCTTTGACATTCATCACAGCTTTTGACCCAAGCATGGGCATCCTTGAACAATGTAGGCCAATACAGGCCTGATTCCAACACCTTTTCTGCTGTGCGAATTCCTCCAAAGTGTCCACCATATGGCGAAGCATGGCAAGCCTGCAAAACAGAGGGTTGATCTTGCTCGGGGATACACCGTCGGATCATGTTATCAACACATATTTTGACCAATAGAGGTTCGTCCCAATAATACGCCCGACAATCACAGAAAATTTTTTTCATTTGAATTGAGGAGAGATCATGAGGTACAATACCACATGCTAAGTAATTAGCAATATCAGCATACCATGGTGCCTCCTCCATTGTCACAGCAAGTAATTGTTCATCCGGGAATGTCTCAATGATATCTTCAACCTCCGTTCTCTTTTCTACCCCTTCCTACCTCGAGAGATGGTCTGCTACTTGGTTGTCTGTCCCCTTTCGATCACGAATCTCCAGGTCAAATTCTTGTAGAAACACAACCCAGCGAATCAAGTGGGGCTTTGACTCCTTCTTTGCTATCAAGTACCTAATGGTTGCATGGTCAGTATAAACAATAACTTTCGAGCCAATCAGGTATGACCTGAATTTGTCGAAGGCAAACACTATAGCGAGCATTTCCTTTTCCGTGACCGTGTAGTTTAGCTGTGCACCACTAAGCATCCTGCTTGCATAGTAAATTGGGTGCATAATTTTCTCCTTGCGCTGCCCCAAAACCGCTCATATAGCGTAATCACTGGCGTCGCACATCAGCTCGAATGGTTGCTCCCAGTTGGGTGCAACAATGGTGGGTGCAGTCACCAATCTCTTCTTCAGCTCCTCAAATGCAAACCTGCGATCATCAGAAAACATAAAGTGCTGGTCTTTTTCAAGCAGCTTACATAAGGGGTTAGCAATTTTTGAAAAATTCTTGATGAACCACCTGTAGAATCCGGCGTGCCCAAGGAAACTTCTCACTGCTTTCACTGAAGTGGGTGCTGAGAGCTTCTCAATCACATCAACTTTTGCATGGTCTACTTCAATCCCCTTTTTGGACACTCTATGCCCCAACACTATGCCTTCTTGTACCATAAAATGGCACTTCTCCCAGTTCAGCACCAAATTTGTCTCCACACATCGTTTGAGCACTCTTTTAAGGTTGTGAAGACAATCTTCGAATGAATCCCCTACCACGGAGAAATCATCCATAAAAACCTCCATAATCTCTTCGACCATGTCGGTAAAAATGGATAACATACACCGCTGGAATGTGGCCGGTGCATTGCAAAGTCCAAAGGGCATCCTCCAAAAGGCAAAGATGCCATACGGACATGTGAAGGACGTTTTCTCTCTATCTTCCGGGGCTATTGAGATCTGATTGTAGCCCAAGTATCCGTCCAAGAAACAAAAATGGGATCGCCCAGCTAACCTGTCCAACATCTGGTCAATGAAGGGTAAGGGGAAATGGTCCTTTCGGGTGGCTGCATTTAATTTCCTGTAATCCATGCAAATCCTCCACCCTGTGACTGTACGAGTCGAGATCAACTCATTCTTCTCATTTTGTACGACTGTCATTCTACCCTTTTTCGGTACACGTTGGACGGGGCTTACCCAATTGCTGTTAGAGATGGGAAAGATGATGCCCGCGTCCAACCACTTGATTACCTCCTTTTTCACTACCTCTTTCATATTCGGGTAGCCTTCATTGATGTTCCCTGGAAGGTTTGTGCCCTTCTTCCAGACGAATCTTGTGCATGCAGAAGGCCGGGCTGATACCCTCTATGTCTGCCATGGTCCAACCAATGGCAGTTTTGCATTCTTGCAACACCTGCAGTAATTGTTCTACCTGTACAGCTAGCAAACCAGATGATATAATAACAGGCAAAGTAGAATTGGGACCCAAGAAAGCATACCTGAGGTGGGCTGGAAGCGGTTTCAGCTCCAGCTGTGGTGGTTCCTCTATTGATGGTTTTGCATGTGGTGTAGCTCTCTCTTCGAAAATAAGGGGCTCGAACTGAGGTTCCCTCTTCCAGAATCCTTGGCCTTCGAGTACCATGACCCACTCTGCCAACCCTTCACCATCCATCTCCTCTAAATTTGTCAAGCAAGCTCCCAATGGATCTTTGGCATTCAGGGTCTTATCTTCTTCATACAGGATCACATCCACAGCTTCCACTAGTGAGCAATTTGTATATTCACTGGGTCTCCTCATGGATTGTTGAACGTTGAATATTACTTCTTCATCATTCAACCTCATTTTTAATTCCCCAGTTTCACAATCAATCAATACTCACCCAGTGGCTAAGAATGGCCTCCCCAGAATGATGGGTATCTCCTCATCTACCTGGCAGTCCAGAATAACAAAGTCTGCAGGGAATACAAACTTTCCCACTTGTACCGGCACATCATCAAGAATCCCCGTCGGTCTTTTAACCGTGCGGTTAGCTATTTGCAACAGCATCGAAGTCGGTCTAGCTCTACCAATGCCCAGTTTTGTATATATTGCCAAAGGCATTAAGTTTATGCTGGCTCCTAAGTCACACAATGCTTTTGCAAAAGCATAACTCCCGATAGTGCACGGAATACTGAAGCTACCTGGATCAGACATCTTTTAAGCCATGGGTCTTGTCACTACTGCGCTGCATGTCTGTGTAAGAGTTACTGTGGACAGGTCTTAAAAGTCAAATTTTTGTGACATCAGGTCCTTCATCATTTTTGCATAGCCTGGCATTTCCCTCAAAGCATCCATCAGAGGGATTTTCAATTGAATCTGACGAAGCATCTCCATGAATTTCCTGTAATAATCTTCTTTCTTTTGTTTTGCCAGTCTCTGAGGGAATGATGCAGGCATCACTCTTTGTCCATTGCTTGCTGGTTGTTCTTTGTTGGACTTTTGTGGCGCAAGAGGTACCACTTGTTTTACAACTTGTTCACTTTCTTTAGCCTTACCCTTATCAACCTGAGCCTGTTCAACTACCACTTCAGTGAGTTCTGCTGATTCATCTATCTCTAATGGAACTGGAGTGGCTGGTGTAGTCTCTCTTCTGGATTGACCAACTTCTTGCTCCCTGTCTAAATCTCTCCCATTCCGGAGACTTACTACCATCAGCTGATTCAGGTTTTGCTCCTTAGGGTTAATGTTCATGTCGGCTAGAAATGTTCCCTGGGGGCGGTTATTTAAGGCCATGGACAGCTGCCCCAGTTGAGTTTCAATACCCTTAATTGCTAAGTCATGCACTGGCAACTTTTCCTGCATCTTACCATTTGTTCCAATGAGTTGTTGCAGCATACCCCTGATTTCTACCATGTTGCTGTCTTGTTGCTGATGAGGTAGCTGATATGTGAATTGTTGCTGGTGCTGCTGTTGATAGCCCTGTTGTCTCTAGTATGGCACCATTTGGCCTTGGGGCCGCATACCTCCAGGTTGTGGCATGTTCAGTCTGTACTGCTGGTTGGGTGCTGGTACCCATTGTTGTCCTCCATGCCTCTGACCCCCAAAATTGTTGACATAATTCATAACCTCTTTTAACCCTTGGTTGTCACCTTCTCCACTCCATGAACACACATAAGACTGATTAATTCAAGGTGTACACAGTCCTCCATTTGTTGTGTCAATGATATGCACTTGCTTTGTACCCATCTCATCAATTTTCTTTGTCATCAAGCTCATCTGGGTCATAAGAGTGGCTATGGTTTCTGCATGTGTATTGTTTGGGTCAAGAGTGACAGAATGCACTATTGGAGTGAGTGTTGTGTCTCTCGTCATCCAGCTCGAATTTTGAGACATCTTGTCAAGAAGAAGCTTGCACTCTGTGGAAGTTTTGCTCAAGAATGCACCCCCAGCTGAAGCATCTACATTTGCTTTTAAATTGTATGCCAACCCCATGTAGAATCTCTGGCCGAGCATCTAGTCTGGTATACCATGGTGGGGACACTTCACTAGCATCCCTTTGAATCCTTCCCATGTTTTCTGCAAGGTCTCAGTGGGCTTCTGCTTGTACTCTAATATCTCATCAATCTGTCTTGAAGTCTTGTTGGGCAGGTAAAACTTGTTCAGGAACTGCTTGACTAATTCCTCCCAAGTGGCAATGGAATTTATTGGGAGCGAATTCAGCCAAGTCTGAGCTTCCCCAGTCACCGAGAACGGGAACAGTAACAACTTGATGGCTTCTAGGGTCACATTTGGCTGCCTTTGGGTCATACAAATTGACAGAAAATTTTTTAGGTGTTGTTGAGGGTCTTCAATGTGTGACCCGGAGAACAATCCCTTATTCTACAGAAGATGCAGCATGTTGTCGGTGATTTGGAATGTCTCCGCTTGTATTTGGGGCACAGCAATGGCGGTGGCCAGGTTATCAGCTGTTGGTTGTGCCTAATCATAAAGTGCAGCTTCTGGCACAAGAGGTGCCACCACTGCTTCTTTTGGCACCGCTTCGTCTGGCACAAGAGGTTCCCGATTATTTGCATTGATGTTTTCCCTGTTGTCCATTTCAGTTGCGAGTTGGTGTGTTTGTTGTGATTGTTTGTTCTTCTTGTTGGCACGGTTTAATGCCCTGAATATTTTCTCGTGGTCTGAGAGTCCTTCAAGCAGTTCACCAGTCCTCGAAGAATCTCTAGGCATACACCTGAATCACACAAGAGTTCAAACGTGAGAATTTCAATGAAAAATTATTTAACACCGTAGAAAATTGATCTAAACTAATAATTCTAGCACTGCTTCTAAATTATAATAAATAACACTGTTAGTTCCCCGGCAACGATGCCAAAATTTGATAACGCCCAACTATGCCTTATAAAAGACAAAGCGGTCGTCGCAAATATAATCCGGTTTACAAGTCCGGAGCCGAATCCTCAGGGAACTAACCTATCTATTACAACTTTTAGTCATGCTAGTATCAGCTCAACCAATTCCCGGATGTAAGATTTTTATCAATAAATATTGGGACTTGTTTAACTAAAGTAAAATGATAGTAAATCTAACAATATTCCAAATTAAAGGTAATTCAATGGTAAAAAGATCTAGGGTATTGACTTCCCCAATTGCTAGATTAATTCTTAACTATTTGTTATAATCTTGCTGTAATACTCTATGAGGATTATGAGCTATGGACTACCACAATTATCTCTCGCTCAACTACGACAATTTACCAGAGCATTCTCTCGAACTACTCTAGCTGATAATATATGCAGCTCTGAATTATCCCACCAAAGTTTCGTTATTCCTAATCCCACTTTTAAATTTAAGTAATGAATCTCTTCAATTATCCAATGGTGCTGTTCAACAACAATCTAACCTAGTATTCTTTCTCAAGCAACACAAGGCGATTAGACACGATTAATCAAGGGCCCATTCAATTAATCACCATACAAAATATAGTTGAACAATCATATAATAAACCCGGCTCGATTATAACAAAACTGAGTCAAAACTTCATCTAACAGCCAGTTCCATCAACCCTAGATTAAATGTTTAGCTACTCATGGCAAAACAAGATAAAACCATAAAATCATTCATAATTCACAAAATAATGATAACAAGAAGAAGAATGAAAAACTCTAATGGTGTCTTGATCTTCTCACACTTGTTCTTGCCTCCAATTGAGTCTAAAAACAAGCTTAACCTTGACTTGGGCGAGTTTGTTGAGTTTATATAGGGTTAGGATAAGTTTCCCATGCTTTACACTTTAGCCCTTAAATTTTCTTGGCCTTCTCCAGATCGACCGCGGTCGCGGGCCAACCGCGGTCCGACCGTGGTCGTTTTCGACTATTCAGTTTTTCGCCTTTCTTTCACCGTGTTCCAGCCGGCCCGACCGCGGTCGCGGTGGACTATTGCCCAGTTTTCTTCGCCTTTTCTTGCTCATTTTCATCCGGGCTCTTCTCGATTTGCCTTGTATCTTTATTTTTTACCCCAAAACGCTCTATATCCTTCTCCTAACTCGGAGTAGCTCCTGTAAAGCATAAAAAAACTCAATTAGAGTATTTGGTATCATTTAGCCACTTAAAAAACTCAATAAAGTATGGTTAATTTAGAGCATAATAGCATCTACATCGCATAATATAGGCTACTATCACATGTATCCCAAAGCCTCTACTCAATTGGTTGGAGTCTCGTGCTGATAACGTGTAATAAAATAATAAGAGAAGAAGAAGAGTATTAAAAAGAAAAGTAGAGAGAGAAATCTTATTGATTTGGGATGATTTACAATAGAATATAGCATCTCTATTTATAGAAAACTTAGCCACCAAGTAACAAACCCTAAAATCTATCTAAAATATAGACATTCACCATAAATAAAATAATATTTATAACACACATGTTGAGAGTATAAGCTGATAGTGGTTATATTTGTGATAAATGGCTAGTTAGTAAATGTAGTGGCTATGGCTATTTATGTAAAACTAGTTAGTTAGGAGATGTTAGTTAGAATACTGTATATATACATGACTATGTATAGTGTTAACAGATACAGAAGAAATGAGAAGAAGTTATTTTTCTCTCCAAGTTTTCTTCTGCTCGTGCTTCTTCTTCAATCTCTCTTTACCTTGATAAACTTGACATGGTATCAGAGCCTACTGCTCAAATCTAGATCCCAAATCTTCGGTGTGATTGCTTAATTCAAGCTCAATTGCTTCATTTACACAAGCTCTACTTCTATAGTTGAAGCTAAACAATGGTGGAAGTTGACAATGAAGCTCCTGAGAAGTTAGGTCACAATCAACCTCTATTTTTGAATTCAAATGACAATTCTGGTGCAATCCTGATCTCGCTACAATTGCGAGGTCCAGAAAACTACTCAGTGTGGAGCCGGGCAATGCGAATTGCTATTTTAGGGCGGAACAAGTTAGGGTTCATCGACGGTACATGCAGACGAGGAAAGTTTGGTCCAAATCTAGTAGATTTAAGGGATAGATGCAACGCCATAGTGCTGTCATAGATAATGAACTGTGTATCACCCGAGTTGCTCAGTGGAATTGTTTACTCCTCAAATGCGAGTGCTGTGTGGAATGATCTAAAAGAGAGGTTTGATAAAGCTGATCTCTCCAGAAATTTTCAGATCCATAAGAACATTGCCACAATTAATCAAGGTACTAGCTCGATCTCCTCTTATTTCTCAAAATTGAGACAGCTGTGGGCAGAGTTTGATAGTCTAGCTCCAATTCCTGGATGTGACTGTGAGAAATCACGTGAATTCATTGTGTTTATGGAACGGCTGAAACTCCTACAGTTTCTTATGGGGCTAACAAGCTAGAAGCCAAATGCTCATGATGACACCAGCTCCCTCTGTTAACAAGGCCTACTCTATGATGATGGAGAGGGAAAGCCACAGGGCAATTGCATACACAAGTCCTGTAGAGAATTCTGATCTCACTGCTTTGATGTCTGCTAGAGGTGGTTTTCAACAAAGGCCAAAGAAGAACTTTAACGTAGTTTGTGACTACTGCAAGTACGAGGGGCATACCAGAGAGAATTGCTTCAAACTAGTTGGTTACCCTGCTGATTTTAAACATAAGAAGAAAGGAAATGCATTTCCTTCAGTTAATTTTGCAGGAAACACTGGTGACTGTCACGACCGCAGTTCGCCCTCCGAGAACATGTCGTGATGGCACCTAGTCCCTATAACTAGGTAAGCCTAACAATGCGAAAAACAACATAGTTTGCGGAATAATTAATTAAAACTGAACAACTAAAAGAAAACTATATATGAATGGCGCTCGGCATATACAACTCAATAATACGGAAGTCTACAATATTACCCCAAAACCCGGAAACTCACGGGAACACAAGCTAACGGAAAGTAATACACGGCTCTAACTCCAGAATGTCTAAAGCAAAAGTACGAAAGGAAAAGCTAACTGCTAAAGCTAGAATAAGATAGAGACTCCTGGTCTGCGGACGCGGCAGATGTACCTCGAAGTCTCTGCTATATCTCTCTGCCTCGAGAGTGATACGCCTGAGATGAAGTACCTGGATCTGCACATGAAAAACATGCGCAGAAGGGGCATGAGTACACCACAACGGTACTCAATAAGTGCCAAGCCTAACCTCGGTTGGGTAGTGACGAGGAAGGTCAGGGCCCTACTGAGAATAGGCATAATAATAAATCTTGCACCAGCATGAAATAAACGGTAGTAATGAGTACAGCTATGAAGTAAGACAGGTTATACAAGGCAACAATTTAACACTCAGAGAATAAGATAACACAGAGTAAAACAACTCAATGTCAATACCAACAACGAGGATCTCCCAGGATACCGTCCTGTAGTCCATTTCATCAACTGTCCAAGGAGCTCCCGGGATACCGTCCGCAGTCCATCATATGAGTATGTCCGAAGGATCTCCCGGGATACCGTCCCGTAGTCCAACTATNCTCTATGATCCCTACCCTTGCCCCTGGCTGGCTGGGCGGGCTGTGGGTCACCTGGTGCCTGAATCATGGGGCGAGGACCCTGCTGTTGTGACTGTGTACCCCTCAATCTCGGGCAAGCTCTCCTGATGTGACCATACTCGCCACACTCATAACATCCCTCTGTACGATGAGACTGGCCCTGACGACCCGAATGACCTCCACGAAAACTCTGAAGAGGCTGTGCACTGATGGGCTGCTGATCAGATACTGCCCACGAGAACCACGATCGCCTCGGACACCCTGCGAAGCCTGGAGGGCTGACTGAAAGGGCCTGGAAGACTGACCCCTATCATAAGAATCCCTGCCTCCAGATGAGGCACCACTGAATCGACCTGAGTGACGGGGTCTCTTGTCTGACCTATGACCACCCCTCTGTGGCAGAACCATCTCGATCCTCCGGGCCACATTGGCCGCCTCCTGAAAAGTAATATCACTACCCGCCTCTCTGGCCATCTGAAGACGAATGGGCTGGATCAAGCCATCAATAAATCTCCTCACCCTCTCCCTCTCAGTGGGAAGTATGACGAGGGCATGGTGAGCTAGATCGATAAACCGGGTCTCATACTGAGTGACTGTCATAGACCCCTGTTGGAGGTGCTCGAACTGCCTCCGATAAGCATCCCTCTGAGTAACGGGGAGAAACTTCTCCAGGAACAACTCTGAAAACTGATCCCAAGTCAAAGGCGGCAACCCTGCTGGTCTGGCTAAACAGTAATCCCTCCACCAAGTCTTGGCGGATCCAGATAGACGAAAAGCCGCAAAATCAAATCCATTGGACTCTACAATGCCCATGTTTCGAAGAACCTCGTGGCAGCTATATAAGAAATCCCGGGGGTCCTCAGAAGAAGCTCCGCTGAATGTAGCAGTGAAAAGCTTGGTGAATCTGTCCAGCCTCCACAAAGCATCAACGGACATAGCCGCTCCATCACCGGCCTGTGCAATTACTCCCGGCTGAACTGCCACAGCTATCTGAGCCGGTGGAATCTGAGTCTGGGGAGCTACCTGCTCCGAAGTACGTACAGCAGGAGTCTGGGCTCCTCCTCCAGCCTGGGAAGTGGCTGGTGCTGCAGGAAACAATCCTGCTCGGGTGACATTCTCCATGAGGCCAACCAACCGGACCAAGGCGTCCTGAAGAATTGGGGTAGCAATAAACCCCTCTGGGACCTGAGCTGGGCCCACCGGAACTGTCTGAGCTGGGGCCGGAACCTCCTCGTCAAGGCCAACCTGAGGGTCCGCCACTGGTGTTGCTGCTGGTGGCTGGGCCCTGCCCCTACCTCGGCCCCTAGCACGACCACGTCCTCTGCCCCTAGCGGGAGCTGCCTGGGGCTCGGACTGCTGATCGGAGGATGAGGAAACACGTGTTCTCGCCATCTGCGAAAGAACAGAGTGGAAATTCAATCAGCGTTTAAGAAACCAAATCGCACGAGAAGAAAGAACAGATGAGAGATTTTCCTAACTCAATAGACTCTGGGGAACAAGTACAGACGTCTCCGTACCTACCCCTCAGACTCTACTAAGTTTGTCCGTGAGTTGTGAGACCTATGTAACCTAGTGCTCTGATAACAACTTGTCACGACCCGAATTTCCCACCATCAGAGTCGTGATGGCGCCTACTCGTGGTAGCTAGGCAAGCCAACTTAATTACCTTTCCATCACTAGCAATTATCTTTAACAGTTTATAACATCAATATAGAACATAAAGTCTAATAAGAACAATAGCGGAAGTCTGTCTTAAAATGGTGAATTTAAAACGCGGAATAGTCAAAAACAACCTCTACCCAAGATTTGGTGTCACATTACTCACGAACCACTAAGGATAAACTAAATACAAAGGTCTGAAAGAAATATAACAGCTGTCTGTCTC
The DNA here is from genome assembly GCF_001879085.1 of Nicotiana attenuata. Classification (NCBI taxonomy): domain Eukaryota; kingdom Viridiplantae; phylum Streptophyta; class Magnoliopsida; order Solanales; family Solanaceae; genus Nicotiana; species Nicotiana attenuata. The sequence continues at coordinate 98,556,481 of NC_031995.1, read as the reverse complement.
GAAACAAGGAGGCAACAGTCTAAAAGAAAACAATGAGAAGAGACGCCGGGCCTGCGGACGCCTGCAAGGCTACCTCAGTCTCGTGAATATGAATCGCCTGCTTCCGAACTACTGCTGCTGCTGTTCCTCAAAACCTGGACCTGTGCAAAAATGCACAGAAGTGTAGCATCAGCACAACCGACCCCATGTGCTGGTAAGTGCCTAGCCTAACCCCGGCGAAGTAGTGACGAGGCTAGACTGGACACCACATAAACCTGTGCAATTATAGATATACAGCGGAAATCGAATACAAAGCAATTACCAACATGGGAGGGGAAACATGCTATGGGAAGTTACAATAATAACAATAATCCAGAGTAACAACTAAAGCAACTTAGGTTCACAGCGAACAAGGAATCAATACTCAAATGTAAACACATAGCCTCAACAATTATTGCAGCGTGCAACCCGCTCCATAATTACCATTGTTGCGGCATGCAACCCGCTCCACAATATCATTGTTGCGGCGTGCAACCTGACCCATATCACTTATCATATATCATTGTTGCGGTGTGCAACCCGATCCTCATATATTATTGTTGCGGCGTGCAACCCGATCCTCAACATCATTGTTGCGGCGCGCAACCCGATCCTCAATATCATTTAACAGTCTGACTTCCCAAACAACAGTCACAATTAAGGGGCA
>NC_031995.1:98391609-98555785 GCF_001879085.1 Nicotiana attenuata | reverse complement strand
TAGCTTTATTTAACCATTTCGCAAGTTAGGTTGTTATTTCCGCATTGTTAGGCTTACCTAGTTGTAGGAACTAGGTGCCATCACGACATGTTCATGGAGGGTGAACTGGGGTCGTGACAATAATATATATACTTACACTATACTATGCACTAAGTATCAATGCATTAGCTAATATTATATCGAATATAGCTTTTATATATATATATATATATATATATATATATATATATATATATATATATATATATATATATATATATATATACTTACACTATATTATGCACTAAGTATCTATGATAATCGTTAGTAGCTTATTTAGTTTTACCTACTAATTTGGGGAAGAAATGGTTTGAAGAGAAGAAACCCTAAACCCTACTAATTGAGGTTAATCATACGAGGGAGTATGATCGCTATGATCCTTACATAATTGCACATAATGTTAGGCAAGTGTATTATGCTCCTTATCCATTGCGGCGAAATAAGTCCGATTGGTGGGTTGTAATCAAAACTAAGCCTGCAGGTAGGGTGATAGTCGAGAATGTGTTAGATGTTGCATATCAAAACGATATCTCCAGTGTTCACCAAATAGTGGACGAACATTTAGAAAATGATTTGGAACATCCTGAGCACATATTGGAAGAAGTTGATATAAATGAAGTAAGAATTATAGAAAACGAGGAAGAAGAATGAACTGATGAAGCTCAAACTAGTGAGGAAGAAGAATTCTCTGACGAGGAACAATACGTCGATGAGCTTTAAAAAGTTGGTTTCTTTAATAACTCTCATTTATAGCTAGTTTCTTTATATGTTTCAATCTAAATATGTATTATATTATGCAGATGACAGGCAAGGATCGAGGTAACAATGACCCTAGTGGTTCTCGGGGTCGAGAAAAGGCTAGGAAACCAAAGAAGAGGGTAGAAGATAATACTCAATCTTTTCCACCCTCTTTTGATGTGCCTATGCCTATGTCTTTGCCTCCAGCCCAGGGCTATTCTGAGCTGCCACAGCATCACACGCCCTACGCCTTTGTGCAGACACCAGGTCTTTCATCACAGGGCCATAGGACTATACGTCCGACATACAGTCCACCTGCCTCACTACCACGTGGATCACACCCATCATCATCACATGGATCACATCGATCCATGTCATATCCACATGGATCACAGCCATCACGGTCACATCCACTCGGGTCACAGCAATCAGTATCATATTCACTGGCGGTCCATACAGCTATGTCGGAGTCACAAGGATCGCAGCCATCTTCATCAGGGACTCCATCTATTTCAGGCCTTCGACTACGAGATACTAGCTCTGACCCCCTATACCTTCCACACATGCCTCTGATATACATGTTTCGGACGGTGATGCTGATGCTGACGAGGAGGTGCATTACGATCAATATGGCAGGATCATCATAGTCCCTGAGGGTGATAGGTAACAGTTATTCGTTATTTTTACGTTTATTGTTTTGTAAAATTTTTACTAAGATATTAATGTGTTTTTTTATTAAATTGCAGGTTCATCCCGAGTAATGTTACTACGAGGATAATCACAAAAGCAACCAGAAAGCTTTACGATGGCCCTTATGCGTCTTGGAGTGAATTCCCATTCTCGTTGAAGGAGCAAATTTTCAATGAATTTAAGGTATAAATGTTCTTTTAAGCAGTATAATTATTTATATTTATGATATTTCCATATAATATTTAACTTTTCAAATACAGAGCAAGTGTGTATGGGAACACCGCTATAGCGCGGACGTGGCTGCAAATTTTCATCTCAAAGCTCGCAAGCAGTTGTCACATACTTTCTCCAAAGCTAGAAAGCTGAACCAGAATCCTGACTGGTTTCAGAATTTATGGGAGGATTTGCAAAGGCAATGGCTTACCGCAAAGTTCTTAGAGAAGAACAAAAAAGGAAAGAAAGCTCGCGCATCTGAGAAGGGAGGATCCTTGCACACTGGAGGTGCGATCAGCCTAGGGACGATAAAAAGAAGAATGGTACGTAATTGCTTAATTTATTATAATTTTCAAAGTATATCTATTCTGTTTATTAACTAAAATTTATGAGTTTTCAGGAAAAGAAGTTGGGGCGTCCGATGAACCAAGATGAGCTATTCAAGGAGACTCATATTGTAAAGAAGAAGAAAGAGACGGATCAAGAAAGGTTTAAGTATTTTGATTTACTTTTATATAAATTTTGAAATACTAATTCAATGTAATTTTTCTTATAGGGTCGCTTCACAGCTGAAGTGGAGGAATTCATACGCAGTCAGCCACCTGATGAGTCGGGCGAGCCAATCCAGCCTTCGGACGAGGATGCTGAAAGAATGTGGACGGAGGCTGTGGGCGGTCCAAAATGGGAAAAGGTATACGGGCTTCCTACTAATAAATTCCATCGCTATAAGTGTGGAATGCAAGGAATAGGGACTTCCTCGCAAGCCGAGCAACTTGATGGGGAGAGCCTCTCTACTATGCGGGAGACTGTGACAAAGCTCACATCCGAGCTAGAAGCGGCCAAGGAAAGAGAAAAGCTTAGAGATGCTCAGTACATTAGCATGCAAGCTCAGTACCACGGCATGCAAGAGCAGCTCAAATCTCTCCTAGCTTCTGGAGCTTTTCCGATTCCCCGGTCTCGTGAGTCATCGCCAAAGGCTCGCCTTCCCCGTGCTCGTTCCTCCCGTCCTCCCCGTGATCGTTCTTCCCGTCCTCGACAAGTAGACCATTCTCGATACCGTTATGGTGATGAAAGTTCATCAGACGGTGATGATAATGATGTCACGACCCGGATTTCCCACCATCAGAGTCGTGATGGCGCCTACTCGTGGTAGCTAGGCAAGCCAACTTAATCACCTTTCCATCACTAGCAATTATCTTTAACAGTTTATAACATCAATATAGAACATAAGTCTAATAAGAACAATAGCGGAAGTCTGTCTTAAAAATGGTGAATTTAAAATGCGGAATAGTCAAAACAACCTCTACCCAAGATTTGGTGTCACATTACTCACGAACCACTAAGAATAAACTAAATACAAAGGTCTGAAAGAAATATAACAGCTGTCTGTCTCGAAACAAGGAGGCAACAGTCTAAAAGAAAACAATGAGAAGAGACGTCGGGCCTGCGGACGCCTGCAAGGCTACCTCAGTCTCATGAATATGAATCGCCTGCTTCCGAACTACTGCTGCTGTTGTTCCTCAAAACCTGGACCTATGCAAAAATTGCACAGAAGTGTAGCATCAGCACAACCGACCCCATGTGCTGGTAAGTGTCTAGCCTAACCCCGGCGAAGTAGTGACGAGGCTAGACTGGACACCACATAAACCTGTGCAGTTATAGATATACAGCGGAAATCGAATACAAAGCAATTACCAACATGGGAGGGGAAACATGCTATGGGGAGTTACAATAATAACAATAATCCAGAGTAACAACTAAAGCAACTTAGGTTCACAGCGAACAAGGAATCAATACTCAAATGTAAACACATAGCCTCAATAATTGTTGCGGCGTGCAACCCGCTCCATAATTACCATTGTTGCGGCGTGCAACCCGCTCCACAATATCATTGTTGCGGCGTGCAACCCGACCCATATCACTTATCATATATCATTGTTGCGGCGCGCAACCCGATCCTCATATATTATTGTTGTCGGCGCGCAACCCGATCCTCAACATCATTGTTGCGGCGCGCAACCNGAAGAGAAAATATTGGGTGCCTGAAAAATTGGTCTACGCGAACGCGTTTGGTAACACGCGAACGCAATGAAGGCGGCCTGAAGCTTCGCGAACGCGAGGACTTTATCGCGAACGCGGAGAAGGAACAGGGGAAGGTATGCGAACGCGAGCCTAAGGCTGCGAACGCGAAGAAGGAATTCACTGGGCAAAAATTGAAGAAAAATCTGCCACCAATCTAAGTGCAAAAACACACCGAACCACCTCCAATTCACTCCCGAGCCCTCGGGGCTCCTAACCAATCACACACACTAGCTCAAAAATATCCTACGAACTTACTCGAGCGATCAAATTGCCAAAATAACATCAAAATCATTGAATCAAGCCTCAAACTCATCATTTCTATTTCAAACTTCATAAACTTCCAACTTTAGATAATTAGGTCTGAAACACGTCAAACGACGTCCGATTTCGACCAAACATTACAGAAAGCGCTTAACACATATCTAAGACTTGTGCCGGGCGTCGGAACCAAAATACGAGCCCGATACCACAGTCTTTTACTCAATTTTCATTTCCATTTTCCTTAATAATTTCAGAAAAACAATTTCACAGAAAAATTCATTTCTCGGGCTCTAGACCTCGGAATTCGACTCCGGGCACATGCCCGAGTCCCATATTTTTCTAAGGACCTTCCGGGACCGTCCAATCTCGGGTCCGGGTCCGTTTACCAAAAATGTTGACCGAAGTCAACCTTAAATATTTTAATATCAAAATTCTTCAAATTTTTCACAGAATTCACATAATTCAACATAAAAGCTTTACGGTTACGCGCCCGGACTGCGCACGCAAATCGAGGCAAGTAAAAAATGAGATTTTCAAGGCTTTGGAAGCACAGGATCAATGAGGAAACAGGTGATGACCCTTTGGGTCGTCACAAGTTGAGTCCTATTTGCTATGTGGTAATTGTCGAGTACGACGTATAGTCATGGTGACGAGTATCTATACGTTGGTGTCTAGCATGACCGTGAGTCTTTAAATTGTGAATATCTTGATTTCGTTGTATTCCTCTTACCTTGGTGATGATTCCTATTTGTTGTGAAAAGCTTGTGAAAGGAATTTGTGACCTATGAACATCGAGGAGCATTGGCTCAAGTTATATTACAAATGTTAAATTATATGAAATGATTAAACCCTTTGGAGCATTGGCTCAAGTGGTAAAGTGAGATATAAAATAAAATTGAAAGAATGAGAAAGAGTATTTAAATTGTTCCCTTGCCGGGATATTGTTGCTTATTGATTATTTTCCCTTGCCGGGACGTTGAGATTATTGAAGTTGTACCCTTGTCGGGATTTAATTGTTTTATTGTGTTCCCTTGCCGGGATTTATATTATTATTTTGTTTATTCCCTTGCCCCTTGTTTGTGATTGTTGTTTGGGTGAGGAAGAGTGTTAAAGCACGAAGGGTGATGTCGTGCATTGTTTGTTTATTGTGAGGAAAGAGTGTAAAGCACGAAGGGTGATGTCGTGCATTGCTTGCTATTGTGAGGAAAGAGTGTAAAGCACGAAGGGTGATGCCGTGCCGCACGATGTACCATTCCGTGCCAATTCTATTGATTATATGTGAGGAAAGAGAGTAAAAGCACGAAGGGTGATGCCGTGCACATTTTATTATTCTAATTGCTTGGTGAGGACGAGAGTAAAAGCACGAAGGGTGATGCCGTGCACTTGTCTTTGATTTTCCTGATTTTTGCTGATAATTGAGTTATGTTGTCCTTTACTTCTATTTATTGATTTTCTTGTTGTTATCGGTTCAAGTGTATTAATTGTCTTATTCCACTATTATTGAGATTTTTTATGTTGGCATTTTCCTTTATTGTTTTACTTGTTATTATTGGCTCGAGGTATCCTTGCGCAACATTATGCTTTGAAATTATGCTATAATTGCTACATATTTATGTGATTTAATTGCTACTTGAAATTTAGCATACTAAATGTTAAATTGCCTATTTGCTCCTTAAAGTCCATAATTAATTGCCACTTGTCATTATTTGTTTTCTTCCGTGAGTCATAATTATTGTGTACTTGTTGTCTTATGAATTCGTATTAATTATTGCGTTTGTGGGAGTAAATTTCATTTGGAAGAACTGTAGATTTAACGAAATGGGAGCGAGTGGTACCCCACCACGAGATTAATGAAATGGGAGCGGGTGGTACGCCTACCACGAGATTTAATTATTGAGAAATGGGATCGGTTTGCACGCCTGCAACTAGATATGTACTGACGGTGAAATCTGCTTTTATTTCCCTTATCCGTGTTAGAGTTAAATTAGTGATGTTCTTTATTATTTTCGAGGCGGTGTTAATGGGAGACTGGAGGTATGGAGGCAGACCCTGGAGTCTAAAGGTTTCAAGTTGAGTAGGACTAAGACGGAATATGTGGAATGTAAGTTCAGCGACGTGATGGGGGAAGCGGATGTGGAAGTGAGGCTTGACTCACAGGTCATCCTCAAGAGAGAAAGTTTTAAGTACTTAGGGTCAATTATCCAGGGAGATGGGGAGATCGACGNAGTCCCATATTTTCTAAGGACCTTCCGGGACCGTCCAATCTCGGGTCCGGGTCCGTTTACCAAAAATGTTGACCAAAGTCAACTATAATCATATTAATATCAAAATTCTTCAAATTTTTCACAGAATTCACATATTTCAACATAAAAGCTTTCCGGCTACGCGCCCGGACTGCGCACGCAAATCGTGGCGATAGAAAATGAGGTTTTCAAGGCCTCAGAAGCACGGAACAAATGAGGAAACAGGTGATGACCCTTTGGGTCGTCACAAATGATGTACAAAACACTCATTGACTTTTATACGCTTTGAACTAGACAAATAGAATTGGTTTTCTATTGGGGTTGTAATAAGAGTTAACTTAGTTTGGTTAGCTTAATGTGGTAGTTCTATTGAACTTCAAACTTTGTTGGTTTTAATGTTGTTTTTGTGTTGTTGTTGTTGTTGTTGTGTTGTTGTTGGTATTGTTGTTGTTGTTGCTTGTAATAGGGATTTGGTATGACTGGCAGGTGGTGTAGCTGCCAAAAGTGGCAGTTTCTGCCAAAATAATACCCAGAAAAGCGACCAACTTTGGTCTCTTTTTGGTCGCTTTTCTATTAAAAAAAATAATTTTCTGGCAATAGCGACCAAAGTTGGTCGCTATTTACCCAGAATTCTCAAAAAGCGACCAACCTTGGTCGCTATTCCATTAAAAAAAATAATTTCTGGAAATATAGCGACCAACTATGGTCGCTTATATTTAAAAAAAAAAAATAAATTCTTGATATTAGCGACCAAAGTTGGTCGCTAAGTTTTAAAAAAAATTAAAAAAATTAATAAAAAAGCGACCAACCTTGGTCTCTATTTTCTAGATTTTAAAATATAATATTTGGATTAGAGACCAAAGTTGGTCGCTTTTTTATGATTAATAATAAATAAATAAAAAAGTATTTTACATTTAGAGACCAACGTTGGTCGCCAAAATTATATTATTAAAATAATATAGCGACAAAGTTGGTCGCTATAGTCTTTACCCGGAATATTTGGTTCTTTTACCTTAGAGACCAAAGTTTTTTGGTCCCTAAAATAAAGGGACCAGCAATATTGCGACCAGGCATGTTTGGTCGCTTTTAGGCCTATAAGCGACCAACTTTGGTCGCTTTTTGTGGTCGCTTTTTACCGGATTTCTAGTAGTGTCTCTTCTAGCTCAATTATATTAGTGATTTGTTTATCTACCATAAATTCTTCCTACTTTGGGAGATTGTATTAAAGTTTCAATTCTTCTCTCTTTTCTTGGCATTTTTAATATGAGGATTCATATTTTCTTATTGACATATTAAAATTCTAATAAATTAAAAAAGATAATACATATACTTACAAGCAAAAGATATCAAAAAAATAGTAAATATAGATGCAAAGTAATAAGAAAAGTATAGAACAATTGAATCTGGTTTAACAAATAGTCATAGATAACTTGATATTACTTTTGCTGTTTCAATATTTTTGGTGTAATGCCGGGAAATCTTGTCAAAAAAAGAGTTCGCAATTGTTTTCTGCAATAATATTTGACAGAATATTTTATGAGACGGTGGACTTAAAAGTCTGGAAAGGCTAAAAGGAATATAAAAGATTAAGTAAAAACCAGTTTAAAGAGAAAGTAATAAAAGTAATGCGGGCCCTGTGATAATAATGATAATATATAAAAGAGGCAAGAAATATATTCACACGTAAGTTACTATTCTTTTTCCCAAATTATCTCTATCGGTCCCATAGTTTCCTTATTTATAAAAGATATACTTTTTTTGATATACTAAATTTTTTTTTAAAAATTCATTAAATCAGATACATCTATTTAATACAGTATCAGAAAAATTTGAGTCCCCCTAGATGTGGGGCATCAAGCAGTTGCTTGAGTGACTTTACCATTGAGCCGCCCCGGGGAATAACCTAAAAAGAGAACGTCATATAAAATGGGTTGGAGGAAGTAAATTATTTGGCTTGCCTTAATTTCCCCTTTCATTCTTTTTCCTCTTTTATATAGGTCTCAAGTATTTTTGGGGTTATCGGGTCAATTGAGTTTGTGGTTCTGTACAAATTTATTAGTTTTATGACCCTACTGTTCTTTTTACACGTGTGAGATTATTTGTACACGTAGGAGATATATCTTTTACACATAAAAGATCTGAAAAGGTCACCTTCTTAATTTTAAAATTATAAAGGAGCAAGATATATAAATAGCACGGTATTTGTCGGGGGTAGGATGACTTCTCAGATGACCAAACGCTAGGCTATTTTGGGGTCGGACCTTTCTATTTAGATCTTATTTCATTTTACTATGCAGAAATTGAGACAATTCCCTTGCACAATAAGTTCTTTTGAACACTATTTTTTTTAATCACAATAATGTGGACTTGGAATGTTTCTAATTAATTCCTCTCGACGGTTCTCTTGTCAGATGCAGTGATCATAAAAAAAATGTCACTATGAATACACAGTCAAACAAATATCTAAATAAAATATAGTCCTATGTTTATGGATGATTGTTGAACTCTCTAGAAGTTTTTAAAACTCAGAATTGTATTGCCCGGTCCTAGGATTTTGTTTTGTCCTCGCTTGTAAACGCACACAATCATATGTTAAATGTCTGGGTATATTATAAAGAGCTTAACTTCTATATACTGATATAAGTTATTTAAATAATATAACTATGCGTAAATGATCATATAAAATAAAATTAGTAGCCTAAAAAATAAAGTAACTACTTGCTAAAACATGTTAAACCACTAATGATGTAGACATATTTTTTATTGTTAGTGTATACAAATTAAATTCATATTTTAAAAACATATAATAAAAGGACAATGCCAAGCTTGATATAGGTAATAAGGTCATTAATAAATTGCAAGGAAATTAATTTTATTTTGTGGAGATAATAAAGGCTGCAGCCGCTCCATGACATGAAATGTTTGGCATGCTTTAGTTCTAAGTTAGGACCACTTAACGTAACCACAGCATTTAGGATATTTTTGTTTTTTTTATTATATTATTAGTTGACAATTTTTAAGCATATCATTTTCTCATCACAGACTGCATTGATGTTGTGACGTCCCAACTGCGAAATTAAGATGATTTCATGGGCCGGCGACTGGGTCCCCACTCTATGGATTAACAAAATAATTGAGGATTAAAAGCGTGCTAACGACACATTATAAAATGGATTGACTTTTCATTCTTTTTTACTATTTTATCTTTTAATTTTTTGGCTAATCCAATAAATATGCTGCTTTGCAATAGATGCTTGAGTGATGTTTATCAACGGAGTTGGATTTAAGATTTAGAGAAGTAGATAGGCAGAGGCGTAGATATATATGGTGTTTTGAGATTTAACGTTTTAAGCTCCATTCTTAAATAGATTAATATGTTAAAAAAGTTTATAGCTATGTTATACTCCCTCCGATCCGGTACACAATATCACATATACTAATGATATTAGACGTGGTGGGCGAAACCTGGTTAGCATATTTGAATGTAATTCCATCACCATCATTATTTATATTTATAGTATAGAGGAAGAAGAAAGCAAACAAAACACCAAAAGTGATGCTTTGTTAATTAAAGCCAAAATGCCATGCATGAAGCTAGATTTTTATGGCGTTTCTTGAATATGTTGAGGCAGCATTATTTTAACACCCTTTTGCAGGACATCATGTTCTGCTTGTTACAAAAAAAAAAAGACTTTTCAATAATACAGAAGAGGAAATGCTGAACTAATACTTTCAATAAATAACAACATATATACTAGCATATAGATCAAACATATACATACAGACACTTGTGTAGCTATTTTCTCCATCCTCGCAAATCAAAAATTAAGCTTGTGACCGTCAAGAGTAGATCATAAAACTGTCTCTCTTGACATTGGTACTAAGGCAAACCTACTACACTAAATCAAACACTGCCAATGCAAAAATATATAAGGACATGACCAACTAAATACTGATATATTTGTCTCACGAAGAAATAAACAAGAAAAGTTGTCATTGCAAGAATGGCCTTAAATATGCAGCCATTTTGCGGACATGACAACTAAGGGCAAGGGATAGTCAAGTAAAGAGTTAAAATCTTCCTAATTGCAGGCTAAAAACTGCAACCATAGGAAAAGAGATGAACAAAGATGCAACATAAACTCACTGGTTTAGCCAGAAATCCGAGGAAATCATTTAAAAACAGATCTCCAATGGCCAACGCGTGAAAAACACCTATATATGTATGACAAGTGTGGAACATTTTCAAAAGAAAGGTCTCATAGGACAAGAAGGCGAAGATGGATCAGTATTATCATGAATATGCTGATTGTGAGGATCAGAATTATGAGTATGAACATTCCCAAAGTGAAAATTAGGAGGAAAAATGAAGTTATTATTTGTGTCTAAATCATCCCAAACTGGACTTCCTGGACCCCAACCTGCTGGTATTGCATTAAACCAAGCCTCAGCCATTTCATTTTCACCCCATACCAATTCAGTTGATTGTAATGATACACCTTGAACTTCATCACAAGCAGTCACCTCGCTCGATCCTATTCCCGAGTCCTCGTCTTGATTGTCAACTTCAGGTGGTGGCGGGGGCGGAGGTAGTAACTCTATATTTAAAGGTTCCAACTGAAGGCTTTCTGATTCTTGATCAGGCTGCTTTGATTCAACACTTTCTATCGACGGTCCCTCTCTGTCTTTACCAAGAAATAGTTCAGGGAAATTGAGCTTAGCATTCTCTCCTCTAAGCTTAAACGCCTCGCGATCATAAGCCATAGCTGCATCTTCAGCTGTATCAAAAGTACCAAGCCAAAGACGAGTCCGATTTCGAGGAAGACGAATTTCAGCAACCCATTTACCCCAATGTCTCTGTCTCACTCCTCTGTAAAGCTTCGTCGTATTAATAGGTTGCAATTGCGGCCTAAACAAACCCTTACTATCTTGCCCTAATCTGCTCATCATCATCATTCTTCCCCTCGGACTTAAATTTAGCGTTTCATTCCAGTACTGCAACAGTTGCTGCTGATTCTGTGATTGTCCTGCAAAATAGGGAGGGTAAGGGCATTGTTGAGGTGAAAATGAGATCATTTGCTGCTGATTTTGATACTGGGGGGGAAACAGAGGAGTTGTGTTTGGTCTGATTTGATATAAATTTTCTGTTGACTGTTGTGTTGCGTCAAAAGAAAAAGGAAAAACAAGCTTTGAGGAGGGAGGAGGAGGAAATGACATAGATATGGGATTATTATAAGGAAGAGAGGATTGTGAAAGCTGTTGGTGAGAGTAAGAAGAAGATTGAGAATAGCTGTATTGGCGTTCGGGACTTCTGATTTTCTTGAAACGTCTTTGGGAAATGGAAGCTTCTGGCCTCCTTTGTTGCCTTTCAAAGGTATTATCATCAAAATCCCTGCCTTTATTATCACAATCCATTTCTTCTCTAATACTAGCTCTTCTTGATTTGCCGTAATCCTCTTCAATTGCACGATTTTGCCACTCGCTCTCTTGAGTTCAAAGTGAATGAAGAATTAATTAGAGATGGTTTGAAAAACTCAATACTAAGATCTTAATTTGGTTGAAAAAGCAAAAAAGTGGTCTGATATGGTCTGAAACTAAGAGAAAACAGAGGAAAGAAAGAGCTGAATTGGTGAACAAACCATCGCAAAATGTAGGCAAGAGAAAGAGAGAGAGCGCGAGCGAGCGGCGTCGAGTAAAGAGAGAAGAAAAATCCAAATTGTGAAAATGAAGGTGCGTAAAAGAAGGGGAAGTTGATTTGTGAGAGAAAGGGAAATGAGAATAAATATAAGAGAGTGGGGGGCGAATGAAAACGAGTGTAGAAACATCCAAATCCAAACTCCTAAGTTTGGTCTGTGGGCTTATTTGGATTGGACCCACGCGGCTTCTTCTTTTCTCTATTTCCGTTGCTTCCACTCCAACCTTCTTCAACTGTCTTCCTTCCACTATATCCCCTTTCTTTTTTCTTTTCTTTTTTTTGTAAAACTATAGTCCCTCCTTAAATATTTGGTTTGTCCCCTTTCTTGTAGGAAATTGTTTGGACTTCTATAAATTGAGGATTCTTCTTCTTTTTCAGTAACATCCACAATGTTAGGGAGTCTTGTTTAGGGGAAGAACTTTTCGGGACAAGTGTTAGAGTGTCACTTGTGTTTGCATCTTCATGAGATTGTTCTCTCGATATTTTGTACTCTCTTTGTATAATAGATTGCTCGTATCTGCCTGGGATTTAGGTTAATAGACCGAACCACGTTAAATGTTTGTGTCTCTTTTGGTATATTTCTCTTCTGTTGTTTGATTTATCGTCGTTCAAGTGTTGTTTTACTTTCTTCCGCATGAAACTTGATTTTTTTGTCCTAACATATGTAATTATTTTTGTCGATCAACCAAATGTGTAGCTTGCTCTTCTTTTTTCTCATTCAATCTCGGTATCTAAATAAGAGACCCCATTAATCTAGAACCACTCTTTACCAGAATGTTTTTCATTCCCGGGCTTGAACTTGAAACCTTAGCGAAGATATTTATTCTCTTTCATTCCTTTACAACACTAGGATCAAATAATTTAATTTATAATTTTATTTAACAGTATAATTTTTAATTCTATAATAATTACTATTTAAACATTTAGAGCATATATGAAATGGAAAGAAGGAACTACACATGAAATTTATGAGTCACAATTTTTACGGGCAAAAAATATTTGAATATATAACAAGCATCGAAGGGTTTGACTCCTTAAATTGGTGTCATATAATATACAATAGTAGGGTATATTTTTCTATGTCCGTCCTAAATAGAGAATAAATTCTCTACAGTTTAGCGCATAAAAAATTGAAAACTTAAATTGGTTCAAATTAATTTTTGTAAATTGATTTTTCTAAGCTAGGTCGTTTAATTAGTTCCACATGAGAAACTGTGAAAGAAAAGGGGCGGGGTAGTTAGAAGTGCTCCAATATGAATCAACCAATGAGAGAGCACCATATATGTAGTACGGGCGCGGGTGTCACTATGGAAAATTTTCTGCAAATAGCTTAGCCATACAATGAGGTGTCGACTTATAATTGGTTGTTGGAACTGAACAAAATATCCCAAGTTCCAAAATGTGATCCAAATCCAAATTTCTTATTCCATAATGTTTGACTGGTATTTTACGCTCAATAACCACAAGCTAACTGATTAAAATCACCACCTTCGTCCTATTTAGAGAAAGCACATGGTTTTCCAATAGATCCTATATGACTTTTTCTTTTCTCTCTATTTATTTTAATGGAGTGCCTTCTAATTTTGTATTAATGATATGAATTGAATTTGAAAAAAAAAGTGAGGATTTATGGGACTGAAACACTATTGTTGTTGTTGTTACTTTCTAATTTTGTCAAGGAAAAACTACGAAGTCGTAGGAGTAACACTTACATTTAATTAATTTGTGGCATTTGTTGTTTCTGCACATTCACTTCTATTAACTGTGTCTTTATGTTGAAAGAAGGTGTAGTCAAATTCTAAGTTGCTCGGATACGGGTACGAATGTTCGTCACGGGTGCATTCTTTTTTTCTTAACTTGAGAAGAGGGAAGAGGGCTTTCGGATCTAAAGGTCGGATTTTTCGAGATGTAAATTCTAAAATTTGGGGATATGGATCCTAGTACATACGGATACGGGTGCCGAAATCCGGCTAAATATAATTCAAAAAAATAAAATATAAAAATATCTCTAAATTTGTAGAATACTTACGTATAGCTTGTAAAGAGTGAGTTTTTTTTATTCTCAATTTGTAGATAAGTAAGGATTGATTTCCTAGATAAAGTATGCTATTTTCTTCAAATTTACCCTAGTTTTGGTTCTGATTTCGGGAATCAAATTGTATCTCGTGTCAAATTTTTTCCTCTGTCATGATGGTCAAAGTACCCAAAATTATTTGGCCAGATCCAGTGCGGATCCCATAACCATACCTGTACCCATACTAGTGTCGTGTCACACGTGTGCGGCACCTAAACTGCCATGTCGGAGCAATTTAGGTCAAATTCATTAATCTTATGGCAATTGCCAAACTGGACTGCAAGTTTAATTTGTGTGTATTGAATCTTAATATATAGCTCATTAAACCAATAAGGAAATAAACAGCAGAAGTAGGCAATTAACAATGGCAGAATCTTATCTCCTTGCCGACTACACAGAGTCGTTATTCTTTTAAACAATATAAAGGCCCTACATTCCAAATTTCTAATCGGCTCTCACTTGGCTAATTAGATTGAAGATTCCCCCTTTATAAGCATTATATTTGTTCCTTTTGTTTGTCAATGGAAAAGAATCTGCTTCTTAATTTTCATTTTATTTTGGTCTCTAATTTTGTTCTGATGTTGTTGTCTGTTGCTATTTATAATGCGTTCCATATGGCAGATAACATTAGTTGAAATTATAAGAAACATGCTAGGCTGCGGAGTGAATTTCACTACTTGCATTACATGCACGTGTTAATAATCAATTAATAATAAAAGACATGTAGGGCAACTTTGAATGCAAGCAATATGAATAAGAAACAAACAACATGGAGAAACCCCCAAAACAATACTAAGAAACACATAGATACATCATATACGGTAGGTCGGATTGGAATTGGGAGAGTTAGATTCCTTTTTGTGGAGACTGAAGAGGTACGAGGTTTGCCTCTGTTGAGATTATTTAATAGATAGCCATATTGTAATTACTTTATATTTACATAGGTTATTCTTTGTATATGCCAATTTTGTAATTAGTTAGGCTATCATTGTAATAAGTAGTTAGTGGAGTTAGTTGTATATGTATAGAAGACATTCTACATATATTTTGATGTAAGAAGAATTCACTTTCTCTTCTCCATCTGCTTCTCGAAGCTTCTTAGTGAGAATGTCTTTCTTCTTCATCCATTAGAGCTCAATCTGAGCTTATCATCATAGTTGACCTTCAGTATTTTGCCATGGTATCAGAGCATAGGCTCCGATTCGTTCCTTAATCACTCGATTCAGTCGATTTCTGTCAAAGCTTTACTCAATTTTCTCTCATTTTCTCCTCTTCGAGAATTTTTGATTCGCTACAATTAGGGGCAAAATTGCAGAAGGTAAATTGCTGTTAATTTCTGATTGCTATCTGATAGTAAGACGATTTCTACATTTCTGAATCATGTCAACGGACAAGGAAACCCTAGATTCATCTAGCCCGCTGTACATGCATCCGTTAGAGAACGCCGGCGGCTTTCGACGGCACTGGTTATAGATCCTGGAGAAGAGGAGTGCTTAGGGCATTATCTGTAAAGAACAAGGTCGGTTTTATCACTGGAAAGGTTAAGAAGCTGGATCCAACTCATGCCACCTTTGATCAATGGGAATGATGTGACGATATGGTTACCTCCTGGATTCTCAACTCACTTTCAAAAGATTTAGCTGACAGTTTGCAGTATGTCAAAGATGCGAAGGAGTTATGGCAGGAATTGGAAGATAGATATGACCAAACTAACGGTGCCAAATTATATCAGCTTCAAAAGGAAATCAGTGATCTAAGTCAAGGAACTCTTGACATCACCGAGTACTATACCAAAATAAAAAAGCTTTGGGAAGAACTTAACACCTTGAATGCACACACTTAGTACAATTGCACCTGCACTTGTGGAGCTAAGGCAAACATGCACAAGGTGGAACAAGATAGAAGGTTAATTCAGTTCTTAATAGGATTAAATGAGGTGTACACTGTGGTGAGAGGCAGTATCTTGATGATGAATCAACTACCTAGTATTGCACAAGCATTTTCCATACTAATTCAAGAGGAGAAATAGAGGGAAGTTATGCCACATAGTCAGTTTGTGATGGAATCTGCATCTCTTAATGCAAGTACAAGAAACAACAATTTTAGGACCAATTACAACGCAAGTGGATACATACTTGAAATGCTGGAAACAATGAAAATAGAGGAGGATACACTTCGAACAAACCTCGCATGTTTTGTTACTACTGTAAGAAGCGAGGACATAGTAAGGATAAGTGTTTCAAACTCCATGGGTATCCTCAGAATTCAAGGTACCCAAGTTATGGTAACAACAATAAAGGAAAAAGAATTGCATCAAATGTATTTGGAGCACCAAATGATGGACCTAATGCTTCAGAAGTCGAAGGAGATCATCATGAAGAGGGAAGACTTATGCATCACCTGACTCAAGAGCAATATGGACAACTTCTCAACATTCTGGAAAAGCTCCAAGTAGGAAACAAAGGGGAGAAATCTGAAGACATGAAGCTGACTGGAGGAGCTGTGAACTTTGCAGGTACAATTGCTTGTTCTTCTTCTATTGAGCATGATAATTAATTGCATGAATGTTTTAATTCAAATGTTGATCATTGGATCCTTGATTCCAGGGCCACAAACCATATGACCTTCAATAAGAAATTACTAAGCAATGTCAAGACCTTAGTTTACCTCTACTTAGTTTCCTTACCTAATGGATACAAAGTGAAGGTGAGACTTATGGGGTGATGTGATCCTTAGTCCAAACTTCATTCTGAAAAAAGTACTTTATGTGCCTAGCTTAAAATTTAACTTGATTTCTGTTCATTCCCTAATTGTGCAACTAGATTGCATTGTTGTATTTACAAAATTCTCCTGTTTTCTTCTACAGGGCCCTTCACTGAAGAGGCCACTGGAGATTGGTGAAGTGAGGGACAGACTTTACTTTCATTGTACAAACTCATGTAAAACTAACTCAATTTTACCTCCTGCACTTGACACTACTTCTTTGATACACACCTCACACACAGCACCTTGTGCATCCACTTCCACGCACAATAGAAATAAAGTGCAGTCTATTGTAGGAAAGACTGTTTCAAACAATAATAATGAGTGTCCTGCTTCAAATGTTTCTTCTTATCCTTCCTTTGATGCTCATGAATCTTGTAATTCTGTTCGTGTTCCTAATACATCTACTTATGAGAAATGCAATGTAGACATCTTGTGGCATAATAGATTAGGCCATGTGCCTTTTATCAAAATGAGGGGCATCTCAGCCATCCTAACTACCTTTGTACAAAAAACAACCATTCTTCTGCCCTGTCTATCCAATGACCAAGCAGAGCAAATCTCCTTTCCCACAAAGTACCACAAAAACACTTAAAATCTTTGAATTATTACATGTAGATCTTTGGGGTCCCTATCACATTCCAACCCATGATGGCTACAAATATTTTATCATCCTTGTAGATGATTACAGTAGGTCCACATGGACACATCTTCTCACTTGCAAGAGCAATGCTTTACACATTATCAGAGCATTTGTTGCTATGGTAGAAAATCAATTTCAAACTACCATAAAAACAGTTAGGACAGACAATGGTCTGGAGTTTGTCAATGATGTCAGCACCATGTGTTTTCAAAGTAAAGGAATCATACACCAAAAGACTTGCCCTTATACTCCCCAACAAAATGGGATAGTAGAGAGAAAACACAAATATCTCCTTGAAACAGCTAGAGCATTGCTATACCAATCCAAGCTACCTTTGCAATATTGGGGAGAATGCATACTTACCTCTATCTACCTAATAAATAGATTGCCATCATCCTTTATAAAAAATAAGTGTCCATATGAACTACTCTACCAGAAAAAGCCACTTTATTCACATCTTAGGAGTTTTGGTTGCCTTTGCTTCCCAACTACTCTCAAAACACACAAGGACAAAACCTAGATCCTCTTCACATGTCTTCCTGGGATACCCTTTTGGCACAAAAGGTTACAAGGTGTTAAATCTTGTCACAAAAAGGATACACATTTCAAGAGATGTATTATTTCATGAAAGTATCTTTCCATTTAGTTTAAAATCAAGTTCTAGTGATCTGTTTCCCAATCTTGGTAGTTCTTCTTTTCCATTACCTCAAATGCATTTGAATGTAGAAAGTCATGCACCAACTGATTCCAGCACAAATAATTCTATTATATCTCCCACCACATCATCTCATAATCACAATATGGTGTCACCAACACTTGTATCAGGGAACCAAGACTCTGAACATGCCTAGGATACAAATGAGTATCATATCCCATCTCCACAGTTTCAAGACCAAAACAGCCCACTTAGTACTGCTAGCTCATCTGATTATGGCCAAAATACCCCAATCTTACCTCTAAAAAATACTAGACCATCCAGAACTCACAAATCGCCCACATACTTGAAAGATTATGTGTGTACACTGCCCAAACAACCTGTGAATGACTACCATGTGAATAGCTCACTTCAAGATGAACAAAACACTTCTTCCCTGTCCTTCAATACCTTTATTCCTGAAGTGCAATCTATTGACATTAGAGCCCTAGCCACTGATAGTCAACATTTGATAAAGAATGTTTCACGAGATTGTGAACGTGCCTCATATGAGGAAGTAGCTGCTGTGCCTGCATGGCAAGCAGCAATGACTCAAGAATTTAAGGCATTATACACCAATAACACATGAGATTTAGTGCCACTTCCAGCTGGAAAGAGGGCCATAGGGTGTAAATGGGTGTATAAGATAAAGCACAAGACAGATGGAAGTGTAGAGAGGTTCAAAGCTAGACTAGTAGTGAGGGTTATACTCAACATGCTGGAGTGGATTATATTGAAACCTTCTCACCTTTTGTGAAAATGGCAACAGTAAGGACTCTGATTGGGGTAGCAGTTAAGATGGGATGGGAAGTGTTTCAATTAGATATGAACAATGCCTTTCTTCATGGTGATCTACATGAAGAAGTATACATGGAGACACCAACAGGTCTTTTGTAGAACAGTTTGGAATGGTATGCAAGTTGAATAAATCCTTGTATGGCTTGAAACAAGCTAGTAGGCAATGGTATGCCAAGCTGACAGTAGCCATTTGTTCTAGAGGGTATACACATTCTATGTTTGATTACTCTTTGTTTTATAAAGGCAAAGGGAATTCAATAACCTTTGTAGCTATCTATGTGGATGGTGTTATTATCACAGGAGCTCACTTAGAAGAAATTACCAGCTTAAAGAAATTCCTCCATGAAACTTTCAGAATAAAGGATCTAGGGAGACTGCACTACTTTCTAGGATTGGAGATACTCTATAAGAGTGATGGAGTTCTAATTACATAGAGAAAGTTCACTCAGAACCTCCTAAAGGAATTTGACTGTATTGGATGTGCAACTGTGACTTCACCTCTTGACCCAACAATAAAGTTGAAAGCAGATAAAGGAACACCCCTTTCAGACCCTGTCCATTATAGGAAACTAGTTGGGAAACTGAATTTCCTTACAGGAACTAGGCCTGATATAGCCTATAGTGTTCAAAACTTAAGCCAATATATGGAGAATCCTAGAGACACTCGCCTAAGGGCAGCAGTACATGTATTGAGATACTTGAAAGGAAGCTTATCTCTGGGGATTTTCTTGTCTAACAGTAGAGACTACAGGGTAAGGGCCTTTTGTGACTCTGATTGGGCAGCTTGCCCTGAAACCAGGAAGTCAGTCAATGGTTACATAGTATTGCTTGGTGACAGTCCCATTAGTTGGAAATCCAAGAAGCAATCTACTATTTCATTGTCTTTGGCAGAAGCTGAGTATAGAGCAATAAGAAAAGTAGTTGGGAAATTAGTCTGGCTTGCAAGACTGCTTGAGGAACTAACAGTACCTCTATCTCTGCCTATACCTGTTTTCTATGATAGCCAAGCTGTACTTCACATTGCAAAGAACCCTGTCTTCCATGAGTAGACCAAGCACATAGAAGTGGATTGCCATTTTGTACGAGACAAGCTTCAAGATGGACTGATTTCACTATATTACATCCCTACTCATGAGCAACTTGCAGACATCTTTACTAAATCCTTGCCAGGAAACAAGCATACTCATCTACTTGGCAAGTTGGTTGTGGGTTCACCACCTCCAACTTGAAGGGGGGGGGGGTGTTGAGATTTTTTTGATAGATAGCCACATTTTAATTACTTTACATTTACATAGGCTATTCTTTGTATATGCCAATTTTATAATTAGTTGGGCTATCATTGTAATAAGTAGTTAGTGGAGTTAGTTGTATATGTATACAAGATATTGTACAGATATTTTGATGTAAGAAGAATTCACTTTCTCTTCTCCATCTACTTCTCGAAGCTTCTCAGTTAGGATGTCTTTCTTCTTCATCCATTAGAGCTCAATCTGAGCTTATCACCATAGTTGACCTTCAGTATTTTGTCAGCCTCAGATATGACTCTTGTGCAACCTAGTTAATTCTTGTTGCATATAAAAAAAACCTCTTCATTACATGAATTGTCTCTTACTCCATCTATATCAATTTTATGTGGGAGTGTTTGATTCAGCGTAGAAAGTTTAAGAAATAAAGAAAGACTTTCGTAACTTGTGGTATAAAGCAAATACATATTTGTGTGGTTAAATCCATTCATTAAGGGTAGTACAATATACCCAGCATAATCCCACATTGTGGAATTCGGCGACAGTAAAGTGTATGCAGATCTTATCCCTACCTTTTGGAGGTAGAGAGGCTATTTCCGAAAGACCATCGGCTAAAAAAAAAATAGTTTTCAGCAAGTTTGGACAGGAGAACAGTAATGAAGAAGTCATATTAAAAATACTAAAGATAAGAACATTAACGACACAAATAACAAAACAATAAGATTAAAAAAATAAGGGAACAACAAATAATAATGAAAATCGAAGAGTAAGAAAATACTAAAATGATAATACTAATACTTGTATGAAAAAAAAGGTGCAAACACGGAGTCCCAAACTTGATAGCGTACTAACCTTCTACCTAATTTTCGACATTCATACCTTCCTATCTAGGGTCATGTCCTCGATAAGCTGGAGACATGCCATGTCTTGTCTAATCACTTCTCCGCAATACTTCTTCAACCTACCTTTACCTCTCCTCCGACCCACAATATCCAACTTCTCCCGCCTCCTCACTAGGGCATCTGTGCATCTCCTCTTCACATGTCATGTACCATCTCAGCCTCGCTTTTCTCATCTGTTCGTCCATAAACTTTTTAAGATAAATTGTTTTTAAATAAGAAAATGTAGCATTCTTTTTGAAATTGACTGAAAAGAAAAGAATACTACATAAATTGAGACAGAGAGAGTATCGTTTTCGAGTTCTAGGACTGTGTTCATTGTATTTTCACTTCGACGGGCTATCCATAAGAGCCTCTAATGTTCCATTCTTCTTTTAGTTAAACGGTAATGCAGATAGGCCTCCTGTTTAACCAAAAATATATCTTTCGGTCAAAGTCTAATTTTAGAAGAAAACGAGCTTCTGATAACCAAGTTTTGCTTCACTTTCTCAAAAGAAAATAACAAGAATAACTAGAGAAATAATTAATTGCAAAGTCAAGCTAGGTAGAGAACTTCGAGAAAGCAGAAAAGTAAAGTTGGCATTCAAGCTTCTTTTGCTCAAGTTGAATCTTCTCCCGCTGCTGATGATGCCATATTGGATCCAACCCCTTAGTGTTCTTTCAGAACTTAGTTTGCTTTTTGAACTTTTGATAGGAAGAAGTTTTTTTTTACTTTTTGGAATGGTTGGTTAGTTTATACCCCTGGTCATTTTGGGGTTTGTTTATCAAACAAACATTTTTGTTTTAACTAAGTATATACTTAGTTTTAGCCAAGTTTAATATATGATCTTTCATTTAATTTGAGTTTTTGTTTAAACTCTTTGACTTGCATTTAAAAATGCTTCAATATTTCGTGATTTTAGCATTGACACGAATTTTATAAAAGAGGGCCCTTTTATAAACGACACTAATGAAGAAGACGTCTCAACTTCATATTAGTGCAAGTATATGAGAGAAGTAGGAAAATACATATTTTGAAGAAGTTTCATGAATAATTTGAGGAAGTTTCATGTCTTGAACTTTCAAATTATATAGCACTTTACAAGTATTAACTTTTTGTATGACATCTACAACTCTTTCACAACTATTTTTCTTATAACAGATTTCAAAAAATTCTAGGGTATATCTTGCAACCCATGACTAATCATTTCCCTTAACCTAAGTACTCGCAGGATCTTGTAATTTATGTCCACCAGTTTACACTTTATCAAAGCTTATTACAAAGGTTTTTGAATCAGACTTGTTTTTTTGGCTCTTGATTGACTCTTGACTTTTGATTTTTTGGTTGATCCAGGCTTGAATACTGACTTTTAGTCTTCTTTAGTCTTCTTTTACTTTCAGTCTTCTTTGCCTTCTATCTATAGTCCCCTAAGTGTTAGAGCTTTGAAGTATGAAATCTCGAGCACTTGATTATTCCTTCCATTTGGTCCATTTTTTATTTCCTGAAAAGGAAAATACATACAGGACTCGGAGGTATATATTTTTAGATGATGACTGCTTAACCCATTTTATTTCCATCAGAAAGGTTGTAACCTAGATCGGGAATAATTTTGAATCCCACGTGTCTTACAGGTCTAATATCATCATTTGGTGTGGGCTAGATTTGTGCTTATCATCTAAAATGGTTAGTATAATTAAAAAAGAATAAAACTAAACCATACACGAATGATACCTGACCGGGGGTTCTTTCTTTGCTTAGAAGTAATACTTCTTTAAATGAAAAACATCCCAATTCGATGGGAGTACTTTGCCTTCCATTGTTTCTAACTCATATGCACCCTTTTCAGCAATGCCTCGAATCCTGTAGGGTCCTTCCCAATTTGGACTCAACTTTCCTGTATTGGCCGTTTTTGTCGATTGAAAAACTTTTTTGAGGACGAAGTCCCCAATCTTGAAGCTAAGATGAGCTTTCCGATTGTAATATCGCTCAATAATTTATTTCTGCGCTGCCACCCTTATTAGAGCCGCTTCTCTCCTTTCTTCAAGCAAATCTAGATTTATTCGCATCTCTTCCTCATTTGACTCTTCTGTCGCTTGGGTATATCTTGTACTTGGTTCACCTATTTCAAATAGAATTTAGGCTTCAGCACCATACACAAGTGAGAATGGTGTCTCTCCCGTACCTATTTTTTGCTGTCGTTCGATAAGCCCATTGGACTACTAGTAACACTTCTGGCCACTTACCTTTTGACTCCTCTAATCTTTTCTTCATGTTATTAATAATAACTTTGTTTGTCGATTCAGCTTGTCCATTATCCACATGATGGTAAGGTGTTGAATTTATCCTTTTAATCTGCCAACTCTGAAAGAATTCTGTAATTCTCGCACCTATGAAATGCGGGCCATTATCACATACGATTTCTTTTGGAACTACGAACCGGTATATGATGTTTTACCATATAAATTCCCTGAATTTTTTCTCCCGCACCTGTTTGAAGGCACCTGCTTCTACCCACTTGGTAAAAATAATTTGTTAATACTAATAAAAATTGTACCTTCCCTTTGGCTTGTGGTAATGGGCCTACGATATCCATTTCATAAAAGGCCATGGTGAAAGAATTGGATGTAATAGCTGCTGGGCGATGCATTTTGTTGCCATATCGTTGGCATTTGTCACACTTGGCCACAAAACTTTCCGCATCTTCTTCCATTTTTGGCCAATAATACCCTGCTCTAATCAGAGTTTTCACTAAGGATCTTCCTCCTGCATGATTTCCACAGTGTCCCTCATGTACTTCTCTCATCACATACTCTGTTTGAGAAGGTCCGAGACATCTTTCTAAAGGCCCTCCAAACATCTTTCGATACAGGTTGCCACGAACCAAACACTAACGGGCAGCTTTTCGTCAAAGTGACCAAGCCTTTTTCTTATCTTCAGGTAAAATCCCGTACTGCAAGAAATTAAAGAACTCGTTTCTTCAATCCCAAGTTAAGTTATTGAAATTTGCCTCATTTTTATCCTGATCGAGTGCCGAATGAAACAAATGTATTACGATATCATTTTCTTCATTTGTTACTTCTACAACGGATGCATGATTAGCCGACGCGTCTGCTTCCGCATTTTCCTCCCTGGGTATTTGCATGATTTTCCAGGATTGGAACTGTCTGATTAATTCTTGTGCCTTTTCCAAATATGCTGCATCCTCGCCTCTCTAGCTATATAAGTTCCCTGCATTTGATTAACTACAAGCTTCATATTCCGAGTTCTCGTGCCAATTCTAGACCTGCAATTACAACTTCATATTCTGCTTTATTGTTAGTAATGGGATGACACTTTATTTCCTGCCTTATGGTTTCTCCTGAAGGTGGGATTAGAACAATGCCTAAACCCACTCCTTTAACATTCGAGGAGCCATCAGTAAATAGGGTCCATGTACCCGGATTAGATCTGGTGAATACCTGTAGTTCCTTTTTTGCTTTAGGAACTATCCCTGGGCTGAAGTCCGCCACAAAATCTGCTAAAACCTGTAATTTTATCGCAGTTCTAGGTCGGTACATGATATCATATTCACTAAGTTCTATAGCCCATTTGGCTAACCTACCTGACAGTTCTTTCTTATGCAATATATTTCTTAAGGGGTAAGCGGTCACTACAGAGATAAGGTGACATTGAAAATAAGGCCTCAACTTTCTAGATGCCATAATTAGTGCTAAATCAAGTTTTTCTAAGTGAGGATATTGAGTTTCAGCATCCAATAAAGATTTGCTAATATAATAGATTGGAGATTGTTTACCTTTGTCTTCACGTACTAACACTTCACTTACCGCCAATTCTGATACAGCGAGATAGATGAGTAGCCTTTCTCCATCCTTCGGTTTAGCCAGCAACGGTGGGTTTGACAAGTTTGCTTTTAGATTTTTGAGTACTTGTTGACATTCATCAGTCCATTCAAATTGTCTTTGCTTTTTCAACACTGAAAAGAACTTAAAAACTTTTCTCCGTAGATTTAGAAATAAATCTTCCCAAAGCTGCTATCCTACATGTCAGCCTCTGCACCTCTTTTTGCTCGTGAGTAATTCTTCAATAACTTTGATTCGTGTAGGGTTTACTTATATACCTTCGTTAGAAACAAGGAAATCCAAAAACTTACCTGAAGCCACGCCAAAGGCATATTTTTCAGGGTTTAACTTCATATTTAACTTGCGGAGAATCTGAAAAGTATCTGACAAATGTTGGATATGATCCCCCGCCTGTGCTGACCTGACCAGCATGTCATCGATGTAGACTTTCATAATTTTTCCCAGGTCTTGGAACATTTTTGTTACCAATCTCTGGTACGTGGCTCCAACATTCTTTAATCTGAAATGCATGACTTTATAATAGTAAGTCCCCCTATCTGTGACTCATCTAAAGGATCCATCTTTTTCTGATTATATCCTGAATAGGCATCTAAAAAACTCAACAACTCATGTCCTGCAGTAGAATATATTAGTTGATCTATATGCGGTAAAGGAAATGAGTCTTTAGGACAAGCTTTACTTAAATCAGTATAATCTACACAAACTCGCCATTTCCCATTCTTTTTCGGTACTACTACAGTATTACTAGCCAGTCAGGATATTATACCTCTCGTATGGACCCGATTTTTAAAAGTTTTTGTACCTCATCCTGGATCACCTAATTTTTAAAGGATCCTTGCTTCCTTTTCTTCTGTTTGACATGTGTATACAATGGATCTTCATTCAACTTGTGGGCCATTACCTCTGGGGGTATACCTGTCATATCTGAATGCGACCAAGCAAAGCAATCTGCATTAGCTTATAAAAATTTGATAATTTTACCTTTCTTTTCTAGGCTTAGCTTCATTCCAACATAAACTTTTCTATCTTACCACTACTCGAAAAGTGTGATAGCCTCGAGTTCTTCTATTGTTGTTTTGATGTTTTCATTCTCTTCTAGCTCTTGAATGGCATCAGGCCTTGAATCTATGTCCGTTTATCCACCTTCAGTTGAGGTTTGTGCTGCCTTGTCCTCAACTAAATTCTGTAATTGCTATTTTTCATCTTCTCCATCGTTCGCTATGCTCGAATCCGCCACTGAATTGATACTTCTAGAAGGCTGCCGATCTCCATGAATTTGTCTATTCCCCCATTGTGAAGGGAATTTAATAACTTAATGCAAAGTAGATGGAACAACATCCATATCATGAATCCAAGACCTACCCAGAATCATATTATACGCCATGTCCGTATCTATCATTTGGAATTTCGTATCTTTGACAACTCCTTCTGCAAATCTGGTAAGCACTATTTCCCCTTTTGTAACAACGCTTGAATTGCCGAATCCGGATAAGGTATGTGCTTTGGGCACCATTTTGTCATGAACTTGCATCTCGTTTACCACCCTCAGAAGAGTGATATTTACGGAGCTACCTGGATCAATCAAAACTCGTTTCATATTAGTATCATGTACAAGTAAAGATATTACCAGTGCATCGTTGTGAGGGATCATTGCCTTTCCCGCCAGTTGTAAATGCAGTTACATGATCTCGTGGGTCGGTTGTTCCGTCATATTTCAGAATATCGGGCATTTTAAACTTCTTTGGAATCGGCAAGGGAGCTGCACTTGGCTTCCATGGCTGTTGTGAATTTTTGTCAATATCCACTCCTTTAATCACGAGTGGCACACCAGGTATTTGTTCTATGCGATCGTTCGCTCCTTGAGTTGCTTCTGCAAAGTTAGCACTAAACTTTGTAAATCAGAATTATTTGGTTTACCTGACCTTCCATCACGAGATTCGCTGGGAGTTCCTCCGCTTCCTGAATTAGCAAGTCCCGAGCGTGGGTTTTCTATGGTTGCAGTGTTGTTTGAAGGTGGAGTTGGTGGCACGATTGTCAATCCACTAACAAAAGCTTGAAGAGCATTGTTGACGTGTTCCACAATTAGTTGTTTTAATGCGTCCTTGGCAGTTTGTTCGTCCCCTAGTTGATTATTCATATGTGATGTTGATATTTGAGGAGAATTTTTGAGGTAAAGGGATTGGAGTTCCACCCTCTTGTTGGTTCAATTGGTAGATGTTGTTGGCAGTCGACATGATTGTTTGACAGAAAAATAAATTTGGAAAGTGAAAAGATTATCAGATTCCCGGTAACGGAACCAATTTGTTTAACCAAAAATATATCTTTCGGTCAAAGTCTAATTTTAGAAGAAAACGGACTTCTGATAACCAAGTTTTGCTTCACTTTCTCAAAGGAAAATAACAAGAATAACTAAGGAAATAATTAATTGCAAAGTCAAGGTAGAGAATTTCGAGAAAACAAAAAAGTAAAGTGTATATTTCAATATTGTCTCAGATGCATCTTTACAAATAAAATTTTGTGCCCTTATATAGGAATGTACAATAGTAATGGTTTTCCCCCGTAATTCGAGCTAATTTTGGGCATTAATGATATTGATTGCCCTCTATTTTGGATTCCCATAATCGATGCATTTATTACTATAAATGCCTTACATCTGTTACGATTCCCCTTCCTTATTTCTTTCCGGTCCATGTATCTTTTCTTCTTTCTATTATTCATTCTTTGCCAGCTGTTAGGCGCGCGGGGTACTGTCTCGTGGGTGTTTCTTCCCATGTCTTTTCTTACTCTATCAAATAAGACTGCCACGTGTTGCTATATTGTTGCTCTTACATGTTATATCATGTCAACAATCTAACATTCCACGTGTAGCTCTTTTTTCACCACTAATACACCTCCCAATTAAGGAGATTCACAGCAAGGGTGTAAAACTATACACAAAAAGAAGAAGAGAAAGAAAACAAAACTCTACTTGAACTAATGCAAGTTATATTCTCAGTACCACCACCTAGGCTTATAGTCTAATGGTATCAATAAGATTATTCCATGCAATTAGTGTGGATTCAACTCTCACTCTTCCCCTTTTCCTAATCCCTAAGAATAATAGAAAAAATATTGAAAAAATGTAGTCTCAGTTACGAAATAAAAGGTTCCAATATATACATGAAAAACAAGTACTCTATACGTTTAAATTTGTGTAAACCTAGGGATTGTGCACGAGATTTAAAAAATAAAAAATGACTTTTTAAACTTATGTATCAAACATGTCGTATCATTTGTGTTACTATAATTTTTTTGTCATTACAAATGAAATGAAAAGTTTAAATGAAATTATTTTCTAAGAATTTTTGAAATGGGATGTTTCAATAACTATTATGGTAGGTGAACTCTAATAGCCTGTTTGGTCAAGCTTTTTTTGGGGCCAAAAGTGCTTTTTTTGGCCAAAAGTACTTTTGGCCAAAAATTAAAGTGTTTGGCCAAGCTTTTGGAAGGAAAAAAAGTGCTTTTGAGGAGAAGCAGAAGCAGTTTTGGAGAAGGAAAAAAGTAGCTTCTCTCCAAAAAAAGCACTTTCTAAGAAGCACTTTTGAGAAAAATACACTTAGAAGCAGTTTTCAAAAGCTTGACCAAACACTAATTACTGCTCAAAAGTGCTTTTCAAATTAATTAGCCAAACACAAACTGCTTCTCACCAAAAGCACTTTTTCAAAAAGTACTTTTAAGAAAAGCACTTCTCAAAATAAGCTGATTTTAGAAGCTTGGCCAAACGGGCTATAAACAGGGGCGAATTTAGGGGGGCGCATGGGTGTTCACCGAACACCCTTCGCCGAAAAATTACACTGTATATATAAGGCAAAATCTATTTTTACCTCTATATATTAAGTTTTAAACACCTTTAACATAATTCAAAAGTGTAGTTTAGTGGTCAAGAGGGTAAGGTCATGGGTTCAATTTTCACTAGCTACAAAAAAAAAATTTAAACCCCCTTTGTAGAGATCTTGCCTCCGCCACTAACTATAAAATATGCTAAAGAAAATAGTTTTCAAGAACGTAGATACAACCGAGTCGAAGAGAATAATGATAGGTGCGAGAAACGAATGCGAAAGGGCGTGGGATTAAGATATCCACGTAATCACTAACTTTCGGCAAAGGACTTTTAAATTGGTTTTAAAATGTCAGGTTTTCTGTACTTAAGTCGTTAACATGAAAGTCAACCAACAAAACGGTGTCTGTGGGAGGGCGGTGGAAATCGGTCACTTCATCATTTTTCTCCCTATTTTTTCTGAGGCTTCATCAACACGTGGGACCCCACCACAAATAAGAAGCTAATTTTCTCTTTGCTTTGTCCACAAAATATCTAACTCCCTTAACCAGATTCCCTTGTGCAAATATCTCCCAGTGTCCAGCTGAGCCCTTTCAACAACAATAACAACATATAAAGTGTAATCTAACATAGTAAGGTCCAGAAAAAATAATATATATACAAACCTTACTTTTATTATATGGAGGTAGAAATATTATTTTCAATAGACCCTCGGTCCAAAGAACGCATAAACACAACAATAATGATTAAAAAACAATAGTGTAAAAACCATGAAAAAAAAAGAAGTAACAGCACCAAAATAATAAAATGAACGAAACGAAAGAAACAATAGGTGAAGTTGAAACCTAAAAATAGGGAAGAAACAATAGGTGAAGTTGAAACCTAAAAATAGGGAAGTATGAAAACACGTACTAATATATATTATTGGTATAGAAATGAGGAACGCACGACTACCTACTAACCTCCTATCATAATTTTTAACCTCCACGCTCTCCTATCAAGTGTCACGCATGCATACTCACCTCTCCCCAGTACTTCTACGGTTTATCTCTACCTCTCCTAAGATCCACTATAGCCAACCTATCACACTTCCTCACTAGGGCATCTGGACCTTTTCTCTTCACATGTTCGAACCATCTCAACCTCGGTTTGCCATCTTGTCCAGCATGGAGGCCACTCTCACGTTGTTTGAGATATCTTCTTTCTTAATCTTATCTCTCCTAGTATGCTCACACATCCATCTCAACATCCTTATTTTCACTATTTTCATCTTCTGAACATATGAGTTCTTGATTGACCAACATTCTCACCCAACTATGTAGTTGATCTAACAAGCACTTTTAAGAACATACATTTAAGTCTTGGTGGCACATTCTTGTCAACCAGTTGAACCCTTTTGACATGCAATATTTGCAAGTTAAAGTACTTGTTCAAAAGTTTGTTTGTTATTTGACATTTAAAATTGAAAATTTAAAAATTAAAAAAGAATTAACAATATTTTAAATAAAATTTCTTCACTATATTTTAAAAAATATATGTGAAATTTGTATTCAGTACAACTTTTTTTCAGCTTCAACATCAAATACTGAATTTTTTCAGCTAACCAAATATTGTTCAAATGGGGAACTTGAGCAAAGCAATTGTCTGCCACGCATTATTGTTTCTAATTGTTTGATATCCTTTTGTCCAAGTGCGCCATTTGCCTGATGGAAAATTAATTTTTTCGTAATCACATGTGAAGAATTAATGGTGATTTGCTTTCCGATGTAACCGAAAACATGTTTTGTTTATAGTGTTTTGTCCGTCAATTTAGACTATAGCTAGACTTGTACATGAAGTGTACAACCGACCCAAAAGAAATAGAGTGGAAAGCAAAGGATTAGAGTAGAAGCCAATGGATTTGGAGATATTAATCTCGTGGTGACAAAAGAGAGAAGTCGTTTTCTTTGGCCCTCCATTAATGATGAAAACTCACCTATCTACATAGATTAGGTGTCCAAAGCATGCATGAAACTGTCATGCACCTCTTTTGGAATACATAGTCACAACGATAATCATCTGTCCTTTACAGGTAGACTCTGTATACATTCCTCAGGTGCGATTCTTTTTTGGATTTTTCGTGAACCCAAAATATATCTTATGCATCGAGCTGCTCTATTAAATGACACAAGTAAAAAATTTCTTAGCTCGGTAACACCAATCACTTTGACCCAAACATTGTATTTATGTTTAAACATTTGCTTAGTATGTATAAGTAAGTTAGCTAGAATTTAGAAAATTATCTTTTCAACATTGAACTCATAAATTTCAAACTCTAGCTCTAACTCTGACACTTTAAAGGGATCAGTGTTCCTATCCAATAACAACATTATTTTACCATGGAACTCTCTAGAACTAGCATCTTTCTCATTCTACATTGAAAATTGAAAATTTCTTCTACTTTCCCATTTTACTTTTTCATATTCCTTACCTTTGACTAAATATTGGAAATTTGGAGTTGGAAACGCATATATGGAAAATCACAAGTTTTTTCCTAGTAATTTTCAACTTTATCTAACATTTTTTAGTTCAGCAATGATTATATATTGAAATTCGTAAGGCTGATAAAAATATCTAACTCGTACTACTTATTCTATAGAAATAAAAAAATTTAGTTGATTTTTTTAATATATAAAAGATGCTCTTCAAAAGCTGAAGCGCGAAACTTCTTTCTCAAATTTTCTTTTGTTGTTTGCCTAATTCTTTTAAATTTCGTTGAATGCTCAATGGTATGAGTAGTCAATATCTGCAATAACATACTTGTAAGGATTTAAGGTCGAAGATTTAACAAAGGAACAACACTTAGGCTTCTTTTAGAATTAACCAACAACAATAGCAAATACCTAATGTATTTTCACTGTGTGAGGTCTGCGGAGGGTAGTATATATGCATATTTTACCCCTATTTCGAGGAAGTAAAGAAGTTATTGTTTGACCAAAAAGTGTTAAACTTTTTAGTTAAATCAATTAATGATAAAATAAAGAGTAAATCCTAGCCAAACATAATTAGCTTTAGATCTAAACATATCGGATACGAGAATTAAATGAGAGTGAGTTTATGTAATATTTCTTAGAATGATTAAAAGGAATCAAATATAAATGATAAGCTTACATCTTTGATATATTGTTGTGCATCTGTAAAAGTAAAGAAGATAAAGAAGGAATCTCGTCGATAACTATGAGATCTAGCTTTATTGATTCAACAATGGTGTTTACAAAGATCTGTAGCCCATAATCTAGACTTCTTGCTTTGTTACTCAGAGATCTCCTTCAAGTCTTCTTTGTTTTTCTCCTCTACCCCCCCTCCCCACCTTTTTGCTTTTCCTTCCATATATATAGTACTCATCTTCCCCTTTATCCAATAGTCTTTTACCAGCATACCCCTTCTTGGGTATCTTTTCCTTTACTTGCTCAAGCATGCCCGCATATATTCAGCTGTGCAAGCCTTCTCGATGGCTCGACCTCAGCGGTGGCCGAGACGCTCGTCGCCATTACGCCTTACGGGTGCGTCCATGGCTTGGTCGACCCATCACCATTCCCTTTAATGGGGGTGGGGGGTGGGGGTAGGGGTGGGGGTATAGAATGGGGTCGCCTTATCGGGGTCACCTCTTGGCGAGCTCGATGGGTAATTCACTTGTGGTCAGATTTTAACCCATACAGTTAGTCCCTCCACCTATTGGGATCGCCTCTTGGTGAGCTCAATGGGCGGATTCCGTTGATTCAAAAGTTGGGAGAAATCTGATCATTATGCAAGGGCCGAGGTCCTTATGGCGAGGTAGTGACGTGACGATACGGGAACTTCATTGGACCGTTACATCAGTTCAGACGTCGATTCAGGGCACCATGAAGGCCCATTGTGCGTCATTATGGCGCACGTTTCCTAGGCACCGTATCGTTTCCCGTGCCCTTTCAGTTTTCTAATTGGCGGCTCTTGGGTTTCCCGCTCAGGGCATTTGTGTCCCTATAAATTAGGGGAATCCCTCGTTTGATTGTTGTGCTTTTCAATTTACTTGAGAAAGAACTTTGCAAACTCTCTCCTTCTTTAGCCCTTCATACTTCTGCTTTCGCTAGAATTCGACGTGACCATTCTCTCTTTTCTTTCACCATTCTTGTTTATTTCGATCAAGATAGACAAATGGTTAGTACTTCTTCCCAATCCGATAGAGCTGTGGGTGCTCCGGCGCCGGAAAGTTACGTATCCCTCTTCGAAGAGAGAGTGGAGATGGTGGAAGATGAGGGATTTCCGACGGTAGATGAGATAGTTCCTCGTCTGGGGAAGGAGAGGACCGATTTTTACAGCCCTTCCGGAAATGAACCGGAACCCATTCCTTCCACTATGGATGAGGCGGCGATCACGACACTCAAAGATAAGTGGGGAATCCCTGCCCATATCGAAATGGTACGGGCGGGGAAGGATATTGTGCATTTGCACCGCCCGGGATATTGTGCGTTTTACGCATACCCCTTCGTTATCGGATACACACTACCCCTCCCTTCCCTGGTGGTGGATTTCTGCCGCTTCTACGAAGTGTGCCCGGCTCAACTCTCTCTGTACGCGTACAAGCTCTTTCTCATGCTCATCAAGTACGCGGAGCTGGCCGGCCGTGGAATTTCCTTAGAGCACATGCTCCACATCTTCGCCCATCATTTTCTTCGGGGTACGATGATTCATATGCGCCATCGAGGAACCAATAGCTTGGTGGTGAAGATGGACGATAAGGCCAATCGCCATTTTTGGGAAAGCTATTTCTATGTGCGAACATAGCACATTGTGGCGGACTTGGCAGGGTTTCCAGTAGGGGTGTTCGTCGGTCGGTACGGTACGATATTTAGACATTTCGGTTCGGTATTTTCGGTATTTGGTTTCTTAAAATGCTATACCAATACCGTACCTAATTAAATTCGGTATGGTTCAGTTTTTTTCCTTTCGATTTCGGTTAATTCGGTTCGGTAACTTCAGTTTATTCGGTTTGAATACTAACTAGTGCATAAAGTCATAGACTATAATATTCTTAATTAAAGTACTCAAAATTACAAAACTAAAAACGTTTGTTGACAAAACATTTTTGTCCAAAACTAGCAAATATCAACCCAGAGAGAGAAAATTGTATATAAAAGAATAAATTTGATAATTAGAAATGTCTTGTTACTTGCTTAGAGTTAATTGATGAACTTAGAGAATAAAGGAAAGTAAAATTTTAGATTTTTATATTTATGTTATAATTAGTAATATGTGTATTGTGTAATATAATATGTATTTCGGTACGATATCGGTATTTTGGTGTTTCAAATTAAAATACCAAATACCATACCTAATACCAATATTTTTTAAAACTTAAACCAAATACCATACCGAATACCATAATATCGAATACCAAATACCAAAATTTTTGGTTTCGGTACGGTAATTCGGTATTTACCAAATTATGCACAACCCTAGTTTCCAGAGATGTGGTACTTCGCTCGTGAGTTTTCTTTTGTTTATTTCGTGATTTCTCTTAAGGCGGTCGTCGATCGTCCTCCTTTAGGTGATATTTCTAAGGACTTGTTTTTGCTTTTGCAGCTGAGAGATTACCTCCTCCGCTAGTTACCAATATCCGCGAGTGGGTGAGTGCAATCCTCCCCCATACAATGGGGATCCGCGAGTGGGCGTCCTTCCATGAGAAGTACGGGTGTAATCCTCTTACTGGTGAGTCGGCCTGCTGCAGTTTCTCTTTATTCTTTTCCTCTCAGTTTAATCTCGTCGTTATATGATCTAATCTTCATTTGTTGGCAGGTCAGGGAGTGCGAAGTATGAGGGCTCCTCCGCTTGCATTCCATCAACCGACGCCCCTTGCTACACCGAAGGCTGCTGCCTGGCCTGCGCCGAGACCTACTGCCCAATCTACGCCTGCAGCCGAAGCTGTGCGCGTGGAAGCTACTCCTCAGCTAGAGACTTCGATTCCTGCAGTCCGTTCAACGGGCGAATCTTCCCGCGCTGGTAGTGGGGAGGCCCTACCGAAGATTTGACGGGTAGTGTTGGAAGAGGCTCTTCCAGCCGAAACATCTTTGAAAGGCAACCTTGCCTCGGCAGTGCCCGAAACCATTGGTGGTGCTAACCCGACCATTGAGGCTACGCTTGTTGTGAGCGATCAAGAGGCTGGTGTGGCGGAGAGACAGAGTCCTGAGGCTGCCGTTGCTGTTTTGGGCGGCCCTTCGGCATCCCGATCGAACCGCACTTCTTTTTCGTTCGAAGAGAGGGGGAAAGGCGTCATAGTTGATGATTACGAGTCTGAATCTGACATTGATCCTGAGGACGTTAGGATGTTCGAGGAGGGCTTTACTCGAATCGTAGTTAGGGCGGGAGGCCCTACCCGAATTCTCAAAATTCCGTCGGATCTCAACCTTCTGCAAGAAACAGTGGATTTTGTGCTGCAGTTTGACCTTCTATGCTCTGCCGCAGAAAGCGGAGCTCTTCAGGAAGTTAGCGACTCCGAATTGTCACGCGGTGTGGCCGCGATGGGCCTAAGGGTGAGTTCCTTTTTTTGTTGGTTTTCTTTTTTTTTTTTTTTTTTGCTTTGTAGCCTTCGTCTTTACTGAATCCTTTCTTCTTTTTTTATTTTTAGTCATACATGCTGGAGGTCGAGAGTGCTCGTAGGGCCGAGACGCGGGGCGAGATTTTCTGAAAATTCTCGAAAAGTATCGGCGGTATCGCAACAAATGCTGTGAGATGCACAAGCGGCTCAGGGCGGGTGCTGGCATCTAATCCATTAGAGAGGAGTTGGAGAAGAGAAATCAGGAGCTGATGCAGTCTATCCTCTGATGCAGTGAGCTCGAAGAGCTGCTCCGTACCAAAGACGAGGAACTCGAGATGGCAAAAGAGGTTGCCGCGGAGTGCGAGGACCTTCAAGCGAAGGTGTTTTATCTGTAATCCGAACTTGAGCAGAATGCTACCAGAGTCGAAGCTTTGAGCGCAGAATGGATGGCGAAGTTGGCCGAGCTGGAAAAGAAAGTGGCCGAGATGGAAAGTGCCGAGGAGGCTCGGACGTTGGCTTTGGCCAGGGCGGTGGCGCTGGAGGACACTATCCGTATCCTCCAATCTGAGCAGGAATCTGAGAGGGCGACGTCCATGCTGAGGGAGGCTCGGTTCGAGGAGCTTATTTGTGAAATTGATCGGGAGGCTTCGAGTTTAGGAGACTGGGTCGTGGCACTCGAGGCCGAGAATGAACAATTGTTGGCCCAGGTCGAATTTGCCTCTGCCGCAGTCCCCCACCGCTTGTATGAGCTATGGGTCCACGCAAAGGCCCAGCGAGATATATACAAGGGTTTGTGGGAGGCGGGGAATGTTCCAAAGGCCGCCTTTGAAGATGCTCGTGCAAAGGCACGCGAGGCTCGCTCTGCCTGTGGATACGACCTTGCGACACCGGAGGCTTGTGAGGGCATTGATAACGAGGATGAGCTCCCTTCTGATGATGATGATGATGATGATGTTGGAGAGAACGACGGTTAGGATGATGCTGAGTGAAGCTTTTGCTACCACAATTTGTACTTAGTTTTTTTTTGTTCTTTCGTTGTTTACTTTTATCTTTTCCTGAGGGCCTGTTTCGGCCTTTTGTAAGGTGTGACTGTCGTGCACGTATATTTGAATAAAATAACTGTTTCGCCTTCATTTGTGTATCTTTCGATTTTCATTGTGATGAGTCCCTTTGAATCGTGAATTTGAACGTGCGGGTTTGTGCGATGTTGACTTCTGATTGCCGACTCAGGCGGAACCAATTTAGGAGAAGTCAATTTTTCCGTATGTATTCGAGCGAGGTCAAACTTGGAGTTTCCAACTTGGGCAGAAGTTTGACTTATATGCTCATGCGTGGTCGGACTCGGAGTCACCATCTTGGGCGGAGTCAATTTCTGACTTATACATTCGAACGGGGTCGAAATTTGATCGGTTGATTCGGATGGGCGAACTTTTATCTTTACCCGGCGGTGGCCGATGGCCATACGAGCGTTAATTCGAGCGAGGTCGAAGTTATAACCCATTGTGAATTCAAGCGAAGTCGAATTTCTCTTTTGGCGAAGGCCGACGACCGTAAGGATGTTATTTCGAGCGAGGTCGAATTTGTAACCAATTGTGAATTCGAGCGAGGTCGAACCTTCCTTTCATATGGCGATGGACGATGGCCGTAAGGGTGTTAATTCGAGTGAGGTCGAAGTTGTAACCCATTGTGAATTCGAGCGATGTCGAATTTCTCTTTTGGCGAAGGCCGACGGCCACAAGGGTGTTATTTCAAGCGAGGTCGAACCTTCCTTTCATATGGCGATGGCCGATGGCCGTAAAGGTGTTAATTCAAGCGAGGTTGAAGTTGCAACCCATTGTGAATTCGAGCGAAGTCGGATTTCTCTTTTGGCGAAGGCCGACAGCCGTAAGGGTGTTATTTCCAACGAGATCGAAATTGTAACCCATTGTGAATTCAAGCGAGGTCGAACCTTCCTTTCATATGGCGATGTCCGTAAGGGTGTTAATTCATGCAAGGTCGAAGTTATATCCCATTGTGTTATTTCTATTGGGGAACATTACTTGTCGCCGTGTTGTTTACGCCTGCGTCGGGGCAAGTCCTGGTTTGCTTAATTTCGTTTTCATTTGGAGGACAGTGTGCATTTCCCGGGTGAGTCCCATTTTTCTCATTTTCATTTTCATTGGGAGAATGCTGTGCGTTTCCTGGGTGAGTCCCAGTTTGCTCATTTTCATTTTCATTATGGAGAATACTGTACGTTTCCTGGGTGAGTCCCAGTTTGCTTGATTTTGCTTTCATTGGAGATTGTTTTTTCAATAATCGACCTGTATCGAGCCATTCTTGTTATTTGTAATATGGTGCGGCTTAGCGGGTTTTACTCGGTCGATACTCACGAGATGGCACGGTACGGAACTGTACCTGTTTTTAATTGAATTCTATGACTCCGAGGCCTTGAAAACCTCATTTAGAGTCACCTTGATTTGCGTGCGCAGTCCGGGCGCGTAGCCTGAAAGCTTAAATGAGAAATTCTGTGAAAAATGCTAAGTTTTGATGTTAAAATGAATAAATTTGACCTTGGTCAACGTTTTGGGTAAAAAGACCCGGACTCGTGATTTGACAGTCCCGGAGGGTCCGTAGGAAAATATGGGACTTGGGCGTATGCCCGGAATCGAATTCCGAGGTCCCAAGCCCGAGAAATGGATTTTTTTGTAAAATTATTTTCTGAAATTGTTTAAGGAAATTTGAAATGAAAATTGATTAGAACGTGTTGGTATCGGGCCTGTATTTTGGTTCCGGTACCTGGTATAGGTCTTATATATGGTTTAAGTCATTACTATGAAATTTGGTTGAAAACGGACGTCGTTTGACGTGATTCGGACATAAATTGGAAAATTTGATGTTTTATGAAGTTTGAAAGAATTCTTGGATTTTGAGGTTTTATTCGATGTTATGATGTTATTTTGGTGATTTGATCGCGTGAATAAGTTCGTAGGATATTTTTGAGGTTGTGTGTATATTTGGTTTGGAGCCCCGAGGGCTCGGGTGAGTTTTAGATAGGCCACGGGTTGCATTTTTGAACTTAAAAGTTAGATGGTATGGTCTGACATGCAGGCTTCGCATTTGCGAAGCCTGGCTCGCAAATGCGAGCTCGCAAATGCGAAGGATGCCTCGCAAATGCGAGACAGCCCAGACCTGATCCCTCATCGCAAATGTGATAATTTACTTCGCAAATGCGAAGGTGCACATGATGGCCAGGGATCGCAAATGCGATCAGTAGGTCGCAGATGCGACCATCGCAAATGCGACCAAGGTCTCGCAAATGCGATGGTCCGGAATTTTTGAAGCGTTCACAAATGCGAACAATGCTTTGCAATTCCCATATCTATAGAGGTCAGGGTTCGCAATTGCAAACCCCTGTTCGCATTTCCCATATCAGAGGCCTGCAATTTTACACTTAAACGGTTTTGAACCCCATTTTTCATATTTTCTCAAACCCAAACACACTTAGGCGATTTTCCAAGAACAAGTCTTCTTCCAAATCAATTGTAAGTTAGTTTTTACTCATTTCCTTCAATCATTAACATCTTTTAACATGATTTCAACCAAAAATCAAAGATTTTCATGGGGGAAATTGGGTGTTTTGGGTAGAACCTAGGTTTTTTAAAAATTGGGGATTTGGACCTCAATTTGAGGTCCGATTTCAAAACAAATTACATATTTGAGTTCGTGGGGGAATGGGTAATCGGGTTTTGGTTCAAACCTCGGGTTTTGACCACGTGGGCCCGGGGGCGATTTTTGACTTTTTGGATAAATCTTTGGAAAACTCATTTTCATGCACTGGGGTTGAATTATTTAGCGTTTATTGATGTAATTAAGTAATTTGTGATTAGATACGAGCGAATTGGCGGTGGAATCAAGGGGTAAAGCTATAATTGAGACTTGAGTTGTGTTCAAGGCATCGAGGTAAGTGTTTGGTCTAACCTTAGCTTGAGGGGCTAGGAGTTGAGTCCTATTTGCTATGTGGTATGAGCCGTGTACGACGTATAGGCATGGTGACGAGTATCTATACGTTGGTGTCTAGCATGACCGTGAGTCCTTATATTGTGAATATCTTGATTTCATTGTATTTTTCATGCTTTGGTGATGAGTTCTAGTTGTTGTAAAAAGTTGTGGAAGGAATTGAGACCTTTGAACATCATGGAGCATTGGCTCGAGTTATATTATGAATTGTGAAAGTATATGAGATGATTGAACCCTTTGGAGCATTGGCTCAAGTGGTAAAGCGAGTTATGAAATGAAAGTGAAAGCAAAAGAGAAAGAGTTATTGAATTGTTCCCTTGCCGGGATATTGTTGCTTTGTGGATTATCTCCCTTGCCGGGATGTTGAGATTGTTAATGTTGTACCCTTGCCGGGATTTAATTGGTTAATTGTGTTCCTTTGCCGGGATTTCTGTTATTATCTTGTTTATTTCCCTTGCCCCTTGTTTGTGATTGCTGTTTGGATGAGGAAGAGTGTTAAAGCACGAAGGGTGATGCCGTGCATTGTTTGTTATTGTGAGGAAAGAGTGTAAAGCACGAAGGGTGATGCTGTGCCGCACGATGTACCATTCTGTGCCGATTCTATTGATTATATGTGAGGAAAGAGAGTAAAAGCACGAAGGGTGATGCCGTGCACGTTTTTATTATATCATTGCTTGGTGAGGACGAGAGTGAAAGCACGAAGGGTGATGTCGTGCATTTATTGTTTTCTGATTCTTTATTGATTTCTGAGTTATGTTGTTTCTTTCGTTACTTGATGATTTTTACTCGGAGTTGTTATCTTTCCCCACAGCATGCTCCCCCTCCCATATTGGTTGGTTATCTCTGTATCTCTATTCCGCTGTATATATATAACTGCACAGGTTTATGTGGTAGTCTGGTCTAGCCTCATCACTACTTCGCCGAGGTTAGGCTAGGCAGTTACCAGCACATGCGGTCGGTTGTGCTGATACTACACTCTGCACTGTGTGCAGATCCCGGAGTAGCATTTGGTCATCACCAGTAGATTGGGAGCTATCCTTCAGTGTGAGACTCCGAGGTAGTCCTACTGGCGTCCGAAGGCCCGGCGTCTCTTCTATCAGTTTTTATGTTCTGTTGTCATTTGTACTCGAGACAGACTATGTCCTTTTCTTTCAAACACTTATTTGTAGTAATCCTAGACAGTCCGTGGATGTTGTGACACCAGGTTCTGGTTAGAGGCATGTGTTGGTCTTCAGGATATTTTGGTTTTATATTTTATTTAAGACTTCTGCTAAATTTCTTATTCCGCTGTTATTTAATTGTTTATTCTCGATTAATTTAATTGGTTAAAAAGGATTTAAAAACAAAAAGAGTTAATGATTTCTAAGATCGTGGCTTGCCTAGCTTCTACGAGTAGGCGCCATCACGACTCCCGAGGGTGGGAAATCTGGGTCGTGACAAGTTGGTATCAGAGCTCTAGGTTACATAGGTCTTACAATTCACGGACAAGCTTAGTAGAGTCTGAGGGATCGGTACGGAGACGTCTGTATTTATCCTTCAGAGGCTACAGAGTTAGGAAAAGTTTCACATTTGTTCTTTCTTGTCGTGCGGTTTGGTTTCTCAATGCTAATTCAAATTCTACTCTGTTCTTTCGCAGACGGCGAGAACACGCGCTTCCTCATCTACCGATCAGCAGTCCGAGCCCCCAGTTGCTCCCACGAGGGGCGGAGGGCGAGGTCGAGGTCGAGGCCGTGCTATAGTCCGAGGCAGGGGCAGAGCTCAGCCCAGGGCAGCAGCACCCGCAGTGGAGCCTCAGGTCAATTTTGATGACGAGGTTCCAGCCCCAGCAGTTTTGGTGGGCCTAGCTAAGGTCCTAGAGGGGTTTATTGCCACATCAGTTCTTCATGATGCTCTGGTCCGTCTAGTGGGCCTTATGGAGAGTGTCACCAGAGCAGGTTTACTTCCTGTAGCACCAGCCGTCTCTCAGGCTGGAGGAGGAACCCAGACTCCTGCTACTCGCACTCCGGAGCAGGTAGCTCCCTAGACTCAGACTCCAGCAATTCAGCCAGTTGGAGCAGCTCAGCCGGGCATGGTAGCCCAGGCCGGTGATGGAGCAACTATGTCTGCCGATGCTTTGTGGAGATTGGACAGGTTCACCAAGCTCTTCACTACTACCTTCAGCGGTGCATCTACTGAGGATCCCCAGGATTATCTGGACAGCCACCACAAGGTTCTTCGGAACATGGGTATTGTCGAGACCAATGGGGTTGATTTCGCTACATTTCGCTTGTCTGGATCTGCCAAGACTTGGTGGAGGGATTATTGCTTAGCTAGACCAGCAGGATCGCCAGCCTTGACCTGGGAGCAGTTCACACAACTATTCCTAGAGAAGTTTCTCCCTATTACACAGCGAGAGGCCTATCGGAGGCAGTTCGAGCGTCTCCAGTAGGGATCCATGATAGTCACCCAGTACGAGACCAGGTTCATTGACTTAGCTCGCCATGCCCTTATTATACTTCTCACTGAGAGGGAGAGAGTGAGACGGTTTATTGATGGGCTCATCCAGCCGATTCGTCTTCAGATGGCTAGAGAGGCTAGGAGTGAGATATCCTTCTAGGAGGCGGCTAATGTGGCCCGGAGGGTTGAGATGGTATTATCACAGGGGGGTGGTCATAGGGCAGACAAGAGACCCGGTCAGTCAGGCAGATTCAGTGGTGCCTCGTCTGGAGGCAAAGATTCGTATGATAGGGGTCATCCTCCTAGGCCCTTCCTGTCAGCACTTCAGGTTTCTCATGGTGCATCAGGTGGCCGTGGTTCTCACACGCACTATTCTGATCAGCAGCCCTACAGTGCACCGCCAGCTCCTATCAGTGCACCGCCGCTTCAGAGTTTTCGGGGTGGTCATTCAGGTCGACCGGGTCAGCAGTCTCAGTAGCCGAGGACTTGTTACACTTGTGGTGACACGGGTCACATTGCTAGGTTTTGCCCTCGAGCACCGAGTAGCTCTCAGCATCAGGGTTCCCGTGCCATGGTTCAGGCACCAGGTGTTCCACAGCCCGCCCAGCCAGCTAGAGGTGGGGGTAGAGGTGCTAGAGGTGGAGGTAGAGGTCCTAGAGGTGGAGCTCAGGCCGCTAGAGGTGGAGGCCAGCCAGCTGCAGGCCGTCCCAGAGAGGTAGATCAGAGTGGTGGGGTCCAGCCCCGATGTTATGCTCTT
This sequence comes from Nicotiana attenuata, assembly GCF_001879085.1. Taxonomy (NCBI): domain Eukaryota; kingdom Viridiplantae; phylum Streptophyta; class Magnoliopsida; order Solanales; family Solanaceae; genus Nicotiana; species Nicotiana attenuata. The sequence continues at coordinate 98,513,310 of NC_031995.1, read as the reverse complement.
TAGGCCAGGCCCGAAGCTGAGGCTTCAGATGCAGTTATTATAGGTACGGTTCTGGTTTGTGATAGAGATGCTTCTGTGTTATTTGATCCGGGGTCTACGTATTCGTATGTGTCATCTTATTTTGCCCCGTACTTGGTCATGCCTAGTGATGCATTGAGTATTCCTGTTTATGTGTCTACACCGGTGGGTGACTCTATTGTGGTCGATCGAGTTCACCGTTGTTGTGTTGTAGTGATTGGGGGTCTCGAGACACGTGTAGATTTGTTGCTTTTAAACATGATTGACTTTGATATTATATTGGGGATGGACTGGTTATCACCTTACTACGCTATCTTGGACTGTCATGCCAAGACTGTGACCTTAGCTTTACCGGGTATGCCTCGTTTAGAGTGGAGAGGGACTCCTGGTCATTCTACCCGCAACGCTTTATCGTATGTGAAGGCTCGGCGTATGGTCGAGAAGGGGTGTTTGGCCTATTTAGCCTATGTTCGTGACTCTAGTGCTGAGGTTCCCTCTATTGATTCTGTGCCAGTTGTTTGTGAGTTCCCTGATGTTTTTCCTTCAGACCTGCTGGGTATGCCACCCGACAGGGATATTGACTTCTGCATTGATCTGGCTCCGGGCACTCAGCCTATTTCTATCCCGCCATATCGTATGGCCCCGCCAGAGTTGAATGAGTTAAAGGAATAGTTGCAGGATTTGCTTGAGAAGGGTTTCATTAGACCTAGTGTTTCACCTTGGGGTGCGCCGATGTTATTTGTTAAGAAGAAGGATGTGTCAAGGAGAATGTGTATTGATTGCTGACAATTGAACAAGTTTACAGTCAAGAATAAGTATCCGCTGCCGAGGATTGATGATTTGTTCGACCAGCTTCAGGGTGCCAGGGTATTTTCCAAGATTGACTTGCGATCTGGCTACCATCAGTTGAGGATTAGGGCATCTGATGTCCCTAAGACAGCTTTCCTCACTCGGATACGGGCATTATGAGTTCTTGGTTATGTCATTCGGGTTGACAAATGCCCCAGCAGCTTTTATGGACTTGATGAACCGAGTGTTCAGGCCTTATTTGGACTCGTTCGTGATAGTCTTCATTGATGATATATTGATATATTCCCGCAGCCAACAGGAGCACAACCAGCACCTTAGAGTGGTTCTTCAGACTTTGAAGGATAGTCGGTTATATGCTAAGTTCTCGAAGTGTGAATTTTGGTTGATTTGAGTTGCATTTTTGGGTCATGTTGTATCAGCAGAGGGTATTCAAGTGGACCCAAAGAAGATTGAGGCAGTCAAGAACTGGCCTAGACCAGCATCAGCTATAGAGATTCGGATTTTCTTGGGATTGGCAGACTACTATCGTCGGTTCGTGGAGGGCTTTTCATCTATTGCAGCCCCGATGACCAGATTGACCCAGAAGGGTGCCCAGCTCAGATGGTCGGATGAGCGTGAGGCGAGCTTTCAGAAGCTCAAGACAGCTCTAACTACGGCACCGATGTTGGTTTTGCCCACAGGTTCAGGGACTTATATAGTTTATTGTGATGCTTCCCGTGCTGGGCTTGGATCAGTGTTGATGCAGGATGGCAAAGTCATTGCCTATGCTTCGAGGCAGTTGAAGATTCATGAGAAGAACTATTCGGTTCATGACTTGGAGTTGGCAGCCATAGTTCACGCATTGAAGATTTGGAGGCATTATCTGTATGGCGTGGCATGTGAGGTGTTCACGGATCACAAGAGTCTTCAGTATTTGTTCAAGCAAAAGGAGTTGAATTTGAGACAGAGGAGTTGGTTGGAGTTGTTGAAGGATTATGATATCACCATTTTATATCTCCCGGGAAAGGCCAATGTGGTGGCCGATGCTTTGAGTAGGAAGTCAGCCAGTATGGGCAGTCTTGCTTATATTCCGGTCGGTGAGAGGCCGCTTGCTTTGGATGTTCAGGCTTTAGCCAATCAGTTCGTGAGACTGGATATTTCTGAGCCCAGTCGTGTGTTAGCTTGCACGATCGCTCGTTCTTCATTATTGGAGCGCATCCGTGATCGGCAGTATGATGATCCCCATTTGTGTGTCCTCAGAGATACGGTGCAGCACGGAGGTGCCAGGCAGGTTACCTTAGATGATGATGGAGTTTTGAGATTGCAGGGTCGAGTTTGTGTGCCTAATGTGGATGGGCTTCGAGAGTTGATTTTAGAGGAGGCCCATAGCTCCCGGTACTCTATTCATTCGGGCGTCGCGAAGATGTATCAAGATTTGCGGCAGCATTACTGGTGGCGTAGAATGAAGAAGGATATCGTTGCATATGTGGCTCGTTGTTTGAATTATCAGCAGGTTAAGTACGAGCATCAAAGACCTGGTGGTTTATTTCAGAGGATTGAGATTCCCGAGTGGAAGTGGGAGCGGATCACTATGGACTTTGTTATAGGACTTCCGCTGACTCAGAAGAAGTTCGACGCAGTTTAGGTCATTGTTCATAGGCTGACCAAGTCAGCACATTTCATTCCTGTGGCAGTCTCCTATTCATCCGAGAGGTTAGCTGAGATCTATATTCGGGATATTGTTCGCCTTCATGGTGTGCCCGTATCTATCATTTCGGACCGGGGTACGCAGTTTACCTCGCGCTTCTGGAGAGCAGTTCAGCGAGAGTTGGGCACACGGGTTGAGTTGAGCACAACATTTCATCCCCAGACAGACGGTCAGTCCGAGCGGACTATTCAGATTTTGGAGGATATGCTCCGAGCTTGTGTTATTGACTTTGGAGGTTCGTGGGATCCGTTTTTGCCCTTAGCAGAGTTTGCCTACAACAACAGTTACCAGTCGAGCATTCATATGGCTCCTTATGAGGCTTTATATGGTAGGCGGTGTCGATCTCCGATTGGATGGTTTGAGCCGGGAGAGGCTCGGTTGTTGGGTACAGATCTGGTTCAGGAGGCCTTGGACAAGGTCAAGATCATTCAGGATAGGCTTCGTTCAGCTCAGTCCAGGCAAAAGAGTTATGCAGACCGCAAGGTTCGAGATGTGGCTTTTATGGTCGGTGAGCGGGTATTGCTCCGAGTGTCGCCTATGAAGGGCGTGATGAGAATTGGGAAGAAGGGCAAGCTTAGCCCTAGGTTCATTGGTCCGTTTGAGATTCTAGATCGAGTGGGAGAGGTGGCTTATAGACTTGCTTTGCCGCCGAGCTTATCAGCCGTGCATCCAGTATTTCATGTGTCCATGCTTCGGAGGTATCACGGTGATCCAGCCCACGTGTTAGATTTCAACACTGTCCAGTTGGACAAGGACTTGTCTTATGAAGAGGAACCAGTGGATATTCTAGACCGGCAGGTTCGTCAGTTGAGGTCGAAGAGTTTTCCTTCTGTTCATGTTCAGTGGAGAGGTCAGCCTCCTGAGGCATCGACCTGAGAGTCCGAGTCCGATATGCGGAGCCGTTATCCTCATCTTTTCCCCGACTCAGGTACTTTCTTCTTCTATCCGTTCGAGGACGAACGGTTGTATTAGAGGTGGAGAATGTGATGACCCAAAGGGTCATCACCTATTTTTAATTGAATTATATGACTCCGAGACCTTGAAAACCTCATTTAGAGTTACCTCGATTTGCGTGCGGAGTCCGGGCGCGTAGCCGGAAGCTTAAATGAGAAATTCTGTGAAAAATGCTAAGTTTTGATAATGAGTAAATTTGACCTTGGTCAACGTTTTGGGTGAACGGACCTGGACCCGTGAGTTGACGGTCCCGGAGGGTCGTAGGAAAATATGGGACTTGGGCATATGCCCGAAATCGAATTCCGAGGTCCCAAGCCCGAGAAATGAATTTTTTTATAAAATTGTTTTCTGAAATTGTTTAAGGAAATTTGAAATGAAAATTGATTAGAACGTGTTGGTATCGGGCCCGTATTTTTGTTCCGGCGCCCGGTACAGGTCTTATATATGGTTTAAGTCATTACTGTGAAGTTTGGTTGAAAACGGACGTCGTTTGACGTGATTCGGACCTAAATTGGAAAATTTGATGTTTTATGAAGTTTGAAATAATTCTTGGATTTTGAGGTCTAATTCGATGTTATGATGTTATTTTGGCGATTTGATCGCGCGAATAAGTTCGTAGGATGTTTTTGAGGTTGTGTGTATATTTGGTTTGGAGCCCCGAGGGCTCGGATGAGTTTTGGATAGGCCACGGGTTGCATTTTTGAACTTAAAAGTTAGCTGGTATGATCTGACCTGCAGGCTTCACATTTGCGAAGCCTGGCTCGCAAATGCGAGCTCGCAAATGCGAAGGATGCCCCGCAAATGCGAGACAGCCCAGACCTGATCCCTAATCGCAAATGCGATAATTTACTTCGCAAATGCGAAGGTGCCCATGATGGCCAGGGATCGCAAATGCGATCAGTAGGTCGCAAATGCGACAAAGGTCTCGCAAATGCGATGGTCCGGAATTTTGGAAGCATTCTCAAATGTGAACAATGCTTAGCAATTCCCATATCTGCAGAGGTCGGGGTTCGCAATTGCAAACCCCTGTTCGCATTTCCCATATTAGAGACCTGCAATTTTACACTTAAACGATTTTGAACCCCATTTTTCATATTTTCTCAAACCCAAACACAGTTAGGCGATTTTCCAAGAACAAGTCTTCTTCCAAATCAATTGTAAGTTAGTTTTTACTCATTTCCTTCAATCATTAACATCTTTTAACATGATTTCAACCAAAAATCAAAGATTTTCATGGGGGAAATTGGGTGTTTTGGGTAGAACCTAGGTTTTTCAAAAATTGGGGATTTGGACCTCAATTTGAGGTCCGATTTCAAAACTAATTACATATTTGAGTTCGTGGGGGAATGGATAATCGGGTTTTGGTTCAAACCTCGGGTTTTGAACACGTGGGTCCGGGGGCGAATTTTGACTTTTTGGGTAAAACTTTGGAAAACTCATTTTCATGCATTGGGGTTGATTTATTTAGTATTTATTGATGTAATTAAGTAATTTCTGATTAGATACGAGCGAATTGGCGGTGGAATCAAGGGGTAAAGCTATAATTGAGACTTGAGTTGTGTTCAAGGCATCGAGGTAAGTGTTTGGTCTAACCTTAGCTTGAGGGACTAGGAATTGAGTCCTATTTGCTATGTGGTATGAGTCGTGTACGACGTATAGGCATGGTGACGAGTATCTATACGTTGGTGTTTAGCATGACCATGAGTCCTTATATTGTGAATATCTTGATTTCATTGTATTTTTCATGCTTTGATGATGAGTTCTAGTTGTTGTAAAAAGTTGTGGAAGGAATTGAGACCTTTGAACTTCATGGAGCATTGGCTCGAGTTATATTATGAATTGTGAAGGTATATGAGATGATTGAACCCTTTGGAGCATTGGCTCAAGTGGTAAAGTGAGTAATGAAATAAAAGTGAAAGCAAAAGAGAAAGAGTTATTGAATTGTTCCCTTGCCGGGATATTGTTGCTTTGTGGATTATCTCCCTTGCCGTGATATTGAGATTGTTAATGTTGTACCCTTGCCGGAATTTAATTTGTTAATTGTGTTCCCTTGCCGGGATTTCTATTATTATCTTGTTTATTTCCCTTGCCCCTTGTTTGTGATTGCTGTTTGGGTGAGGAAGAGTTTTAAAGCACGAAGGGTGATGCCGTGCATTGTTTGTTATTGTGAGTAAATAGTGTAAAGCACGAAGGGTGATGCCGTGCCGCACGATGTACCATTCCGTGCCGATTCTATTGATTATATGCGAGGAAAGTGAGTAAAAGCACAAAGAGTGATGCCGTGCACGTTTTTATTATATCATTGCTTGGTGAGGATGAGAGTAAAAGCACGAAGGGTGATGCCGTGTGTCACACCTCCTTTTTCTACACATCTACCCCGAAGGATAAATGTATAAGGGAGTTTTTCCATTTAAAGTGACATTATTCGAAATGGGATTATTTATTTATTTAGAGTCGCCACTTGGGATAGGATTGGCTTTTGGTGTCCCAAGTCACCGGTTTAACTTGATCCCAAATCGAGGAAAATTTCGACTTCCCAGTTGGAGTCTGCGAACCAGAAATTCTGTGTAAGGAATTCTGTTGACCCGAGGGAAGGTGTTAGGCACCCCCGGATCCCGTGGTTCTAGCACGGTCGCTTAAATTATCATAAATGGCTAAAATCTGGTTTTTATACATATTTAAACCTATAGTGCAATTTTAAGATTATTTACCGCTTTTAGTTTATTTTGTTTTTACGAAAGTGAACGCCGTTTAAGAGCGTGTTTTGGGATCACGTCACATGAAATGCACCCGGATCCTAAACACCTCTTATTCAACGTTTTGGGATTTGGATTTGGGTTGCATGAAATGCACACCCGAGTTTAGGAAAGTAAAATTATTAAAAGCGTGCCTAAAGTGGCTAGCGTTGTTAACTTTGCGAGGGCCATGGAAATTTGCTAAATGGCACGCCTCGAGTTCTAAGTATTTAAGGTATACACATTTAAAGAGGGCCACGCAATTTATTGAATTTTTATTTGGCGCGGCGCACCTCGTTTTTATTTTAAAGGCCAACCTAAAGGAACTACGATTTTCTATTAAAAAAGTGTCTCTAAGGATCGAATTAATTAACTAATTAACCTTTAAGGAATTCGGGTCTCAAACTCAAATCCACACTTAAACAAGAGGGGAACCCCTTAATTCAAGTGTGCTACTTAGCTTGGAAGGCCCCAAACTACACTATGGAATTTAACCAATAATTTAATAACATACAAAACTTTCAAAGTCCTTAACAGATTGGGCCTGATGACTGGCCCAGATATGGGGCAATCTAGTCATACCGCTGGACATACCATATTCAAACTTTAGGCCCAGATGAGCCTGAGCTGGGCCTAATTTCCAAGTGACAAAACTATTTGCTGGGCTCCAGAACAAGCCCAAACTTAACACACGATTTTATGTGAGTTTTGCAGCATTGACTTTGATCACAACTGGACTTGAACAGATCCGACTGGTACATATTTTAATTTGTTTGTATATTAATAACTCCAGAATTTCGAAAATCCTCTAAATTTAGTTAATACTTTTCCAAAAATAAAATCAGCCACGGTCTAGGAAACTAGAAGTAATTACTGGTGTTCGCTTCTGATTTCAACAAATAATATGACGAACATGTTTATTCAAATCATGATAATATATTCTGATACCTTTAGTAAACTAAACTATACTATCAAGGCACTATTATACTCTAAGCTTAGATTTCGAGTATGATAATAAACCAAAACTAATTAAATCTAACATTATTCAACAGGACAGCCATATAATTGTATGAAAATCCAGCAGTCCAGTACAGTCCATATAGTCCTAATTAATACAAATAAGTACTTGTTCAAACGAGTATCACAACTAAGTATTAAAGCTAATGACATCTATAGGAAAAATTCATGTGAAAACCAAGCATTTCTTCATCATTTAATTTAAACAAGTCGTTCGTACATATTGATTCAAATCTCCAGATCACTTGAGGCAATAAAATGTACCTGGTAATTGCAAATAAGAAAAGGGAAAGATTAGCAGCAGTAACAACTTCAGCAGCAGCTCAGGAAACCAGTTTAAAATCTCAACAACACTCCAGCACAGACCCAACAACTCAGAATGAAATAGAGAGCCAATAGAGTTCACAGATTAACCCAAACAGCACCAAACAGCTAAAAATGAACCCAGGACTGCCATCCCCAGTGAACAATCAACGAATCAACTTGGTCTAAGTAAATCTCATGCACACATGACTCGAAAAGCTTGTGAATATCCAAAGTGAGCATACACAGATGAGTTCAGGTTACTTCTTATCCCTAACAAGCTAGGAAGTGGGGTTAATGACTGAAATTTGAGATTGAGATTAGGGGAGATTAATGGAACAGTAATTTTACTTTTCTGTTGTTTTCTGAAATCTGAGGATGATCAGAGGGTTTTGAGGAGGGGGGGGGGTCGAGAGGGCTATCCAAAACTTAGCAATTTTTTCAGGGGTTCCCCCTTAATTCAGGCATGAGAGTGCCATTTTATAGGCACAATGAGGGCAGCCTTCTCCTTTTGTGTTTTCCCTTCAGTCCCTCTTTAGTTTTCAATTCAGTCCTCTATTTTGTAACTTGTGTCACAAGTTAGTACACTAAACTTATTGACCCTTACACTAAGGCCCTCCTGTGGAAAGTCCTAGAAGATTCTAGTTATAACTACAACATTCTACCCTATCCCAAACACCTAAACTAATTGCCACTAACTGAATTTAACTAACTAAATAATTATGTTAACTATAACTATTAACTAGTAATTGGCAAATCAAGGTGCCGATATTAAAACAGGACTCAGTCATCACTTATACCAAATCGAGGGCGAAAGGATATCTACTGAACTGAAGGCTAATAATCGCAACACAATAATTAAACTGAACCTAAATTTAAACTGAGGTCGGCCAATGATGAACCAGCTTCAATAATTGATTATTATGACCTAGAGCAAACTGACTAAGCACAGAATACAAGATGACAAATAGAAACTAGACCTAGATTGAGTAACACAAACGATTAATTAAAAGGAAACCTAAAGAACTCACCGGCCATTATCAGGCTCAAAGTTTGGACCATTCCAGTGGGATTTGAGTGTTATTACCCAGCAATTCTTCATGAAGGAAGCCCAGGGACCGTGTGGTATCAATTTGGGGTTATTTGGTGCAACTAAGGTTTTGGCCGGAAAACTTCAAACCGGCATTCGAACAATTTCGGCCATGTTCGAGGGTCAGGACCTTGGGGGTTTGATAGAGGAAGTGGTGATGGTCCTATGGTGTAAGTTTGGTGGTGTTTGGGCTACTTTGAGTCATGACCGGAAAATATTAGATTCAAGATTCGATGAGATGGGGTGGGATTCGAAGGAAACCAATGCAAGATAGGGAATGAGGAGAGAAGGAGGATTTAATGGTGTGAATTTGAGCGTTATTGGACGCCGGCCGCCGCCGTGAGGCGATTTCCGGCGGCGGCGTAAGGCGGAGCCGGCGGAGTTACACGATACGAGGAAGGCGAGACTGGTCTCTTAATTTTCAGACATTTTTATTTAAACTCCTTGACTGAACATGGACCGTTGGATTAGGGAGATGGATGGCCTGGATTATTTTGGACCAAAACGGCGTCGTTTTGTATATGGGGTCTGGACCGGGTTAGTGGGGATTTGGGCTTGGACTGGGGACCGGATTTGGGGGTTTTGGGCATTTGGGCTGGGATTAAAGAGTGGCCCAAAGTTGGCAGCCTATTTAACCTTTTATTCTAATTTCTTTTTCATTTGTTTTCTTCTTTTCCTTTTTTTGCTTTTTTATTTATTTATTAATTTCATTTTCATTTTGTATTTTTTATGATTTTATCAAAATGCAAAATATTAAAGTAAAGCCCTAAATATATTTTCAAAGTTAAACTAATTAATTCCTAAAATTGTTTAAAAACTATTTCGTGAAAAATTCACAATTAACAATTAAAAATCAAAAATGGACTATTTTGTTATTTCTTCATATTTGTTCTAAAAATAACTTAACCACTAATTAATCATAAAATATGAAATTAGATCCTAAACGCAAATGCCAAGTATTTATTTTTTATATGAATTAAAATTCACAAATAAAATGCAAACAATCAACAGAAATTAACACAAAATTCACAAAATTGTAAAACAATGAAAGAAATCATTTTGTTTGGAATTTTTGGGAATAATTCATATAGGGCAAAAATCACATGCTCACACCGTGCATTTATTATTTTCTGATTCTTTATTGATTTCTGAGTTATGTTGTTTCTTTCGTTACTTGATGATTTTTATTCGGAGTTGTTATCTTTCCCCACAACATGCTCCCCCTCCCATATTGGTTGGTTATCTCTGTATCTCTGTTCCGCTGTATATATATAACTGCACAGGTTTATGTGGTAGTCTGGTCTAGCCTCGTCACTACTTCGCCGAGGTTAGGCTAGGCACTTAACAGCACATGGGGTCGGTGGTGCTGATACTACACTCTACACTGTGTGCAAATCCCGGAGTAGCATTTGGTCATCAACAGTAGATTGGGAGCTATCCTTCAGTCCGAGACTCCGAGGTAGTCCTGCTGGCGTCCGCAGGCCCGACGTCTCTTCTATCAGTTTTTATGTTCTATTGTCATTTGTACTCGAGACAGACTATGTACTTTTCTTTCAAACACTTATTTGTAGTAATCCTAGACAGTCCGTGGATGTTGTGACACCAGGTTCCGGTTAGAGGCATGTGTTGGTCCTCAGGATATTTTGGTTTTATATTTTATTTAAGACTTTCGCTAAATTTCTTATTCCGCTGTTATTTAATTATTTATTTCCGGTTAATTTAATTGGTTAAAAAGGAATTAAAAACAAAAAGAGCTAATGATTTCTAAGATCGTGGCTTGCCTAGCTTCTACGAGTAGGCGCCATCACGACTCCCGAGGGTGGAAAATTTGGATCGTGACAGGAACCATTCCCTGGGTTCTTTTGGCGGCATTCGTCCCTTGCTCGCGTACCTATGTGAGTGCTCGTGCTCCTATTTTCGAACTAACAAAAGGATGAAAAGATAAATGCAAACAAATTTGTCTGTTACCTCGGCATGGCAAGTCGGTGAAAGGGGGTGCGGCATTGTAGGGTTACTCGCTTCGTCTCGTACTCGATTAGTGGTTTCTGACTTGGAAGCCATGTTTGGCTTCGCCATTTGATCGTGTCTAGACTTCTCATGAGTTGGGCTTACCTCACCCGGTAGGATGCCGAGGCCGAGTCCCAGTCTGATATGCGCAAACAATAGAGGAAACAGGTTATACTTTGTTCATAAATCATCTAGTGTGCGTGATACCAAAATAAGGCAGGGTGTGCTTGCTATTTCAAAGGGTCACGCAGTAGGCTATCATCCCTTCCCAAGGGGTGGAAGTACATGTCGGTATACAAGGTGAATACATCGCATGGGATTGCGGTCATGCCAAGCGCATAGTGACCGTGGTTCTACTTCAAACATGCATATGATCTGCTTTTTTTAACCCATCGTTACAGGGGAGGCACGGGTCTCGTACAGACATCGGTCATGATTTCTATTTTGTGTAGGGATCTGACCTAGGTTGGTACAGTTATCTCGAAGAACTTATCTACCATTCTTTTCGAGTTGGCATTTTTATCGAGGTGGTGAGGTTGCAACAGCTTGGAAATAATACTTGACTGGTTCTAGATCTAAAGGAAACTAAAGAATTTGGCTAAGAAATTCCCCACATACGGCGCCAAATTGTTTGACCAAAAAGTGTTAAACCTTTTAGTTAAATCAATTAATGATAAAATAAAGAGTAAATCCTAGCCAAACATAATTAGCTTTAGATCTAGACATATTGGATACGAGAATTAAATGAGACTGAGTTTATGTAATATTTCTTAGAATGATTAAAAGGAATTAAATATAAATGATAAGCTTACATCTTTGATATATTGTTGTGCATCTGTAAAAGCAAAGAAGATAAAGAAGGAATCCCGTCGATAACTATGAGATCTAGCTTTATTGATTCAACAATGGTGTTTACGAAGATCTGTAGCCCATGATCTAGACTTCTTGCTTTGTTTAGAGATCTCCTTCAAGTCTTCTTTGTTTTTCTCCTCTACCCCCACCCCCTCCCTGATTTTCATGGGGGGGGGGGGGGGGGTAGAATGGGGTCACCTCTTGGCGAGTTCGATGGGTAATCTACTTGTGGTCAGATTTTGACCCATACAATTTTCGTGTACCCTCAATTTATTTCAAAATTAACCGCAGGAAAATAAATAAATGTGTGTTTATCCCTTTCTTAACCTTTGATAAGACCCATTTGTGTGTAATTCAACCGGTCTAATATATAATTAATTAGCACCCAAATTTTCAATTATCCACTTTGTAGAGCATTATGTATTGAAGCTTAATAAAGATATCTAATAAATGCAAACATGAAGGTATACAAGCTCACATGCGCGAGCTCACCTTTTACTAGCTCTTTAAGCCCAATAAGGTACAACTCATTACCAATGAGTGTGAAAATGAGCTTACCAAATGACGGGTTAAAGCTACCCCTATTGGACTGATGTATTTTAGATGGATAGATCGAGGAAGTGCATATGTAAATCATTTAACAAATAATAGGGGTAGTTTTGATCTTTTTCGTAAAATAAAAGAAAGTCTCATTCCTAATTTATGTAAAACTATTGGATTTTACACTAGACTAGACAAAAAGAAGTAAAAGAAAAAAGGGACCCACAAAAAAACTTTGGCTTTGCATTACCAACTTGTGATAATAATACCAACAATAAGAAAAGACTAAAATAAATTAAATGTACGACTAGTTTTATTCTAATCTTGTCTAATTTTAATATTAGTTTTTTGAAGATTATTTTAAGGATTTTATTACTTTGTCCACTTAAAACCACATCCTCGACTAATTTAACATTAAAGCAGTAGTTGACAAAGAAAAAGCCAATGAGATGTTTTGAGTGTTTTGTAGTCGTAGCATCGTAGGTTAGAACACAAGTTCCGTCGAAAACTGGGAAACAATAACCTGAGGACTAAAACTTAAGTATAAGTAATTAAAAAAATAAAAAATCGCAATTGGTCGGCTGCAAATAAAATTAGCTTGTGAACTTGAGTGTTTTGTCGACGAGATCAATGTTTATCAAAAAATTTAATTACTAAAAAATGACTATTAGTGGCCATTTGGACGCCATTTCATTAAGCACTATGATGTAATTAAGGTTGCATGTCAGCCAAGTCTCTCCGGCTTACACAATGAAGAAGAAAATAAAAGTTTTTTTATTCTAAAGAAGAAAGTCAACGTTTTATTAATGGTTAATAATTAGATCTATTAGATATTTCCTCATTCTTATATTTAAAAGAATCAAATAAAATTTGACTACAGAAAGTCAATCCGTGTCATATAAGATTGGATATTGACAATTTTGAATTTTGTTGTTACACTCAATTTTTTGTAATTCTTTAGCTAAAGATAAGGTACAATAAAAGAAAAAGATTCGTACAGATAATACCTACTAGTTTGGCACCTTTGTTATTTTCTCTTTATTCTTTTTTAATTTTATGTAATCTTTTCTCTAAGCTTTGTCGTATGACTAGTCTTACTATTATTTGTTTCTATTTCAGTTGTTATTGTCAAAACTTCTTTTATACATTTTAATATTTTATACATCATTCTAAATAGCATAGTTTACACTTAGCTGTAGATTGATATATATATATATATATATAAAAAGATATAAATTCTACTCAAAATATATGAATAGAGCGACTTTCTACAAAAACTAAATCTATTATTTCAATTTTGTTCTAGGTAAATAAATGCACTGCTAGATCTACTAAAAAGTATAATCTAATATTTATATTTAACTTAAATTCTTCTAGATTCACGCATAGACTTAAGGGAATATTTCTATGTTATAGATAGAAATATTAATTGGCATAAATTTGCAGTAATTTTGATTGAGTTTTTGATATATGTTGTAAGTACTCGGTACTCCATCAGTCCTTTATGGTCTTAACTCTTAAATCTTAACTCTTTTAGTTTCATATTAAATCAATTTAAGTTGTCTTGTTCTATGGTTCAAGATTATTTTACATTTCCTTTTACGTCTGATCTTTTCAACCTAACTCTTTAACACCTAGTATTTCTTTAACCTCACCTCGGCCATGGTCAAATTAAATAAATATTCTTTAATTTTACGGGTCAAACTACGAGTGGGGTTTTCCTAGAAATTATAGGTTAATCCATCGAAGTTACTAAGAATTGAAAACTAACTATATAATTAGAGTGATCACGCCCAAATTTTGCCAATAATATCAATACATAATGAAGCAAATGTAAAACTAGATAAATACTCCCTCCCTTCTCTTTTATTTGTCCACTATTCTAAACATAGATTTTTACTTTTACTTGTCCACTTTCGCATATCAAGAGAAGACAATTTTCTTTTTCCTGTTATACCCACGACATTATTTACTCATTCAAATCATTTTCTCAAAACCATTAAAAATATGTATCAATTAATATGGATATCATGGTAAATTATGCGTTTCATTTATTATTTCTTAAGGTACGTGAAAAGTCAAAACGTGACAAGTAAAAGTGAACGGAGGGAGTACATGATAATATGTCACGCCCATAATCCAACTAGCCGTGATGGCACCTAATCCAACCCGTTAGGTAAGTCAGTTAACAATATGCCATTTCAAATGAGGTTCATTAATAGAAGAAATGATAATGCAATTGAACTATTATACAATGAATTCCCAAGGACTGGTAGTACAAATCATGAAATATAAGATTTAGTTTTACAAAACTGGTGTGAAATAAATACATCATGTGTTTGAAAGATACATGAACAAATTAAAAATTCTAAAGCTACCAAGGACAAGAGGCAGTTATGACCGGAACACAGGTACATATTCAAATCCAGCTCCCACCATACACCGCAATATTAGCATCCAACATCTTCACGCAAGGTGCAGAAGTGTAGTATGAGTACAACCGATCCCATGTACTCAATAAGTAACAAATCTACCTTAGGTTGAAAGTAGTGACGAGATGGGACAAGGGTCAGAGTCTAGATCCAATAACTAGCAATAGTTCATAACAATATAATAAAGATGGTATAAGAAATACCTCAGCTCGTTCACAGTTACGAAAAATAGGCATGCTTTTCAAGTATAATAGTAAATCCCAAATCATTCACCAAAAACACCAAAAAATATGAGTAAGTTTGAAAGATGTGATTTTCCCCAAATCTTTCAACAAGTAAATCTTTTATCATCAGATGGCATGAGGAAAGTACATTTTTATGCCTACATGTCAATGTGTATGAGAAGTCATGAATGACGTGATACCGTACAACATGAGAAAAATACATCTCTATGCCTATATGTCCGGTGTGCATATCTAATGCAATGCAACACCATGATAAAACCATATGCCTACTCTCAGGGTGTCAATCCACTCAGTCCTCCCAGTCACTCAGTCCTCCCAATCACTCAGTCCTCCCAATCACTCGGCACTCGCACTCAGTAGGTACCTGCGCCCTCTGTGGGTGTGCAGACTCCGGAGGGGCAAATCCAGCCCAAGCGTGTCACGATCCCAGTTCACCCTCCATGAACATGTCGTGATGGCACCTAGTTCCTACAACTAGGTAAGCCTAACAATGCGGAAATAACAACCTAACTTGCGAAATGGTTAAATAAAGCTAAACATATGAAAATAATAACTGCATATAAGGCCGCTCGGCCTATACAACTCAAAAGAAATGCGGAAGTCTATAACTCAATCCCAAAACCCGGAAACTCACGGGAACCACAGGCTAATAGAAATACTATAAATTCTCTAATCTCCAGAATGTCTACATCAAAAGTATGATAGAATCTAAACACTACAGATAGAATAAGGAAGGAGACTCTTCGATTTGCGGACGCTGCAGATATACCTCGAAGTCTCCGTAGCTCTCCTCGCCTCAAGGATAGTGCGCCTGAGTGGAGGTACCTGGATCTGCACATGAAAATCATGCGCAGGAAGGGCATGAGTACACCACAAAGGTACTCAGTAAGTGCCAAGCCTAACCTTGGTTGGGTAGTGACGAGGAATGTCAGGGCCCTACTGAGAAAAAAAAATATAAAAATAAATTAACAGTATGAAAAACTGACGATAATAATGAGTACAGCAGTGAAATAAGACAGGTTAAACAAGGCAATATCAAATACACAAAGAACGGAACAACCACAGAATAAGTACAGCTCAATACCAATGGTAACAATGAGGATCTCCCAGGATACCGTCCTGTAGTCCTTTTCTCAACTATCCAGTGGATCTCCCGGGATACCGTCCCGTAGTCCAACTATTAATGTGCAGGGGGATCTACCGAGAATCTAACCCACAGTCCCAAAGTAAATGTACAGGGGGATCTATCGGGAATCTAACCCGCAGTCCCAAAGTAAATGTGCAGGGGGATCTATCAGAAATCGAACCCGCAGTCCCAAAGTAAACAAACCAGGGGGGGGGGGGCTACCGGAATCCTACATCCGTAGTCCCAATGTAAATGCGCAACCACAACCAGAAGATATTCAGAAATGAAGTACAAAAGACAAACATCGGGTAGTACTAGCCTAGAATGCTTCACGTAGTACAGTCAAGGCAACTTAAACAATTAGGCAAGTTAAATCAACTAAACATGCTTTTCTAATCTAACACAGGTTATAACTGCAAGTAAAACAAGGCAATTATGAAGGAAACTCAGTCTCAATATCTTAAGTAAAAACCGGGTTTCTCAACAATTAGCTCAAGTACGCGCTCGTCACCTCACGTACAAGGCACTCAATTACCACATATCATATCCTAGGGGAAAGGTCCCCCACACAAGGTTAGACAAGCCACTTACCTCGAACCGGCTAAATATCAACTAGAAACCACGTCCTTGCCACGAGTATCCGACTCCAAATGGCCCAAATATATTCAATTCAATCACACATTGTAAATAACATCGCAAACAACTGGTTTTGCTATCAAATTCAAAGCTACGACGTGAAATTAGGTGAAATGACCAAAATGCCCTTCAGGCCAACGCCTCGAAATCGAATAATTTTCACATTTTCAGAACTCTCGTACTCTCAGGAGTCTAACCATATAAAAATCTCCCAAATCGGAGGTCAAATGCTCACTCAAAACTCAATTGTTTAGCCTATGAAGTTTTACCCAATTTCTTCCAATTTTTGATCCCAAATTCGAATTTTGATGATGGATTTAACTACAAAATGATGAAATACAACTAGAAGGGATCAAAGAAATGTTACCCAATAATCTTCTCTTCAAAACCCTCTGAAAATCGCCCTTCCCTGAGCTCAAATTGATTTTTTCTAACTTATGAAATCTAACCCTCGAAATTTCTATATCTGCACAGGCATTTCCGCTTCTGTGGTCCCGCTTCTGCGGACCAAGCGCCGCTTCTACGGCTTTTCCTTAAGTTGCCTGGCTCCGCTTCTGCGGTCTTATACTGCACCTCCGGATTCCGCTTATGCGGATTTCCTACCGCTTCTGCAGTTTCAACCAAAGACCCAAGGGCCGCATCTGCGACTATTATCTCGCAAGTGCGTAACCGCTTCTGCGGCTACACTTCCGCACCTGCGGAAACTGAAGAAACACTCGAATTTTGCTCCTGCGATGGGCAGGCCGCTTCTGCAGCTCCGCACCTGCGGAACCCAAACCGCAGGTGCGGTTATGACAGGTACCAGCAGTCTTCAGCAATTCTTCAACTTCAAAAACCTTCCGTCAACCATCCGAATTCATCCCGAGGCCCCCGGGACCTCAACCAAAAACACCAATAACACCTAATACCTCATTCAAACTTGTACCAATCCTTAAACCACCTAAAACAACGCCGTTCTCGAATTAATCAATGATTTGAGCCTAAGAACTTCAAATTCCATCAAAATACATTTTCGATAGAAAACCCAACTAAAACACGTCCGAATGACCTGAAATTTTGCACACACATCCCAAATGACACGACAGAGCTACTGCAACTTCCGGAATTCCATTCCGGCCCTCGGATCAAAAACTCACTATCGGACCGGAAACTTCAAAAATTCAACCTTCGGCATTTCAAGCCTAAATGAGCTACGGACTTCCAAATACATTCCGAACACGCTCCCAACCCCGAAATCACCTAATGGAGCTAACGGGACCATCGGATTTCCGTTCCGAGGTCGTCTTCACACTGTTCCGACTACGGACCACTTTCAACACTTAAGCTCTCATTTAGGGACTAAGTGTCCCAAAACTCTCCGAAACTCAACACCGAACATCCCGACAAACCAAAATAGCAGAAATGAACTTAGGGGAAGCAGTTAATAGGGGATCGGGGCGTAAATTCTTAAGACGACCGGCCGGGTCGTCACATCCTCCTACACTTAAACATTCGTTCGTCCTCGAACGAGCATAGAGAACATACCTGAAGTAGTGAAAAGATGAGGGTACTGGCTGCGCATATCCTGCTCGGTCTCCCAGGTCACCTCCTCGGCCGGCTGACCCCGCCACTAAACCTTCACTGAAGCTATGTTCTTTGACCTCAACTTTCTGATCTGCCTGTCCAATATTGCCATCGGCTCCTCAACATAGGATAGATCCTTGTCCAACTGGACTGAACTGAAATCCAGCACGTGCGACGGATCCCCGTGATACCTCCGGAGCATCGAAACATGAAATACCGGATGGACCCTGGCCAAACTGGGAGGTAAGGCAAGCTCATAGGAAACCTCCCCAACTCGCCTCAAGATCTCAAAAGGGCCAATAAACCTCGGACTCAACTTTCCTTTCATCCCAAACCTCATGACGCCCTTCATAAGCGAAACCCGAAGCAGAACCCGCTCACCAACCATATATGAAACATCACGAACCTTCCTGTCCGCGTAACTCTTCTGTCTGGACTGGGCTGCACGGAGTCTATCCTGAATCGTCTTAACTTTCTCCAATGCAACCTGAACTAACTTTGTGCCAATAGCCTGGCCTCACCCGGCTCAAACCAACCCACCGGAGATCTACACCTCCTACCATATAAGGCCTCATACGGCACCATCTGAATGCTAGACTGATAACTGTTGTTGTAAGCAAACTCCGCCAATGGCAAGAAATGATCCCAAGACCCTCCAAACTCAATCACACACGCACAAAGCATATCCTCAAGAATCTGAATAGTGTGCTCGGACTGTCCGTCCGTTAGGGGGTGAAATGCCGTGCTCAACTCCACCCGGGTACCTAACTCCTGCTGCATGGCTCTCCAGAACCGCGATGTAAACTAGGTACCTCTGTCGGAAATGATAGAAACTGGAATACCATGCAGACGGACGATCTCCGGAATATAAACCTCCGCCAACCGCTCCGATGAATAAGTGGTACACACAGGAATAAAATGAGCGGACTTGGTCAGCCGATCCACAATAACCCAAATGGAATCAAACTTCTTCAAGGTCCGTGGGAGTCCCGATACGAAGTCCATGGTGATGCGCTCCCATTTCCACTCCGGAATCTCTATCTGCTGAAGCAACCCACCCGGGCGTTGCTGCTCATACTTCACCTGCTGGCAGTTGAGGCATCTAAACACATAGCCAACTATATCTTTCTTCATCCGCCTCCACCAATAGTGCTGCCTCAGGTCCTGATACATCTTCGCGGCACCCGGATGGATGGAATACTGCGAGCTATGGGCCTCGGCTAGAATCATCTCTCGAAGACCATCAACATTGGGCACACAAATCCGGCCCTGCATCCTCAATACCCCGTCATCTCCAATGGTCACATCCCTAGCATCCCCACGCTGAACCTTGTCCTTAAGGACAAGTAAATGAGGGTCCTCATACTGCTGCTCCCTGATACGATCAAATAAGGAAGACCGGGAAACCACACAAGCTAGAACCCGACTGGGCTCTGAAAGATCCAATCTCACAAACTGGCTTGCTAAGGCCTGAACGTCCATCGCCATAGGCCTCTCTGAAGCTGGTAAATATGCCAAACTCTCCGCCCGACGACTCAAGGCATCCGCCACCACATTGGCCTTGCCCGGGTGATACAGGATAGTGATGTCATAATCCTTCAGTAGCTTTAACCACCTCCTCTGACGCATATTAAGATCCTTTTGATGAGTAAGTGCTGCAAGCTCCGGTGGTCAGTATAGATCTCACAAGGCATACCGTACAAATAATGATGCCAGATCTTCAAGGCATGAACAATGGCAGCTAACTCAAGGTCGTGGACAAGGTAATTCTTTTCATGTATCTTCAACTGTCTGGACGCGTAGGCAATCACCCTACCGTCCTGCATCAACACCGTCCAAGGCCAACTCTCGAGGCGTCACAATAGACAGTATAAGACCCCGAACCGGTAGGCAACATCAAGATTGGGGCTGTAGTAAAAGCTGTCTTGAGCTTCTGAAAGCTCGCCTCACACTCCTCTGTCCACTGAAATGGGGCACCCTTTTGGGTCAATCTAGTCATAGGGGCAGCAATCGATGAAAATCCCTCCACGAAGCGATGGTAGTAGCCCGCCAAGCCAAGGAAACTACGAATCTCTGTAGCTGAGGACGGCCTGGGCCAACTCTGCACGGCCACTATCTTCCTCGGATCCACCCGAATACCCTCACTCGAAATCACATGGCCTAAGAATGCCATAGAACTCAGCCAAAACTCACATTTTGAGAACTTTGCATATAACTTCTTCTCCCTCAAGGTCTGAAGCGCGTCCCTTAGGTGCTGCTCATGATCTTCCCGACTCCGGGAATACACCAGAATATCATCAATAAAAATAATAACGAACGAGTCAAGATATGGCCTGAACACACTGTGCATCAAATGCATGAAAGCTGCTGGGGCATTGGTCAGCCCAAATGACATAACAAGGAACTCGTAATGACCATACCGAGTCCTGAAGGCAGTCTTCGGGATATCTGGCTCCCGAATCTTCAACTGATGGTAACCTGAGCGCAAGTCAATCTTAGAAAACACCTGTGCGCCCTGAAACTGGTCAACAGATCATCAATACGAGGCAAAGGATTACGGTTCTTCACTGTAACCTTGTTCAACTTACGGTAATCAATACACATACGCATAGAATCATCCTTTTTCTTCACAAACAAGACAGGAGCACCCCACGGTGAAACACTGGGTCGAATGAAACCCTTACCAAGAAATTCCTGTAACTGATCCTTCAACTCCTTCAACTCAGGAGGAGCCATACGATACGGAGGAATGGAAATGGGCTGAGTGCCCGGCAACAGATCAATGCCAAAATCGATGTCTCTATCGGGCGGCATGCCCGGAAGATCAGCTGAAACACATCGGGATAATCCCGTACCACTGGAACTGAATCAACAGAAGGGGTGTCAACACTGACATCTCTCACATAAGCTAAATACGCGGCACACCCCTTCTCAACCTTACACTGAGCTTTAAGGAAAGAGATGACTCTACTGGGAGTGTGATCTAAAGTACCACTCCACTCAACACGCGGAATACCTGGCATAGCCAGCGTCACAGTCTTGGCGTGACAATCAAGAATAGCAAAATGGGGCGACAACCAGTCCATGCCCAAAATAATGTCAAAATCCACCATACTGAGTAACAATAAATCCGCTCTGGTCTCAAAACCACGAATAGTAACGAAACATGACCGATAAACGCGGTCCACAACAAGAGAATCCCCCACAGGAGTAGAAACATAAATGGGGGCACTCAAAGAATCCCGAGGCACACCCAAATGAGGAGCAAAGTAAGAAGACACATAAGAATAAGTAGAGCCCGGATGGAATAGGACCGATGCCTCTCTGTGACAAACCAATATAATACCTGTAATGACAGAGTCAGAGGCAACAGCCTCAGTACGAGCAGGAATAACATAATATCTGGCCCGGCCCCTCTCTCGAGGGCGACCTCTATCTCCCCGACCTCCGCCCCTAGCCGACTGGGCAGGTGGGGTAGCAGCTGGAGCTGTGACCATGGCCTGAGAACTCTGAGGAGCACGTTGTGGCTGAGCAGTCTGTAAAGATGCACCCCTACCAAGTCTAAGGCAGTCCCTAACCATGTGGCGTGTATCACCACACTCGAAACAAGCTCTGGGGGGACGCGGTGGCTGTGACTGACTAGGGCCAGGTCTGCTGGACTGACCTCTAGAAGCACCCTGCGCAGGAGGCGCGCTAGAAACTGGAGGTGCATAGTAAGGCTCCTGAGGTGTAGGTGGAGCTGGAGCACTACCGGCTGCTGGAAGAGCTAAATGAACAGGGCGACCCGCATAACCTCTGCCATAACGACCTGCTGATGGGGTACGGGCACCAGAGTAGTGGCCCGACTCTCGAGACCTCTTGGCCTCCCTCTCCCCTCGCTCCCTGGCGAGCATTCCCTCAATCCTCCTAGCAATGCTCACTACCTGCTGATAAGGAATGTCCATCTCCAACTCTCGAGCCATGCTAGATCTGATGGGTGGAATAAGACCCTCAATGAACCTGCGAACTCTCTCCCGAACTGTAGCAACCAATGCCGGTGCATGCCTGGACAATCTGGTATAACGGATAACATACTCCGAAACGGTCATAGCACCCTATCGGAAATGGTCAAACTCTGCGCACCATGCGTCCCTAAGACTCTGGGAACGAACACTCTCATAAACATATCCGAGAACTGGGTCCAAGTCAGTGAAGCAGCCTCGACTGGACTTTCTATCTCATAAGTGCGCCACCAATCATAGGCGGCTCCCCGGAGCTGAAAAGTAGTGAAAGAAACCCCGCTGGACTCCACTATGCCCATAGTGCGAAGAATATGATGACACTCCTCTAGAAATCCCAAGGCATCGTGTGATGCTAATCCACTGACACTGGGGGATCATACTTCTTGAACCTCTCAAGTCTCCGCTGCTCGTCCTCTGAAGCAGCTGACCCATCCTCGGGCTGAACTGGCGCTGCAGGCGGTGCCAGAATAATCTCGGGAGCCTGCTAAACCTGCACTCGTTGTTCAGGAGTGCGGACGGCGGGAGTCTGTGCTCCTCCCCCGGCCTGGGATGTGGCTGCAGCAAGGGGAAGCAACCCTGCCTGAGCCAAGGTGGTGTACATGCTCATGAACTGAGCCAAAGTCTCCTGGAGCGCTAGGTAGTAGTGGCAGTAGTAGGTGTGCCAGGTGCCTGGGCTCCAGCTGGATCTGCTGGTGGTACCTCGGCGGCAGCTCACGCAGGTGCTCTGGCTGCACCACGTGCGCGTCCTCGACCTCTCCCCCGGCCCCGGCCTCTAACGGCTGCAATAGGGGGCGCGGGTTCCTGATCATCTTGAGTAGCACGTGTCCTCACCATCTGTGAGAGAATAGAAGTCAGAAGTTTAGAATTGATGTTCAAAAATATCGCACGATAAGGAATTCAAATGGAATGAAGATTTTTCCTAAACAATTACATAACCTCTCGTAGATAAGTACAGACGTCTCCGTACCGATCAGCGAGACTCTAATAAACCGGCCTGTGTTCCGTGACTCCTATGAACCTAGAGCTCTGATACCAACTTGTCGCGACCCCAGTTCACCCTCCATGAACATGTCGTGATGGCACCTAGTTCCTACAACTAGGTAAGCCTAACAATGCGGAAATAACAGGCTAACTTGCGAAATGGTTAAATAAAGCTAAACATATTAAAATAATAACTGCATATAAGGCCGCTCGGCCTATATAACTCAAAAGAAATGCGGAAGTCTATAACTCAATCCCAAAACCCGGAAACTCACGGGAACCACAGGCTAATAGAAATACTGTAAATTCTCTAATCTCCAGAATGTCTACATCAAAAGTATGATAGAATCTAAACACTACAGATAGAATAAGGAAGGAGACTCTTCGATTTGCGGACGCTGCAGATATACCTCGAAGTCTCCGTAGCTCTCCTCGCCTCAAGGATAGTGCGCCTGAGTGGAGGTACCTGGATCTGCACATGAAAAACATGCGCAGGAAGGGCATGAGTACACCACAAAGGTACTCAGTAAGTGCCAAGCCTAACCTTGGTTGGGTAGTGACGAGGAATGTCAGGGCCCTACTGAGAAAAAAAAATATAAAAATAAATTAACAGTATGAAAAACTGACGATAATAATGAGTACAGCAGTGAAATAAGACAGGTTAAACAAGGCAATATCAAATACACAAAGAACGGAACAACCACAGAATAAGTACAGCTCAATACCAATGGTAACAATGAGGATCTCCCAGGATACCGTCCTGTAGTCCTTTTCTCAACTGTCCAGTGGATCTCCCGGGATACCGTCCCGTAGTCCATCATATGTGTATATCTGAAGGATCTCCCGGGATACCGTCCCGTAGTCCAACTATCAATGTGCAGGGGGATCTATCGGGAATCTAACCCGCAGTCCCAAAGTAAATGTGCAGGGGGGTCTATCGGGAATCGAACCCGCAGTCCCAAAGTAAACAAACAAGGGGGGGGGGGGGGAGCTACCGGAATCCCACATTCGTAGTCCCAATATAAATGTGCAACCACAGCCAGAAGATATTCAGAAATGAAGTACAAAAGACAAACATCAGGTAGTACTAGCCTAGCATGCTTCACGTAGTACAGTCAAGGCAACTTAAACAATTAGGCAAGTTAAATCAACTAAACATGCTTTTCTAATCTAACACAGGTTATAACTGCAAGTAAAACAAGGCAATTATGAAGGAAACTCAGTCTCAATATCTTAAGTAAAAATCGGATTTTTCAACAATTAGCTCAAGTACGCGCTCGTCACCTCACGTACAAGGCACTCAATTACCACATATCATATCCTAGGGGAATGGTCCCCCACACAAGGTAAGACAAGCCACTTACCTCGAACCGGCTCAATATCAACTAGAAACCACGCCCTTGCCACGAGTATCCGACTCCAAATGGCCCAAACCTATTCAATTCAATTACATATTGTAAATAACATCGCAAACAACTGGTTTTGCTATTAAATTCAAAGCTACAGCGTGAAATTAGGTAAAATGACCAAAATGCCCTTCAGGCCAACGCCTCGGAATCGAATAATTTTTACATTTTCAGAACCCTCGTACTCTCACGAGTCTAACCATATAAAAATCTCCCAAATCGGAGGTCAAATGCTCACTCAAAACTCAATTGTTTAGCCTATGAAGTTTTACCCAATTTCTTCCAATTTTTGATCCCAAATTCGAATTTTGATGATGGATTTAACTACAAAATGATGAAATATAACTAGAAGGGATCAAAGAAACGTTACCCAATAATCTTCTCTTTAAAACCCTCTGAAAATCGCCCTTCCCCGAGCTCAAATTGATTTTTTCTAACTTATGAAATCTAACCCTCAAAATTTCTATATCTGCACAGGCATTTCCGCTTCTGCGGACAAGGGACTGCTTCTGCGGACCAAGCGCCGCTTCTGCGGCTTTTCCTTAAGTTTCCAGGCTCCGCTTTTGCGGTCTTATACCGCACCTGCGGATTCCGCTTATGCGGATTTCCTACCGCTTCTGCGGTTTCAACCAAAGACCCAAGGGCCGCATCTGCGACTATTATCTCGCAGGTGCGTAACCGCTTCTGCGGCTACACTTCCGCACATGCAGAAACTGAAGAAACACTCGAATTTCGCTCCCGCGATGGGCAGGCCGCTTCTGCGGCTCCGCACCTGCGGAACCCAAACCGCAGGTGCGGTTATGATAGGTACCAGCAGTCTTCAGCAATTCTTCAACTTCAAAAACCTTCCGTCAACCATCCGAATTCATCCCGAGGCCCCCGGGACCTCAACCAATAATACCTAATACCTCATTCAAACTTGTACCAATCCTTAAACCACCTAAAACAACGCCGGAAACTCGAATTAATCAATGATTTGAGCCTAAGAACTTCAAATTCCATCAAAATACATTTTCGATCAAAAACCCAACCAAAACACGTCCGAATGACCTGAAATTTTGCACACACATCCCAAATGACTCGACGGAGCTACTACAACTTCTAGAATTCGCCCTCGGATCAAAAACTCACTATCGGACCGAAAACTGCAAAAATTCAACCTTCGGCATTTCAAGCCTAAATGAGCTACGGACTTCCAAAATACATTCCGAACACGCTCCCAACCCCTAAATCACCTAACGGAGCTAACGGGACCATCGGATTTCCGTTCTGAGGTCGTCTTCACACTGTTCCGACTACGGACCACTTTCAACACTTAAGCTCTCATTTAGGGACTAAGTGTCCCAAAACTCTCCGAAACTCAACACCGAACGTCCCGGAAAACCAAAATAGCAGAAATGAACTTAGGGGAAGCGGTTAATTGGGGATCGGGGCGTAAATTCTTAAGACGACCGGCCGGGTCGTCACATCCTCCTACACTTAAACATTCGTTCGTCCTAGAACGAGCATAGAGAACATACCTGAAGTAGTGAAAAGATGAGGGTACTGGCTGCGCATATCCTGCTCGGTCTCCCAGGTCGCCTCCTCGGCCGGCAGACCCTGCCACTAAACCTTCACTGAAGCCCTGCCAAACCAGCCTTAGCCAAAATAATCTAAGACTATCCAAACCTCATCTGAAACTTATATGGGCCACTCGGGACCCCGTACGAACATACCAACAACTCCCATAACATAACATGTACATGCCTCAAATCACACACAACAACATCGAAACGACGAATTGTACCTCAATTCAAACTTAAATGAACTTCGAACTTTCAGCTTCCAAAACTCGCGCTGAAACATATCAAATCAACGCAGAATGAACCCAAATTTTGCACACAAGTCTCAAATGACATTACAAAGCTATTCCAATTCCCGAAACCACAATCTGAATCCGATATCCTCAAAGTCAACTCTCGGTCAAACTTATAAACTTTTCAAACCTTCAAATTTCAAACTTTCGCCAATTAGCGTCGAAACCTTCTAGAAATGGCCAAATGCAAATCCGGGTATACGAGTGGGTCCAAAATTACCATCCGGACCTAACAGAGCCATCAAATCTTCAATCCAGGTCAAATACTAAAAAGTCGAACTTGGTCAACTCTTCCAACTTTAAAGCTTTAATTATGAAATTCATTCTTCCAAATCAATTCTGAATAACAAGAAAATCAAAACCGACGATTCACACAAATCATAATACATCATACAATGCTGCTCAAGACTTCAAATAGCTGAACGAAAACAAATACTCAAAATGATCGGTCGGGTCATTACGTAATGTAAATGGGAAAATCTCGAAATTTTAAAATAAAATATACGTCTAAACTTAACCAGAACATAAAACCTACATAGTTAACAATAGAGAATGATATACAATTATAAACATCTTATGAACAAGGGGCTAGGGATACCAAAAGGGATGAGGGGATGAAAGAATTTATTTAAGAGACTTGCAGATTTTTTTACACACTTGTCTAACAAATTAGTTTAACTATTTATGTAGAGCTATGAAATTTAACATGAACTTAAAATGCTTTCAAAAATTCTTTATTTCAGCCTGGCAGGTGTGTTTCAATGAGCCCAATTCTTCCGTATTTTTTTTTTTAAAAAAATCTTCTTTATTTAATTTGTCCTTCACTTACATTATTGCTCCTTATCTTCTAACGCAACACACCTTATCGTTTTCTTTCAGATTTTCAGTTTTATGTCTCATCCCTTTCTACTGTTCTTCCATTTTATGTCTCTTTATTCTTTTTTCATATGTTCAAATTATGCAGAGCCGTTGAGTCGAAACTCATTCCAGAGTTATCATCTTCATTTTCATGATATCCCATATTTGAGTCTTTTTTTTATAAGTGTTAGTCTTCTTCTAAAACATGTGAGGTTGCTCCTTCTTATTGTGATTCTCCTTCCAACACGAGTTTATCCTTTGCCAATTTTTTGCAATATTTGCTTAACAATAATTTTTATCCATTTCTTAGATTTGTTATCAGAACAACGTATTTAGTTGTTATAGGTGATACGTACAAGTTGAGAATAAGTTCTGGACTTATGTATACACATACACACATACACACACACACACACACATATATATATATATATATATATATATATATATATTAATAATGACACGTGATGAGTTTAAACATTTAAATGTCGAAAAATATTATTACATTAGCATAATACCTGAATTTGAAATGAAAGGACATCATCAGAACTTACATAAATGATCAATTTAGTCATGTTAGTTAGATAATTATGTATTATATAGTTTAAACGTATTTAATGTGATGATATCTGTAATGACCCGATCGGTCGTTTTGCATTTTTGAACCCCGTTCCCTTAAATAAGACTTCTCGCACTTGCATTAGCTAATTTATGACTTGCGGGGACGGGTGGTTCGGAAGTTAGAAGAGTTTTGGGCAAGAATATGTCTAGTTGCTTCTTTAAGTTTCTTTAAAAAGGCCAAGTTTGACTTCGGTCAACATTTTGGGGAAACGGACCCGGAATCGTGATTTGACAATTTCTGAGGGTCCGTGGAAAAATATGGGACCTGGGCGTATGCCCGGAATCGAATTCCGAGGTCCCTAGCCCGAGTAATGAATTTTTATGTAAAATTGTTAAGTTAAAGTTTTAAAGGTTTAAATAAACTAAGAAATCATTGTTTTCCTAGGTATCGGGTTCGGATTTTGATTCCGAAATGTGGTACCAGTCCAAAATATCAGTTAAGACTTACTTGTAAAATTTGGTGTCAATCCGAGTGGCTTAAGGGCGTTTTGACCCGTTAGGAGGAAATTTAGAACTTAAAGGTTCAATGATTTGAATCATTTGGTTTTGGGGTTGATTCCCTGATTTAGCGTTGTTTTAAGCGTTTCGAGGGCTCGAGTAGGTCCGCCTCGTGATTTCAGACTTGTCGGTATGTTCGGGCGGGGCTCGGGAGCCCCGAGCGTCAAATGGTCGAGGTGCGAGTGAAGTTGAAAACTTAGGAAAAACCTTATCTGCTGCTTCTGTCATAACCGCTTCTGCGGCTCTTGGACCGCAAAATCGAGACCGCAGAAGCGGTCGTTTTATCGCAGAAGCGGAAGGGGCCAGGCCCAGGGGAAACCGCAGGAGCGGACCCCTGCCCGCAGAAGCGGTCCATCCGCCCAGGCCCAGAACCGCAGAAGCGGTGGGCTTTCCGCTTAAGCGGCCTCGCAGAAGCGAGGTTATTACCGCAGAAGCGGCCCAGGCCCCCTTGCCCATTTCCGCAAAAGCGGCTCATGTCCGCAGAAGCGGGATTCCTTCCGCAGAAGCGGAAATCACTGGGGGCAGAAGGGTTCATTAATACGAACCCAAACTCATTTCTTCCACATTACTCTCAACACTTAGGCGATTTTGGTGATTCCAAAGAGGAGGTTTCAACATAACATTGCAAGGTAAGTAATCCCCACTCATTTTTAGTTCAAATACATAAACATTAGGTAGATTTAACACTAAAAATTAGGTAAAATCAAGGGATTTGAGCTAGACCTAGGGTTTAATGAAAACTAAGGTTTTATCACATAATTTGCCATGTAGTGAACTAGAAATCATATATTTGTGATCCTTAGGTGATAGAGAACAACTTCCTTCGAAAAATCTCGGAATCCGGGCACGTGGGCCCAGGGTCGGAATTTAGGAAACTTGTGTTAATGGTTAGGAAATTGCTTAAATAGCTAGAATTCAACCTTGTAAGCCTTTATTTACTAGTTCTTACTTCGTTTGATTAGTTTGGGATTGTCCGGCTTCGAATTAAGGACTTGGGCTCATTCTTGGACATTGGGAGCGCACTTTGGAGCGAGGTGAGTCTCCTTTCTAACCTTGTAAGAGGAAATTGTCCCCATAGAATTTTAAATGAGTAGTTGTTGCTAAATGCGGGGGCTACGTACGTACTAGGTGATGAGAGTCCGTGCGTAGCTACTATATGGTAATTGTTCGGGTAGTTTAGGACCCACGTCATGTCTAATTGGGGAATATCTCTTATTTTAAATTGCCAATATGATCATTTTGATTTGTTAGAGACTTGAGGAAATGAAAGGTGAACGTATGAGTTGGTTGAGCCTTGGTAGGAATTCCCTTGTATGTAATTGAGCCCTATGTGCTTTTCTTGATATTTTCTTGATGATTATGGATCGGGCCGATCGCCTCGGTGATAATAGATGCATCTATGGTTCGTGCCGCTCGACCCTCGGCAGTGCACAATTTATTTTCTGTTGGAGCGGGTCGTCGACCTCGGCATGTTTGTGCATGATTTATATGCTTACATTTAGTTATGACATGATCACTCATTTGATATGAAAAAGGGAAAACTGGTAATTTAATTATGACAAGAACATGAATATGACTCTTCTATTAAACGTGTATTATTGGAAATCCTTCATGCCGTATATCTCACTTTATTATATTATATTATCTTGACCTTAGTAAGTATCAAGTCGACCTCTTGTCTCTACTTCTTCGAGATTAGACGGGATACTTACTGAGTACATGTGGTTTATGTACTTATGCTACACTTCTGTACTTAATTGTACAGGATTTGAGGTAGGTGGATCTGGACATCATCCTGGTGCGCATCAGTGAGCACGCTTAGGGACTTCTACGGTGAGCTGCCTTCTCTCTCATGCCGATCCGCAGCCGAAGGAGTCCTTTCTTGTACTTTTTGTTTCTGTCTGTTCTGATTCAGACAGTAGGATAGTGTATTATTTTTTTGTGTATATTCTACTAGTCGCCCGTAGCTTGTGACACCAGGTTCTGGCACACACAGTAGTAGACATTTATTTTTTTTGGGGTTGTATCGCTATTTTTGCACTTTATGATCTTTACTGGTCTTATCTTTAAATTTGAAAATCTAGTATAACTGTCTTGGCTAGAGTAAAATGAGAACTTAATCACACTCCGCATCGGCTGGCCTGACAACGGTGTTAGGCGCCATCATGACCTATTATGGAAAATGGGTCGTGACAGTATCTTACCGAACATTTCTTTGTAGACTGTGTTTTTAGTGTATGTTTCCTTTTAATGCTTTGGTTGCTCTTCCATAATCAGAACTCTTTTTGTCGATATTGATATCCCTCTTTAAAGTGCAAAATATAGTTATTCGTGCAAGAAAATATATTACGGTAAATATAGTCCAATATTTAGGATGTTTGTCTTTGTGCTTTATTTATTACCGAAAATTATTTTCAAACAAATTTAAAGCCTATTCTTTAGTTTAGGAAGACGAAAGTTGAATTCGAGGATAAAAATATACTTAAAGCACATTAACCAGTATCATGTTTTTTGCATGTATGACGTTATTGTCAAAACTTCTATATACCAGCTGTGTGCTATTACATAAGCTATTCGGCGGATCCAAGTTTTTCAGTAGCATGGTGGGCATATTTTTCTTCAAAATCAATCTATATACAATGGAAAATTAATTTTGACTTAGTCTATTATATATACGGTGATACTAACATATATACGGAAAAATAAACTTGATAGAAAACTTGAATGGTAGAAGGCCATTTGGTATTAAAGTATTTAAGTACTCTTCTTGGTAATAATTGTTGGTATTCTAAAAAAAACTTTGTTTTTTACCATAAAACTTCGCAATCAATCTTTTATTTAGTTGATCAACATATTCATTTTTGCTAGCTAAAATAGCTTTTTAATTTCTATCATGGAATGCGGATCGCATTTTAATCTGATGATGGAAATATTTCCTTTATTAAATACACTACTATTACCATTAGGGTTGATAACTAAGTGTTCTTGAAGAACCAAATCATCTTTTATTGGATGCTCTTCTTCATTTCCGACACGAAGCAAGAAGTCACTGAATACTGGATTCGTTCTTACTTTATGTTCTTTGTCAGTTGAATCTTTTTCATTTGATGCCATAAGTACAATTTGGCAAGCTAGTACAATCTCTTCTTTCGTCGATTTTGGAACTATTGGTAGCTTGACAGAAATCACCTTTCAAACCATTAGTTTTCACCAAACGGTTCATTGATATTCAATATATCTCTAGAACTCTGGGCATTGTTTCAATCATTTGACACTTAGCCATAAGCGCTTCATCCCATATTATCAATTATGCTTTCTTTTTAAATTTAGCACCATTGCTCTGCTTTGTTATATTTGTGATGGTTATTTCAGTTGTTTGAAGAGGTATAACAATTTAAAGTGAGTGACCTCATAATAAAATCGTTGTTGGTACACCATTTGTTATTATTACTAATAGTATCAAGCCTCTTGGTCTGATATTTGCAAGTAATGCACGACATAGAAAATTATTTTGATTCCGCCGGAGGCATCTACAAAGATAATCCTGCTATACCAGAGTCAACTTTTTATAATATAGCCTTGAAAGCTTATTCTTGTTCAAGATTTAGCTTTGATTGTTCTTGCTCAGACACTTGTATGACCATTTGATTCTTAATACTATACTAACCTTTTTTTACTTTGTGATCTAGTTTTTTTAATCTCTAACGCTCTTTTTATGGAATAAATTTATTTATCCTACGATTTTTTTTAACTTGAAAAATAATTTTACTCATATGATGAATTTAAAAATAATTGAATTGGATTCTCTTGCTAAATAATAAATTGAAAGATTTAATTATTTGGTCTTAACATAAAAAATAATTTATTTTATGTTGATTAGATTCTTAATATTAGTTCATCTCTTGTTTGGAATATTTAATCGTAATTATAATATTATCCACCATAAATTTTATTTTAAAATAGTAAAAAGATCGATCTGACATTCCACTTTTAGATCTTTAATTTGCAGAATTATTAGTGCTATTGACTCTTACAAACTAATTTTCTTTCTCTTCTCACTTTATATTCTTAAATATTTTCTTGGTTGTTATTTAATAAATGTTATATTTTTTAATTATGATGACCCAAAAGGTCATCTTATGTTTTAGAACTCGATTTCGTGTTCCGAGGCCTTCAAAACCTTATTTTATCCCTCCTCGATTTGTGTGCACAGTTCGGGCGTGTTTTCAGAAAGCTTTTTTTGAAAGTTGATAAAAAATAATAATTTTGCCTTTAAAAGTTGATTTAGTTGACTTCGATCAATATTTTGAGTAAACGGACCCGGACTCGTATTTTGACAGTCCCGGTTGGTCCGTATCAAAATATGAGACCTGGGCATATGCCCAGAATCGAATTCCGAGGTCCCTAGCTCAAGATATGAATTTTTGTTGGAAATTAAAAGACTGAAAATCTAATAGTTTTAAGAATTTGGTTAATGTTTGATCTTGTTGGTATCGGGACCTTATTTTGGTTTCGTAGTCCGGTACAGGTCCAAAATAATATTTATACCTTATCTATGAAATTTGGCAAGAAACGGAACTGATTCGACGTGATTCGGACGTCCGATTGTGAAAATAGGAATTTCAAAGTGTTCTTAAGGATTTCATGTGATTTGGTGCTAAATTCGTAGTTCTAGGTGTTATTTTGGCAATTTGATCGCACAGGAAAGTCCGTATGAAGTTTTTAGCCTTGTGTGCATGTTTGGTTTGGAGCCCCGAGGGCTCGGGTGAGTTTTGGATAAGCTACGAGATAGTTTTAGACTTAGGAAAAATCTGATTTTCTGCAGCTTCAGCACTTGCTGGTTTCCTTCTTCACGTCCGCGAGAGAATGGTTTCCTTCTTCGCGTTCACGAGTTTCTCTCGCGAACGCGAATAGTAAGATGGGCTGGGGTGGTTTTTCTTCTATGCGAAGGCGAGGCCATGGTCGCGAACGCGGAGCACCGGCGGGTCTGCTCTTCGCGAACGCGACCGGCTCACGCAAACGCGTAGAGTAAATGGAGGTGGGCTGGGATTTTCAAGTTGTTCTACGCACTCGTGAGGTGGGCTGGGATTTTCAAGTTGTTTAATGCGAACGCGAGCCTTGGCTCACGAACGCGATGGTCAGGTGGGACAAACCATCGCGAATGCGGACAACTTTTCACGATCGCGTAAGCCATCAAGGCTGGCTTTTCGCGAACTCGGCAGGCCCTTCGCGAACGCGAAGAAGGCCTGCTCATTGTTTTACAACAGAATTCAATACGGGATTTCTTCAAATTTTCATATCTCTTTCATTAGAACTCAACCTAGGGCGATTTATGAAGGATGAATTCAACACCAAATCATAAGTTTGTACTCTTTAACTCATTTCCTTCAATTTCTATCATCATCCATTAGATTCCTAGTCCTAAACGTTGTTCTTTCTTGGTAGAATAAGGGATATTTGGATGAATTGGGGTTTTTTGCAAATTGGGGATTTAGACCTCGATTGGGTGTCGGATTCCAGAACTAATTACGTATTCGGGCTCGGGGGTGAATGGGTGAATGAGTTTTGGTCTGAACCTCAAGTTTTGACCAAGCGGACCTAGGGTCGATTTTTGACTGTTGGGGGAAATGTTGGGAAACCTAAATTTATGTATTGAAATTAATTCCTTTAGCAACATTTGATGTTATTAAGTTAGTTATGGATAAATACGAGTGGTTTGGAGGTGGAATCTAGAGGAAAAGCGGTAATTGAGGAGTGAGTGGCCTGCGGATCGAGGTAAGTGTTGTGTCTAACTTTGATTCGATGGATTAGGAATCCTTCACTTAATTGGTCTGTGGAAATCCATGTTAGTGGCGTATAGGTGAGCTGACAAGTACCTATACGCCGCCAATTTATCTGTTCTGCCTATTTTCTTCCCGTTCTTATTATATTGTCTTCCCTGCCTTAACTGCTACATGCTTTACTGGTATTTCCGTGCTTAATTGCTACTTGTCAGACATTGTTTTCCATTGTTGAAGGTGTTAGCTACCCCGTAGTTTCATTACCTCATATTATTGGCTTAAGCTGGTTTATCGGTGTTTTATGGTATATTTTGGATTGGTTTCGCTGAATAGTGTTATTTGTGTGAACTTTCATAATGTAAAAGCTTTCCGTTTGCTTTGGTTGAGGGTTTAAATATTGTGAAGAGTTTTGTGTTAAATTGTGAAATTTTTGTACTTGTTGAGTAATTGATGCTGATATGGTGGGATCGGGTTGCGTGCCGCAACAGGAGGAATAAATGTGATATATTCAAGAGGAATAAGGGGGAAAGGCTATTATATGGTGGGATCGGGTTGCACGCCGCAACATCAGGAGTAAGGGTGATATATTGAGGAGGAATAAGGGTGATTTGCTGTTATACGGTGGGATCGGGTTTCACACCGCAACAGGAGGAATAAGGGTGGATTGATATGGAGTAATAAGGGTGAATATTCATATTGATGTTGATATATGGTGGGATCAGGATGTGCGCTGCATCAATTTATGTGTTTATGTACCTTTTTCTTTTACTGTGTAAGTTATTCTGTGGTTTTGTATTTCACTCAAGGATTGGCTATAGCTGGATACTGATAAGACACTTTAGTTCCGTGTTCGTTTCTTGCAAGTTATTGCTTTATTTTGTCTTGTCCTTCTTTCTACTTTTATTATACATTCTATGCAGGTTATTTTGTAATTGCCCCGCCGTAGCCTCGTCACTACCTCGTCGAGGTTAGGCTCGTCACTTACTAGTACATGGGGTCGGTTGTACTGATACTGCACTCTGCACTTTCTGTGCAGATTTTGGAGCAGGTAGTGGCTGATCGAGAGGTTGGTTGCAGACATATGCAACTATGAGACCCAAGGTTGTCCTGCCGGCGTCTGCAGGCTATAGCATTCCATTCTACATCTCTATATTACTGTTTTATTTATTTCCAAAACAGTTGTAATTTCTTTTAGACTGATGTTTGTAGAAAATCATAGTGTGTTCGTGAATTGTGATACCGGATTTCTATGTAGAAGTATTATGTAAACAAAAACGATAGTTATACATCTTACATTTATATCGCTTCTTTTTGCCTGTAATTTGATGATTACTAAAAATGGAAAGAAAAGGCTAAATAACCTCTAATGTCGGCTTGCCTTGAAATTGTGATGTTAGGCGCCATCATAGTTCCGACGGTGAGAAATTCGGGTCGTGACAAGTTGGATCGGTACAGAGACGTCTATGCTTATCCCCAGAGGCTACAGAGTTTAGGAACAATGTCACTACTATTCTTCTCTGTCCTGCGATTTGATCTCACAATCTTTGAACTCCCCACTCTTGTTCCTTCGCAGATGACGAGAACACGTAACGCTTTATCAGCTGAGTAGGAGCGAGAGCCCCTAGTGCCAGCTCCTACGAGGGGCAGAGGACGAGGCCGAGGCCATTCCAGAGGCTGGGGTAGGGGCAGGGCTCAGCCTAGAGCTCGAGCAACAGCACCAGCGGCGGAGCCTCAGGTAGACTTTGATGAGGAGGCTCCTGCCCAGACCATTCTAGCAGGGCCAACTCAGGTTCCAGAGGGGTTCATTGCTACCCTGGTACTTCAGGATGCTTTGGTCCGTCTAGTGGGACTCATGGAGAGTGTGGCATAGACCGACACATTTTCTATAGCACCAGCTATCTCTCGGGCTGGGGGAGGAGTTCAGACTCCCGCTATGGAGCAGATGGCTCCCCAGTTTTAGACTCCAGCAGCTCAACCAGTTGGGGCAGTTCTACGGGGTGTTGTAGTACAGACCGGTGACGGATCAACTACGTCTTCTGAGTCTTTGTTGAGATAGGACAAGTTCACCAAACTCTTTCCAGTTCATTACAGTGGGGAAGCCTCTCAGGACCCACAGGATTATCTTGACCGCTGCCATGAGCTGTTGCGGAACATGGGGATAGTGGAGACCAATAGGGTTGATTTTGCTGCGTTCCAGATGGTAGGGTCTGCCGAGAGATGGTGGAACGACTTTGTGTTGACTAGACCAGCTTGGTCGCCTACTTTTACTTGGGACCAGTTCTCTCAGATATTTCTTGAGAAGTTCCTTCCCGTTACACTGAGAGAGGACTATCGCAGGCAGTTCGAGCATCTCCGGCATGGCAGTATATTCGTCACTCAACACGAGACCCTCTTTATTGATTTGGCCTCGCATGCTCTTCTTATACTTCCTACTGAGAGAGAGAGAGAGAGAGGGTGAGGAGGTTTATTTAGGGACTTGCTCAGCCTATCAGATTTCATATGGCTAAGGAGGCTGGGAGTGAGATTTCTTTCCAGGATGCAGCCAATGTTGCCAGACAAGTTGAGATGATTCTAGCTCAGGGGAGTGGTCAGGAGTCCGATAAGAGGTCGCGTCACTCCGATGGATTCAGTGGGGTCTCATCTGGAGGTCGAGGTACTTTTGGTATGGGCCATCCTCCCAAGCCATTTCATTCAACACTTTAGACATCCCATGGAGCTTCAGGGAGTCGTGGTCCTTATGTACCTTCTTCAGGGCAGCCATCTTATAGTGCACCACCAGATCCTATCAGAACACTTCCTCTTCAAATATTATCGCGGTCAATCTGCTTGTCCGGGTCAGTCTCAGTTTCCACAGCCACAGTATCAAGATGGATGTTTCAAGTGTGGTGATTATGGGCATATCCGGAGGACCTGTCCCAGATTAGTGGTCGTTCCACCATAGCAGTAGTGTTCTCATGCCATGATTCCTGCACCGGGCGTGCCACCACCCGCTCAGCAAGCTAGAGATAGGGGTCAGGGAGCCAGAGGTAGAGGCCATGCCGCTAAAGGTGGAGGTTGGGCCGTTGGAGGTGGAGGCAAGGCCGCTAGAGGTGGAGGCCGGCCAGCAGGAGGCCATCCCAGAGATATGGTTCAGAGTGGTGGGGCCTAGCCCCGATGTTATGCTTTCCCAGCCAGGCCTGAGGCTGAGTCATCCGATGCTGTTATCACAGGTACCATTTCAGTTTGCAGCAGAGATGCTTCAGTTCTATTTGATCCAGGGTCTATATACTCCTATGTGTCGTCTTACTTTGCTTCATATTTGGTTGTGCCTCATGATTCTTTGAGTTCTCCCGTGTATGTGTCCATACCGATGGGGGATTCTATTATTGTAGATCGTATCTATCGCTCGTGTGTGGTTATTATTGGGGGTCCTGAGACTAGCGTAGATCTCCTACTTCTCGATATGGTCAATTATGATGTTATTTTGGGGATGGATTAGCTGTCACCTTAGCATGCTATATTGGACTGTCACGCCAAGACCGTGACCTTAGCCTTGGCGGGGTTGCCTCAATTAGAGTGGAGAGGGACTCCTGGTCTTTCTACCAGCACGATTTTCTCTTATATGAAGGCGCGACGTATGGTCGAGAAAGGGTGTTTGTCTTATTTGGCTTATGTTTGTGATTCTAGCGCGGAGGTTCCTTCCATGGATTCTGTACTAGTTGTTAGGAGTTTCTAGAGGTATTTCTTGCAGACCTACCGAGGATGCCACCCGACAGGAATATTGACTTTTGTATTGATTTGGTTCCTAGCACTCAGCCCATTTCTATTTCGCCATACCGCATGGCCCCACCAGATTGTAAAGAGTTGAAGGAGAAGTTGCAAGATTTGCTTGATAAGGGCTTTATTAGACCCAATGTCTCGCTTTGGGGTGCGCCCATGTCTTTTGTAAAGAAGAAGGATGGAACGATGAGGATGTGCAGATTATCGGTAGTTAAACAAAGTCACCTTCAAGAACAAGTACCCGTTGCCGAGGATTGATGACTTATTTGATCAACTTCAGGGTGCCAAGGTATTTTCAAAGATCGATTTGAGGTCTGGCTACCATTAGTTGAGGATTAGGGCATTCGATATCCCTAAGATAGCTTTTCGGACTCGATATGGGTATTATGAGTTCCTAGTGATGTCATTTTACTTGACAAATGCCCCAACAACATTTATAGATTTGATGAACCGGGTGTTCAAACCCTATCTGGATTCCTTTATGATTGTTTTTATTGATGATATCTTGATCTACTCCTGCAGTCGAGAGGAGCATGAGCAGCATCTTTGGACCGTTTTTCATACTCTGAGAGACAACCAGTTATATGCTAAGTTTTCAAAATACGAGTTTTGGTTGAGTTCAGTTGCTTTCTTGGTCATGTTGTATCAGCAGAGGGTATTCAGGTGGGTCCTAAGAAGATTGAGGTCGTTCAGAATTGGCATAAACCTACTCCAGCCACGGAGATCTGTAGTTCTTGGGCTTGGTGGGTTATTACCGTTGGTTTGTGGCGGGGTTTTCATCTATAGAAGCCCCGTTGACCAGGTTGACTCAGAAGGGTGCCCCGTTCAAATGGTCAGACGAGTGTGAAGTGAGCTGACAGCTTTAACTACGGCTCCGGTGTTGGTGTTGCCCATAGGTTCAGGGCCCTATACAGTATATTGTGACGTATCTCATATTGGACTTGGTGCGGTACTGATGCACGGTGGCAAGGTTATTGCATACGCTTCACGGCAGCTAAAGGTTCACGAGAAGAATTATCCTATTCAGGATTTGGAGCTGGCAGCCATTGCTCACACACTGATAATTTGGAGGCACTATCTATATGGCGTGTCGTGTGAGGTGTCCATGGATCATAAGAGTTTGTAGTATTTGTTCAAGTAGAAGGAGCTCAATTTGAGGCAAAGGAGGTAGTTGGAGATATTGAAAGACTATGATATCACCATCTTGTATCATCCCGGGAAGGCCAATGTGGTGGCCGATGCTTTGAGTAAGAAGTCAGCTAGTATGGGCAGCCTTGCGTACATTCCAATCGGTGAGAGACGACTTGCATTAGATGTTCAGGCCTTAGCCAATCTGTTCGTGAGGTTGGATGTTTCTGAGCTCAGTCGTGTTTTAGCTTGCACAGTCGCTCGGTCTTTTTTGTTTGAGCGGATCGGGGAGCGACAGTGTTATGACTCTCATTTGCTTGTCCTTAGGGACACAGTGCAGCACGGTGATTCCAAGCAGGTTACGGTTGGAGGTGATGTATTTTTAAGGATGCAGGGTCATGTTTGTGTGCCTAATATGGAGGGACTTCGTGAGTTGATTCTGGAGGAGGCTCACAGTTCCTGGTATTCTATTCATCCGGGCGCAGCCAAGATGTATCAGGACTTGCGACAACATTATTGGTGGAGGAGGATGAATAAGGATATTATTGCATATGTAGCTCGATGTCTAAATTGTCAGCTTGTAAAATACGAGCATCAGAGACCTGGTGGTTTGCTTCAGAAGATAGAGATTCGTGAGTGGAAGTGGGAGCGTATCACTATGGATTTCGTTGTTGGACTCCCACAGTCTCAGAGGAAGTTCGATGCAGTTTAGGTTATTGTGGATAGACTGACCAAGTCAGCGCATTTCATTCCTGTGGCAGTATCCTATTCTTCGGAGCGGTTGGCAGAGATTTATATCCGTGAGATCGTTCGTCTTCACGGTGTGCCCGTGTCTATCATTTTTTATGCGCGCTTCTGAAGGGTATTACAACGCGAGTTGGGTACGCGGGTCGAGTTGAGCACAACATTTCATCCTCAGATGGACAGACAATCCGAGCGTACTATTCATATCTTGGAAAATATGCTTCGCGCATGTGTTATTGACTTTGGAGGTTCTTGGGATCAATTTTTTGCCGTTAGCGGAGTTTGCCTACAACAACAACTATCAGTCGAGCATCCAGATGGCTCCCTATGAGGAATTATATGGTAGACGGCGTCGATCGCCGGCTGGATGGTTTGAGCTGAGGGAGGCTCTGTTATTGGGTACATATTTGGTACATGAAGCCTTGGATAAGGTTAAGATCATTCAGGATAGACTTCGTACGGTTCAGTCCAAGCAGAACTGTTAATGCTGACCGTAAGGTTCGTGATATGGCATTCATGGTCGGAGAGAGAGTGTTTCTTCGGGTATCGCCCATGAAGGGTGTAATGAGGTTTAGAAAGAAGGGAAAGTTAATCCCTAGGTATATCAGGCCTTTTGAGATCCTTGAGCGAGTAGGAGAGGTGGCCTACAGACTTGCGTTGCCACCAGGCTTATCAGCGGTACATCCAATATTCCATGTATCCATGCTTCAGAAGTATCACGGTGATCCATCCCACGTGTTAGATTTCAACACTATCCAGTTGGACAAGGATTTGACCTACGAGGAGGAGCCGGTAGCTATTCTAGACCGGCAGGTTCGTCAGTTGAGATCGAAGAGTTATCCTTCGATTCGAGTGCAGTGGAGAGGTCAGCATGTTGAGGCAACTAACTGGTAGTCCATATGCGGAGCAGATATCCCCACATTTTCACCAGCTCAGGTACTTTTCTATGTCCGTTCGAGGACGAATGGTTGTTTTAGAGGTGGAGAATGTGATGACCCAAAAGGCATCCTATGTTTTATAACTTAATTTCGTGTTCCGAGGCCTTCAAAACCTCATTTTGTTCCTCCTCGATTTGCATGCGCAGTCCGGGCGTGTTTCCGAAAAACTTTTATGTTGAAAGTTGATAATAATAATAATTTTTTTAAAATTTTGATTTAGCTGACTTCGGTCAACGTTGTGAGTAAACGGACCTGGACTCGTATTTTGACAGTCTCGATGGGTCTTTATCGAAATATGGGACATGGGCGTATGCCCGGAATCAAATTCTGAGGTCCTTAGCTCAAGATATGAATTTTTATTGAAAATTAAAAGACTGAAAATCTAATAGTTTTAAGAATTTGGTTAATATTTGATATTATTGGTATCGGGCCTGTATTTTGGTTCTGGAGCCTGGTACAGGTCAAATAATATTTACACCTTATCTGTGAAATTTGGTGAGAAACGCAACTGATTCGACGTGATTTGGACGTCCGGTTGTGAAAATAGGAATTTTAAAGTGTTCTTAAGGATTTCATGTGATTGGTGCTAAATTTGTAGTTCTAGGTGTTATTTTGGCAATTTGATCGCACGAGCAAATCCCAATGTTGTTTTTATCCTTGTGGGTATGTTTGGTTTGGAGCCCAGAGGGCTTGGGTGAGTTTTGGATAGGCTACGGGATG
This sequence comes from Nicotiana attenuata, assembly GCF_001879085.1. Classification (NCBI taxonomy): domain Eukaryota; kingdom Viridiplantae; phylum Streptophyta; class Magnoliopsida; order Solanales; family Solanaceae; genus Nicotiana; species Nicotiana attenuata. Next base: position 98,472,006 of record NC_031995.1, on the reverse strand, counting down.
TTTTAGACTTAGGAATGTAACGACCCGGCTGGTCGTTTCATGAGTTACCGCTCCGTTTCCCCATTTTTGCTTCTTATTGTATTGTTTAGCTGTATTATGTGTTATCGAGTTGGTTGGCTCGGGTTCGGAGAGGTTTTGGTAAGGTTTGAGACACTTAGTCTCTTTTGAGAAAACTTAAGTTGGAAAGTTAACCGGATGTTGACTTATGTGAAATAGGGCTCGGATGTGAATTTCGATGATTCGGATAGCTTCGGGAGGTGATTTGGGACTTAGGTGTTTGATCGGAATGTGTTTTGGAGGTCCGGAGTAGCTTTAGGCTTGAATTGGCGAAATTGGAATTTTGGCATTTTCTGGTTGATTGGTAAGATTTTGATATAGGGGTCGGAATGGAATTCCTGGAGTTGCAGTAGGTCCGTTGTGTCATTTGGGATGTGTGTGCAAAGTTTCAGGTCATTCGGACGAGATTTGATAGACTTTTTGATCTATAGTGAAATTTGGAAGATTTTGGAATTCTTAGGCTTGAATCTTATGCAAATTTGGTGTTTTGATGTTGTTTTGAGCGTTCCGAAGGTTGGAACAAGTTTGAATGATGTTATTGGATATGTTGGCATATTTGGTTGAGGTCCCGAGGGCTTCGGGTGAGTTTCGGGTGGTTGAACGGACCAATTCAAGTTGGAAAAGATTGCAGAAAATCTGCTGTGAGTGTTGCAGACTTTTGGCCTTCGTGTTCGCGAGTGGGCCCTCGCGTTCGCGAAGGGAAGGGTTAGGATGAGAGGTAGGAGGTTTTTCCTTCGCGTTCGCGATTGGAGTCCCGCGTTCGCGAACGGTTGGGGTCAGTGAGCTTCGCGTTCGCGAGAGGGCAGCCGCGTTCGCGGTGGTTTGTGAGGCTAGGTCTTCGCGTTTGCGTACAGGGCGTCGCGTTCGCGTAGAAGGAAAAATGGTCAACTCATATTTTTGCTTCGCAAACACGAGGTGTTGACCGCGTTCGCGATGAGGGATTTTAATAGCTGGGCAGAATGTTTAAAAGACCCATTCTGCGACTTTTAGCCTAAGTTTCACCATTTTTGGGTGATTTTAGAGCTTTTTCGAAGAGGATTGAAGAGGGAATCAAGGAGGAACACTTGGAGGTAAGATTTATGGACTTAATACTCAATCCTAATGTGATTTCTACCTAATTAATCATGGAAATTGTGGAAAATAAGCCTGAAAATTAGAAGTTAGGGCTTGGGAATTGGAGACCTAAATCTAGGGATTTGAGGGGTCATTTGTGGTCGGATTTTGAAGTATTTGATATGCATAAACTCGTGGGAAGATAAGGGTTCCATTGATATTAATTTTGTCGGATTTCGAGACGTGGGCTCGGGGGTCGGATTTGGTTAATTTCGAGATTTGTGTCGTAATTTGACTATTTTCGCATGGGCTTCGTTCCCTTAGCATATTTTAACGTCATGATTCTGATTTTGGTTAGATTCGATGCGAGTTGAGGTCGAGACGAGAGGCAAAGGCATCACGGGCTAGAATTTGGACCGGTTAGAGGTAAGTAATAATTGTATATGTTGTCCTGAGGGTATGAAACCCTGGAATTCACATCGTTGTGCTATTTTGAGGTGATACACACGCTGGATGACGAGCGTGGGGTCGTGCACCATTGGGGATTGTAACTTAGTCCGTCCCGTGGGACTGTTTAATTGCGTATTGGATTGAAAACTGTTTTCTATCATCATGTTTTGGGCTGAATGCCATATTTGGGCCTCGTGCCAGGATTTTTCTGCTATTCCTCACTATTTTGACTTAGTATTTGTATTCAGTCATGCTATATTCTACTGTTTTCACAACTCAACCATCTTTACTCGTTTTTTTTATATTTTAAATGATATTTTTGGGCTGAGCATCATGTTTTACTATTGCCCGTGTGGCTTGTGAGATTCTGACTGATTAAGGCCGAGGGCCTGTGTTGTGAGGATACTATAGGGTCGGGCTGCACGCCGCAGCATGTGGTACTGATTGTGATATATGAGAGGCCGAGAGCCAGATTTATTATGCCACGAGGTGGCTTGTGATTGATATGAGGCCGAGAGCCTGTTGATTATTCCACGAGATGGCTTATTATTGTGCTTGGGCTATAAGGGGCCCCTCCCGGAGACTGTACACCCCCAGTGAGCGCGGGTACCCAGTTTGTGATGTGATATAGCCTGAGGGGCTGATGTTGTTCCATGTTGTTGCCCGAGGTGTTGATATGAGTGATTGTGAGATAGCCCGAGGGGCTGGTTCTATTGGTATTCTGCCCGAGGGGCTGTTTTGTGTTTCTATCTTTTATACTTGTTTTCATTCACTCATTTGAACTGCTGAAAGATGTTTTAAGGAGGTTTTACTGAACTAAGAAGTTTTTATGAGTTCTTACTGTTTACTGTATTGTGCTGGTTTTACACTGCCTCGTTGTAGCATTTTACTGTGTATTTACGTGTTTTCTTACCGCTCAGCTACCTTTACTTTTATTACTTACTGAGTTGGCGTACTCACATTACTCCCTGCACGTCTGTGTGCAGATTCAGGAGTCTCAGGTCACGCTAGCGAGGGTTGATTTGCTTCCAGCAGGCTGTTTGGAGTTGACTAGGTAGCTGCTTGGCGTTTGTAGCCCAGTGCTTCTCCTTCCTACTCTTATTTTGTTTGTTCTATCTTCGTAGTAGACTATGTTGTCTTTTCATACTCTTAAACGGATTTTAGATGCTCATGACTGGTGACACCCCGATGTCAGGCTGTATTTTGTTTCCGCATTTTCTTTTAGTTCGTTCTGTTTTGATATTTATCACTTATTAATGGCTTGATTATGAATTATTGTAACTGTTAATCTGTTTTGGGGGTTTGTGTCGGCTGGCCTTGTTTCACGAGAGGCGCCATCACGACCGGTTCCGGTTTGAGGTCGTGACAAGGAAAAATCTAATTTTCTGCAGCTTCAGCACTTTTTGGTTTCCTTCTTCGCGTTCGCGAAGCATCTCATGCGAACACGAAGAGTAAAATGGGCTGGGGTAGTTTTTTTTTTTCTATGTGAACGCGAGGCCACGGTCGCGAACGCGGAGCACTGGGGGGGGGGGGTCTGCTCTTTGCAAATGCAACCGGATCATGCGAACGCATAGAGTAAATGGAGGTGGGCTGGGATTTTCAAGTTATTCTACGCGAACACGAGCCTTGGCTCGGGAACGCGATGGTCAGGTGGGAAAAACCATCGCGAAACGTGGACAGCTTTTTGCGATCACGTAAGCCATCGAGGCTGGCTCTTCGCAAACGCGGCAGGCCCTTCGCGAATGCCAAGAAGGCCTGCCCAGTGTTTTAAAATAGAATTCAATACGGGATTTCTTCAAAATTTCATATCTCTTTCATTGGAACTCAACCTAGGGCGATTTTTGAAGGGGGGAATTCAACACCAAGTCTTAGGTTTGTACTCTTTAACTCATTTTCTTCAATTTCTATCATCACCCATTAGATTCCTAGTCCTAAACCTTGTTCTTTCATGGTAGAATTAGGATGTTTTGGAAGAATTGGGGGGGGGGGGTTTGCAAATTGGGGATTTAGACCTCGATTTGAGGTCGGATTCCGGAACTAATTACGTATTTGGGCCCGGGACTGAATGGGGGAATGAGATTTGATCCGAGTTTTGACCAAGCGGGTCCGGGGTCGATTTTAATGTTGGGAAACCTAAACTTATGTATTGAAATTGATTCCTTTAGCAACATTTGATGTTATTTAGTTAATTATGGCTAGATACGAGTGCTTTGGAGGTGGAATCTAGAGGAAAAATGATAATTGAGCAGTGAGTGGCCCGCGGATCGAGATAAGTGTTGTGTCTAACTTTGAATCGAGAGATTAGGGATCCTTGACTTAATTGTTATGTGAAAATCCATGTGAGTGGCGTATAGGTGACGTGACGAGTACCTATGCACCGCTAATTTATATGTTTTGCCTGTTTTCTTCCCGTTCTTATTGTATTGTCTTCTTTGCTTTATTGCTACATGCTTTACTGGTATTTCCATGCTTAATTGCTACTTGTCCGACATTGTTTTCCATTATTGAAGGTATTAGCTACCCCGTAATTTCATTATCTCATATTATTGGCTTAAGCTAGTTTATCGTTGTTTTATGGTATATTTTGGATTGGTTTCGCTGAATAGTGTTATTTGTGTGAACTTTCATAATTTACAAGCTTTCCTTTTTCTTTGGTTTGAGGTTTAAATATTGTGAAGAGTTTTGAGTTAAATTGTGAAATTTTTGTACTTGTTGAGTAATTGATGCTGATATGGTGTGAACAGATTATGCCCCTGCAACAAGAGGAATAAGGGTGATATATTGAGGAGGAATAAGGACGAAATGCTATTATATGGTGGGATCGGGTTGCGCACCGCAACAGGAGGAATAATGGTGATATATTGAGGAGGAATAAGAGTGAATTACTGTTATACGGTGGGATCGGGTTGCACGCCGCAACAGGAGGAATAAGAGTGGATTAATATGGAGTAACAAGGGTGACTATTCATATTGATGTTGATATATGGTGGGATCGGGATGCGCGCCACATCGATTTATGTGTTTATGTACCTTTCTTTTACTGTGCTTTTATTCTGTAGTTTTGTATTTCACTTAAGGAATTGGTTATTTCTGGATACTGATAAGACACTTGAGTTCTGTGTTCGTTTGTTGCAAGTTATTGCTTTGTTTTGTCCTGTCTTTCTTTCTGCTTTATTATACACTATATGCAGGTTATATTGTAATTGCCCCGCTATAGCCTCGTCACTACTTCGTCGAGGTTAGGAACTTACCAGTACATGTGGTCGGTTGTATTGATACTGCACTCTGCACTTTCTGTGCAGATTTTGGAGCAGGTAGTGGCTGATCGAGAGGTCAGTTGCAGATATATTCAACTTGGAGACCCAAGGGAGTCCTGCCGGCGTCCGCAGGCCATGGCGTCCCCTTCTACATCTCTATATTACTGTTTTCTTTATTTCCAAAACAATTGTAATTTCTTTCAGACTGATGTCTGTAAAAAATCATAGTGTGTTCGTGAATTGTGTCACCGAATTTCTGGGTAGAAGTATTATGTAAACGAAACTGATAGCTATACATCTTGCATTTATATCACTTCATTTTGCCTATTTACTGATGACTACTAAAAATGGAAAGAGAATGCAAAATAAAATCTAACGTTGGCTTGCCTGGCAAGTGTGATGTTAGGCGTCATCACGGTTCCGACGATGAGAAATTCGGGTCATGACATTAATATTACACGAAAAATTGATAAGAAAAAATATTATTTGAGTAGGAAAACAGTTGAAATATAATATAAAAATATATTGTGGGAATAATTTTTTTTTTCAATTTCAACGTTTTATGCAGTCAATTTAACATTACTTTTATCTTTTCTTGGAATTGGACATTATGGAGTGGGAATGTAATGCTAATACGGAGTATTCTTATGAAATTAATTTTATTGAACCTTCCTTGATATTTTTAATAAGAATATAATAGACGCAATTTTTCTAATTTTAAAATCTTAAATATTAAAAAAATTAACATAGAAGGTATTGTAGTCCAAAAAATAGGTTATTACAGTTATATCCTTTCCCTATGAGTTCTTCTATTTAATATTTTATGACTATTTTGGTCTATCAATATTATATTCGTACTTTTATATAATATAGAAGATATGGATAGATATAGACTTTTTTAATTTTAAAAAAATGGATTTGAATAATATAATACATTATCGAATTATATTAGTAATATGATATTATAATACGTTTTTAAATTAAATTAGTAATAGAAATTTTTAAGAAATATATCTAAGAAATAGGATAACATGACTAAAAATATGCTTTTATCCCGAAAGTAATTATACTAATTGGAAACCTAATGTGTTCCTAAAGGACTTAGATTTACATGCTAACTTGTAGTATTATATGTCTATGCCCGAAAGTAATTATGCTAATAGGATTCCTAAAGGAATCATGAAGGATTCTTAACGTTTAGTATTATGTCCTAAAACTAATAGGATTACAAGACTAATGTCTAGAATTCCGCTTTTTATCCTTTTACTATATGTTATTATGCTTAATATATTAAGGTTATTTTTGTAAACCGACATTATACATATATATATATATATATATATATATATATATATATATATATATATATATATATATATATATATATATATATGTGTGTGTGTGTGTGTGTATTAACTTATTTTTTATTTTCACTTGTAACTTTGGTATGGTAATGACATTGAGCTTAAAGAAAGATATGAGCATTCATATAGTCAATTCTAACTTGTTTGGTGTGGCTTAGTTATTATTATACACATTCTGTGCTTTGAAGGATCTCATACATAAAGATATTGGGAAATGTTTTATTTTTTTTTTTTTATAATTTGAACACTATTTATATAGATAATATTTCTCTTGCACGAGAGTTTGTTATAAACTAGTTGCACAGAGGTCTTTTTTTAACTTGATTTCATATGTTAGAATTAAGTCTTTTACATTAGTTATATTACTGATCAGTTATTAAATATGGATGGTAGTCATAAAAAAGGTCCCTCCAAGAGAATCATATGTAGACATCGCAAAAACTAAGGCTCAAATTAAAAATTATAGAGGTGGAGGTAGTGAACTACTTATTTTTATTATAATTGAGGATTTATTTCCAGTGACACATTTGTTGTAATGAGCTATAATGAAAAAATAAGTAGAAAAACCAATTTCAACAGATATATGTTTCACATAATGTCCAGATCTTATATCCACGGGATACATTAAGATTGCCAAAATTTCACGGTATAGCCAGTTTTCGGATTGGTCAATCAAAAATAGTCAGCGTTTACCAAGTCAATGAAAAATAGGCACCGTTTTGCTGCAATAAAGACCGGTCCAGCATAATATACTGGAGTTCGGTGCACTTGTGTATGAACTCCAGCATATTATGCTGGACCGGTATACTTTGCTGCTCCAGTGTAATATACAGGAGACTGGAGCACTGGTGCTCCAAACTCCAGTATATTATACTGGACCATTATACTTGCTGGAACTCCAGTATATTATGCTAGAGTTCTAGTGTATTTATGCTGGAACTCCATCATATTATGCTGGAGTTCCAGCATATTATCCTGGAACTCCAGTATAATATGCTGGAGTTCAAGTATACTTATGCTGGAACTCCAGCATAATATACTGGAGTATTTTCCGGGTTTTGAACAGTGTTTTCGCTCAGATTTATCTTTACATAAAAAGTGGCTAAATTTCGATTACTTTTGAAATTGAGCTATTTTTGAACGACCAGTTGTAAATCTGGCTATTTTTAAAAATCACCCTATATCCACGGGATACATTAAGATCATTGCTGTATATCGCTTTATTGGGCCATGGCCACAAAGGCCTTGGGATAATGTCTGTGTTGGCCATTTATGAAAGAAAGCCCATTTCTAATTTGGTTAACCCAAGTGCATAAATAGTCATTCTCAGGGATGCTATTTAGAGATTGGTCAGTATTTATTTTGTCCTGAAATTTTAAATTAAAAATCTTACTCCAGGACAATATAGGACATTTTTGTCCTAAAAAAATTAAACTGAAAAACTGAAATTTAGGACGCACTGGTTAATTCCTAAATAGTAACCTTTTAGAATGGTTACCTGGTGTCATTTCCACGCTATAGCCTATACGAGTCCGATTTCCGTGAAACATGGGAGAAATTCAAAAATAGCCAGATTTACAAGTGGTCGTTCAAAAATAGTCCAGTTTCAAAAGTAATCGAAATTTAGCCACTTTTCATGTAAAGATAAATTTGAGCGAAAACAGTGTTCAAAACCCGGAAAATAGGCGAGTATATTATGTTGGAGATCCAACATATTATACTGGAGTTCCAGGATAGGTATGCTGGAACTCCAGCATAATATGATGGAGTTCCAGCATAAGTACACTAGAACTCTAGCATAATATACTGGAGTTCCAGCAAGTATGCCGGTCCAGTATAATATGCTGGAAGTTCATACACAAGTGCTCGAATCTCCAGTATATTAGGTTGGAACTTTCCGTGTGTTGGAGTTCCAGCATAATATGCTGAAAGTTCATGCATAGGTGCACCGAACTCCAGTATATTATGCTGGACCGGTCTCTGTTGCAGCAAAATAGTGGCTATTTTTCGTTGACTTGATAAATGATGGCTATTTTTGAATGACCAGTCCGAAAACTGGCTAGACCGTGCTATTTTTACGCTAGTATTTGATGGTTCACAAAAAACAATTCATATATTTGGGAAATCAATCTCAATTACGAAAAACTGAGGACTGTTCACCTAATGTCTATATCAGTAAACTGTTTACTGATTCCAAAAACACAGGCCTAAGTGAATCCTTTTAGGGGATTTTATTTTTTATTTTTTTGAAAATCCTTTTAGTACTATCTGTTCAAGAATTTCTACATCAAAGCTGCCGCAATGAGTAAAAGCAGTCGAGAACCACTCAGAATTTAATAGTTAATCACCAAAACACAAGCTAGTTTCATCAAAGCATTACTCATTTCACTCCAGGACTTCCATAAATTCACCAAAACATACACGTGCGCGCGCGCACACAAAAGGAATATCCAATTAATATGCAAGTATGACTCTGCTATTCTATGAACAAGGAATAGAAAAAAATAACTCAAGCATAATTTGTTCCAGCTAGAGTAAAGATGGCCATATTGATGTAATGCTAGCATTTGTTTTGTAGTTTCTCTTTCTTGAGAGCCATGAACTTAACCGCTATTTCGTCGTAGTCTGGTAGCTTCGGATGGACATGGCTATTTTCAGATAATCCATTTCCAGGCTCCTGAACTGGGAAGGAGTTTGACCGTATAAAGTTATCTATGATACTATCTTTAGGCCTTTCAGGAGGCATAGTCGTTGCCCTCAAATAAGGATTCTGATTTTCTTTTCTTGCACATTGATCTGCCATTCTTGAAGTTGAGGACATAATTGAAGAACAAGTTTCTCGGCTTTCCCATACTTCCTCAGTATCAGGTTTTACAAACTCATCCCTCATTAGTCCAACATCTTGACTTGTTTTTGCTATCTGTGGTGGAAGTGCTAATCCATCGCCAACGATATGTTGATCCTGGCTGCAGGAACATTGGCATTGATAAAATCCTTGTTTTCTTTCCTTGAGACTATGTTTACTAAAATTCTTTGCAGCTTCGACTCTTCTCCTTGGAACGCGAAAAGGAGATCCCCCGCTATCTTTTACATTAGTAATCCAGTAATAAGATGGATGTTCCAAACTGCAGCGATTTTCCATTGGCCCATTGCACCTCAAATTGCAGGTTGATCTCGAATGATCATCACTGCGCTTGACAAAAGTCAATAAGCTTCTGAATTTCACATAGCAAGGTTGATCTTGGTTGTCATGTGCGAATGTATAATTGGACTTCTGACTTTCCTCAACAGAACTCTTCCTCGAATTTCTTCGCCTGTTTTGGCGTTTTGGTGTGCTATCTCGAGAACTCTCACTTAAGTCACCGTAGTATATTGTGCTATCAGTGTCTGAGACAAAGCTCTTCTCAATGGATAGTGATCTCCTTCTTATTCTTTTTCCAGATATCTTGTTATTCTTCCTCGAGCTTCTTGGTCGTTCTTTTGCAATCTGCGCCTCAAAATTGCTTCCAGTATCTATCTTTAGACTCAAGGGAGCAATAGGGGCTTTGAACATGAATAGCCTCTGATCCTGGAATCTCACATCTTTGCTCACAACAGACTCAAACTCTTGAATGTCATCTAGGTATATCATCTGCTGCGATTCAGCTGAATCTCTTCTCTCAATGTTTTTATTTAAAGTAAAGCCACTAATTTTCCCGATATCCCTTCTTGTTACACGTTCAGGACTTGAAATTGTGGATTGGGATAAATAGCCTGGCTGAGCAGAATCTTGAACTCTTTCGTTACCATTGTTTTTCAAGTAGTGCACTGAATCTTTGTTAGTTGTTGAAAGGCATGTTGAAGTTGCAGTAGGAATCCGTTCTTGGCGAGAAATGGAAGGATCTTCGATAACATTGTTGCTCTTAGATGAATAATCAGCATTTACTATATATGCTTCTGTCTTTGTAATGTTGTCGTTGTAATCAGCTGCTGCATTACTTGTTTCATTTACCTGCAATTTCTTGGCATAAGGAATTCTGTGGTGCCAACAAGAATAAAGCAGGGAAAACATGCTTTACCTTTTTCTTTTGCTTAGGCTATTCTATGAAGCATATTTTGATGGATTGATAGACAATTACCAGCTCATCGTGTCTGTATTCAAGAAGTAAAGGTCCTTGCTGAAAACAAATCCTTGCAATTTCATCCACCAATCTATATTTCTCTTCATCTGATACACAGTTTGTGCATAAATTGTCCTTTACCTGTATTCAAAGAAGGATCTGATCAGTTAGAAAGATATAATACTCAAAGACTAAAGGGCAGCCCAGTGCATTAATTAAGCTCCTGCTATCCGCAGAAAGACCGGACCACAAGGGTCTATTGTACCCAGCCTTACCTTGCATTTCTGCAAGAGGCTGTAACCTGATCACATGGCAGCAACTTTACCAGTTACGCCAAGGCTCCCTTTCATAATACTCAAAGACTAAGTTTCGAAAAGGCTTTCGTGTAAGATTTGGATAACCTGAAGGCTGACAAGATTTCCAGGGAGTAATTGAAGGGCACATGTTTCAAAATTCTGGCCATAACGTTCGCGAAAGAGCTTCCGAATCATCACAAGCTCGGGCAATTCACCAAGTCTTGCTGATGCAAATATGAGACTCGACACTGCTTCATTGATGTCATTGGGACAGTCCCTGAAAGAAAAACAAATATGAACACTAGTCATTGCAATAGAACATTGAGGTATATTAAAATGCTATTGCTTCTTACTTGTGTCTGCGAATATACGGAAGGTTATGGATTATAAATTCACAGTAATTCTCCAATAAGTCATACACTGCCACCATTTTTTCATCCATAAATAGCTGTTCAACCTGAAAATTGTAGGAAAATGAAGAGAACAATCATACTAATAAGTAATTCTCGTATATATTACGTACTCTCTCAGTAACAATTTGGTAATGCCCATTTCTAAGTAGGTCAGATAAATCATCCCTCAGCTGCCTGATAATGCAACTTCTCTTGTTCTTCAGCAGCTTAAGCCGACACTGAACTCTTTTAATCAAATTCTTACTGCCACAGAAAATTAAATAAAACCAATAATTAAGCTGTTTCACCTTCTTTAACAAGGAAAAAAAGAAGATAACTATTTACCATTTAGAAGCTTTTCTCCAGCCAAAGAATATATCAAACATTTCCTCCAAACAGACAAGTGAAGTAAAAATGAATTTGAAGGGCTGCCCGTATAACAAAAAGAACCATCAATGGACAAGTTATTTTAGAAGAAGGGGTTTATAGTTGAACAAGAATAAGGAGAGATGAGAAGCTTCGAATTATAGTATTTCGACTTCTTTCACTTTGGGATCACTTAATCTTTTTACTTTTAGGTCGTCGTTTTCCATTCTAGCTACTTCTTGTAATTTAACTCCGGCTATGTAACAAAGCATAATTACAATATATAAATCAACTACCAACTAAATATGTATATAATTCATTGATCTTAGAATAATAGTTTCCAACCAAGAATAAAAAGATAAGTTTACCTTTTTCTTGTACTACAGTATAATTCAATTTGTAATGTTTAATGCGCAAATATATTTATCATTTTTTCTTGAATCTTTTATGTTTTGGTCTCAAACACAGGAATAGAGAGAATTAATGGAGTAGTTACTTCAAAAGCACGCACTGATTCTTTGTCGGCGAGTTACATCTGTGTGTGTATATGGTATTGTTTAGAGTCAAACGAACAGTTCACCAAATTCAATAAAGGCAAAAATATATTATGGTCAATTTGTTACGAACAAGGCAACGAGTTGGTAACCAACTGATAAATAACTGAAACAATAGAATACTACAAGTGTTGGAAAAGTGACATGGAAAAGTGGGGTCGTTTGGCTACTTATTTTGAACCAAAATGAAAAAGTAAATAGGACACTTATGAACCGGAGGGAGTAATAGTTGACCAAGGTTTGACGATGATCTCGGATAGATATTTTGATGGTTTCAATAGGTTCTTACGGCGATTTTGGACTTAGGAATAAGTTTAGTTCGGCATCATACTTGGTAGTAAATTCTTTCTTTTGCAGAAAACGAGAATTGTAACCCATGATTATTTCCTGGACTTTAATTGATTGGGAGTAAACATTTACAAGGGTACCTAGGAGCTCTGCAGTTTGCTTGATGTTTTGCTTAAGCAATTTAAAGTTGCATAGTTTGAAAATTAGGTAGTAGGTGAGCTAAATTTGTATCAAGTTGTACTTAACAGCAATATTTAATGATGTGAGCTAAAGACTGTGACAACTGTTTAGTAAATTCTAGTACAAGTTTTTTCTCTCTCTGTTGGTCAAAGAATATAGAGCCTAGATTACTTGCAAAAGTCATGCGTTCTCTATCAGCTCACTCTTGAGTACATAGACAAACAAAGATTAGGCTGGAAGGAATTAAAACAGAGAGGATAAGATCTCTCCCAGTCACCCTTGTTAGGACAAAAAAAAAACAAGTGACATGCAAAAACTAGTAAAGCAAATATTGAACAAAGATAAAATTGTTATGGATTTTAGAAAAATATGCAAGCAGCAAGAAGATTGAAAATAGGATTGAAAAACTGTCTTTAAAATTTTATTAATCATAAGGCTTTAAATAGCCAAATAAATAAAGTAGTAGACTCCTCCTACAATTAAATTATTAAACTCTTACTATAATTAAAATTCTGAATCTTCTAGCAGACTCCTCCTAAAACTAAACAACCAATTATTCTAGAAAACAGTAGCAGTAATAGATGCAAAATCCAACACTCCTCCTTGCTTGTGTTGCTGCAGTCTAAAGAAGGTCATCCTCAATTCGTTCTTCTGCTATTAGTGCTTGTGCATGAGCATCTTTGAACTTGCACACTTTTGTAACATGACCTTTTTGTTTGCAATTTTCACATAATGCATCAGGTCTTCACCAACAAAATTTTACTAAGTGTGTTTTCTTTTTGCAATATTTGCAATAAGGATAATCGACTTTTTCTTTTTGGTGTTTCGCATAAAAAAATACCCTCAGTAACTTTGTCTTGTCTGAAGGCCCTTCTTTGCTCTTGTGCTTGAAGAGCACTTATTAATTCTGCAACAGAGATGGTAGAGAGATCTTTAGACTCTTCCAGAGAGGAAATTTTGGATTCAAATCTCTTGGGAGTTGTCATAAGAATTTTTTTCGACTATCCTGTCATCTTTGAAATCATCGCCAAGCAACCTGATTTTATTGACAATTAAAGAAATTTGGTCAGAATACTTAGCGATGGTCTCATCATCTTGCATTCTAGGAGATTCAAAATCTCTTTCCAAATTTAAAATCTGATTTTGTCTGCCTCGTTCACTTCCTTGATACTCCTGTTTGAGTGTTTCCCAAGCTTCTTTTGTTGTCTCACATGCAATGATTTTAGAGAAAATTGAATCTGCAACTGAATTTTGAATTAAATTTTTGGCTTTGTATTTTTTTGGTTTTCTCATCTGAATGAGCTTTGATTTGGACAAGGGTAGGATCTGCAGGAAGTGGTTGTATAAGTTTGTCTTCCATTACAACTTCCCATAGATCATAAGCTTCAAGATAAGATTTCATCTTCACTGACCAAATCTGATAGTTTTCACGAGTAAAAGTTTGTGGGGTATTCAAAGAGAGACCGCTGCTTGCCATTGTTAAAAATTTGGTTAAAAATTGGTATGGTTTAAAAGTGGTTGAAATTGGTTATTTTTCAGCGAATTCAGATATCCGTCAAGATCAATGGAGGCTCTGATACCACTGTTATGGATTTTAGAAAAATATGCAAGCAGCAAGAAGATTGAAAATAGGATTGAAAAACTGTCTCTAAAATTTTATTAATCATAGGGCTTTAAATAGCCAAATAAATAAAGTAGTAGTCTCCTCCTACAACTAAATTACTAAACTCTTACTATAATTAAAATTCTGAATCTTCTAGAAGACTCCTCCTAAAACTAAACAACTAATTATTCTAGAAAACAGTAACAGTAACAGATGCAAAACCAATAAAATCATCCAACAAAAGAGAAATCTACCAAAAGAGACTCAAACATTTAACGTGATAAGCCAATTTCCAACACCCCCTATTCTGTCAAACAAAGTATAAAGAACACACACAACTCCCAACAGTCAGTCATATTTCTCTTTACCCATTTTTTTTCTTTTTTAATTCCCTATTGAAAATCCTTAGCTTTGCCTACTCACCTAATCTACTATAATATTATTAACTGCCTACAAATAAGGGGAAAACAAAGAGAGTGGGACATTAAAAAACAGTAGCAGAAAAAATAGAGGGCTAGAAATTAGGATTTGAGAGTAGAGGCAAAAATGGGGAGCAACAACATTGAGAGGACGGGAATAGAGGGGAACGGGAAAGAGTAATAAAAACGAGAGAGAAGAGACAATTAAGAGGGGGAAGCTCGCATTTTTTTTTGGAGGTCTCGAGGTTCTTTCTTTGTTTCGATTTCAAGATTTCTCAAGAGTCTTGTTGTATTAGAGTGCAGTTTAGCCGAGGTTCCGCTCGTGGATCCTGATCCGGTCAAGGTCTTGTTCATTCGATGAGTTTTGGCGATTCAAAGCTTTAAGGTCTATTTCTCATCTTATTCCTAATTAATTTTGATTATTGGTGCCTATTAGAATTTTGGGTGTGAATGAGGTTCTATTTCAAGCATGCTATTGTCTCTCGCTTAATCTTTATGTTTGTGTGCTTATACACTGTTATCCCAAATTAGTACGTTAAAAATAGAGACTTTGGTGTAAAATGTTGAAATTGCATAAAGTGGGTCGCGGGATATTGGGTTAAAACAAAGTAAAATTGGAATTGTAATATTTATTGCTTTTATCACTTATATATAGCTAGAGCATGTTTTAGGCTGACCAAACATAGGTAGGCAATATTAGGATGTTTTATTAGTTTTTGAGGCGAGAGATCGTTCCTTTAGTCAAATTTATCCGGAGAATGCCCCGAGGAGCTTGTAAAAATTTTGGAGGCCATGACGAACACCGTGGAGGAAGTATAGTGTAGGCTAGTTTAGGATTTTAATTTTCGTTTGCTTTATTTTATTTTTTTATTATTAGGTGGGGACAACCACGAGCCTCTTCTGTTTTTATTTTCGTTTGTTTTGTGTTTCTACCTCAATCTGAGTATTTCCAAAAGCCAACAGATCATTTATGCAACCGTACTAGTTGTGAGACTCGGGGAATGCCTAACACCTTCTCTCCGATTCAAATGAACCCCCTTATCTAGAATCTCTGGTGCAAACTAGTTTAGAGTCAAATATGTTTTAAGGGAAAATTGCTTTTAAATGGTGATTTGGCACACCGAGATTATATGCCAAGTGGCGACTCTGAGAAAATCCTTTTTAAACAAATTTATTCACTTTCTAATTGAAAAACGCTTTTGAACTTTAGAATCACCTTTATATTTTTAAGAGGGTTTTTAAGGTGAAAAAAGAGGTGTGTTAGCTTTGGCGACTCTGCTGGGGAGATGTAGGTTCGAGCTGATACTATGATCTTGTTGGCTTTTTAGAATATTCGGTTGAGGTTTTTATGTTTTTATTTACGTTATTTGATTTTTATTTTTGTTTATGTCGTTTTATTGTTTGCTAGTTGTTTATGTGTTTACAGTTTTTCCTTATGTGCTACTGCTTTATAACTGTTGTCATATGTATTACCGGTTAATTCTATCTGCAATAAGTCTCGTAGTACGCGTCGCGTACACGAACTCTTTGTTGAGTCACCCTTATTTTAGGAGGGGGCGTCGGACGTACATGAACTCTTTGTTGAGTCTTTAGTTTTTCTTAAAGTTCAGGGGTCCCGCCTAGAGAATAGAGTCAATTTTTAGTTTACTTAAGTTGTTAGCCTTTGGTTTTTCTTCAAGTTGAGGGGTCCCGCCTGGAGAATAAGGTCAGTTTTTAGTTTTCTTAAGTTGTTAGTCTTTTGTTATTCTTAAAGTCCAGGAGCCCGCCCGGAGAATAGGGTCAGTTGTCAGTTTCCTTAAGTTTTTAGTCTCTAGTTTTTCTTGAGTTCAGGGCTCCCGCCTGGAGAATAAGATCAATTTTTAGTTTAGTAAAGCTCAGTTTATAGTTTTGCTAACAACTCACAAATCTTCCTAGTGCAAACTAGGGTAGAAATTTGTTTGTTTTGTTTCTTTTGGTTGCAGGCAACCACCTGGAGAACGAGGGTCAATATTTGAGAAATCGGTTTTAAGTTCATATCAGAGAAGCACCAGGAGTCCGCCTGAAGAACAGGGTCAACTTTTAGTTCAAGCAGCAGGATCGCACCTGAAGAACATGGTCAACTTTCAATTTTCGAGTTTAAGAAGCACGACTACAATTCTAACTAAAAAACGAACAACATGCAATGCGAGCCAATACTACAAGAACAAGTAAATTGAAACCATGAGTATAACTCTATTTCAAAATCCAAAAAAAAAAAAATTTAACATATGTCAAATTCCAACATAATAATAGTAAGTTCCACCACAACTTAAGATTAGGAAACATAATAAGTTTATAATTATATTCAACAACAAAATTTCACTTTAATTGCATCACTTAGTATATATCAAGTTTATTAATGACTCATTATTTCTAGTATTAGAAAGTGTAATTTCAAAAAATAGAATAATGAAATAAATAAATAAAATAAAATGTAAGCAATTACATGGAATCACAATACGTAAAAATAAAGAAATAAATGATAAATAATGTACAATGTAAAATATATTTAAAAATTTTAAGAGAAATTAAAAAGTATAATGAAATTAAAAAATTTAAAAATAGAAATAAAAAGTCATATAGAAAATAAGTTAAAATAAAAACAAAAAGGAAAGAAACTAAAAGGCAACCTTGTAATTACACAGTGTAATTACCACCAATTCTCACCTCCCCCTTGAGAATTGGAGAGTGTAATTACACTCCTCCAATTACACTCAATTCCATGCTGACCAAGTAATTACTTGGCCAAACAACTATGTCAAATTGTGTAATTACACCCAATTACATCCAAATCCAATTCCTAGGTAACTTTCATACAGGCTCTTAGTTAAATTTATCCGGGGAATGCCGCCGAAGAGCGTGTAAATATTTTGGAGGCCATGACGAAAAGTTTAGTGTAGCTTAGTTTTGGATTTTAATTTTAATTTTGTTTATTTTATTTTTCTTTTATTAGGTGGGGACAACCTCGACCCTCTTCTGTGTTTATTTTCGCTTGTTGTGTGTTTCTACCTCAATCTGAGTATTTCTAAAAGCCAACCAGATCAAGTATGCAACCGTACTAGTTACGGGACTCGGGGAATGCCTAACACCTTCACCCCGAGTCAAATGAACCCCCTTTAATTATCTAGAATCTCTGGTGCAAACTGGTTTAGAATCAAATATGTTTTAAGGGAAAATTGCTTTTAAATGGTGATATGGTACACTGAGGTTATATGCCAAGTGACGACTCTGAAAAAATCCCTTTTAAACAAATTTTGTCACTTTCTAATTGAAAAACCCTTTTGAACTTTACAAATCACCTTTATATTTTCAAGGAGGGTTGTTAAGGTGAAAAAAGGGGTGTGACAAAACTCAATTATGATAAATTTGTTGTCCTTTCTTTAATGAGACAAGAAAACCAATTATGATAAAAAAATCCGGACAAACACTTTACATCCCTTGTATTCTTTTTACCAATAAAATGATCAGGACCGGAACTTAATAAATAGTCTTAGCCTAAATAGGTAATCAAATATAGTCCATGGCAAAGGGAATATAACTGGTTAATTTAGTTAACAAAAGATTAGAAGGAAAACTTTTACTTGGTATAGAGATGGAATCTTAAGTTACTATAAGTGAAGCTTCCCAGTGCTGAATATTTTATTGTAATTGAAACATTTAAATGCCAATTCTTTAACTTCTTATAGGTAGAAAGTAATATTGTCTATAGGAAATTTGCTCTTGAAGCTTTTTAGGGTGGACCTTATAATAATAATGATTTGCTGGTGAAATGAATTGGGGACAAGAAGAGGAAATCATCTCCAGAATAACTCTCTCTGAAAGAGTAACATGTATATATATTAATGTCTTGCTTAATTTAGCAGTGGTATGAATGTTTTTATTCCATACCTTTGGTAGGAAATATGCAGCTCCTTTTTTATGGTTTTTCAGAAGAAGCAATTTTTTGATGTTATAGGAATGAAACAATTGTCATCAGTTACTTGTGCAGGTGTAGCATATAAGCAAAACTTTATTAATTCAGATCAAGAGTAACGTGCAAAACTGCAAATCAAAAAGCCTAAGAAACTAACTATTGTACTTGTATGATATTTGTTTTCTCATAATTGGTACAAGGAAGAGAGCTGCCATGCATGGTTCGTTTTCTAAGGTCAAAAGAACCAATAAATACACTCAAAATTTAAAACGTTGAGCAGATCTTTTATCATTTTGATAAACTGTAGGTGAACTTGCTTTCAACAATGTCAGCTTTCTTGCCTGGCTTCAAGTTATTCACAATTAAAGAACAGTTTGCAAGCACATTGAATTTCTTTAAAGGAGTTTCTCCAACTAGAACCTCCACAGGTACCTTAGCTGTCACCGATAATGGAATTTTGCCATTTTTTTCATTTTCTTGCATTGCCTCATATTGCCCTGATCGAAACTGACTTTTTCCCTTGAGTTCAACCTGGATTATGGTTGTATTCTTATGTCCGTGACGGAAAGCTGGTAATTTTCCTGAACATAATGTTGAATCAGTGTAGGTCATGTTTATAGAGCTAGCTTCCCCGTAAGTTAGTTCTATCTTTTTGTTAGGATTCTCTGCTTTAATAGTGACAATAATATCTATTGTTAGGGTGAAATCATGAGGTTGATATCCAAATTCCTTAATCTCAAGTGCTTGAACGTTGTAATGTGGTAATTTTGGTTGGAAGATCATGTAGAAATAGAAGGTGATGGCGGATACAACAAGAATGACGAAAAACAGGATGCAATAGCAGCAGCAAATGCATCTCAAGCAAGGGTTTCCTCCTCTTGGCCTTTCTTCATAGTAATACTCACCGCCATACCGCGGGGCTTTTGTATAAGGCGGCGGATATGGTTGCATTGTGGTGGCCACGAAGAAGAAGGAGGAGGAAACAACTTGCTTTTGATTTGGTGGTGGTACCTATTTCCTTATGATGGATCAAGGACCACCAGTATTTCCTATTTTAGGAAAGAGGAATTCTATTTAAGGGAGAAACGGCTTCTGTTTATTCGACAGTTCCATTGGTTAAGGAAATTGCTACGTATGTGTGGCTAAACATGAGCAGAACAGTTACACCTTTCTTTGGATGTTTTAGGCTTCTTGTTACTCCATCGCTTCTTAAATTAATTAATAGGAGTAATAATATTCATACCTTATAAAAGATAATACAAGTGTAAAGAATTAATGATATACATAATAACTTATACAAAGTCTTTGTGACAATAATATTGATTGTGTATATGGATTTCTGCTATGGCAAACACGAACGCAGTGCCGGCTCTAGGGGAAGCCGCTAAACTAATTGCTTTAGACCCCCTAGAATTGAAGGGCTCAAAATTTTCAAATTAAAATTATTACATATTACAGATTTATTAATAAAAAAAAATACTAGATTTTATACCTTTTTTTGGATGTGATAAGAGGTTTTTTAAATAAATAATTCGAGTTTTATAATAAAGGTGCAATATATATATGAAATTAAACAATTTGATGACGACTTTGATACTAAATACGAACTATATATACTGACATCTATTTTGTTCTACAAAATTGAGATTTTTAGATTGTGAGAATTCGTAAAAATATTATCTTAACCGTCAACATATGTTTCTTATAAATTGGTCAGTAGCATTACTAAATATTTACATTGGTGAGTGTATAGGGTAAAATATGTTTATATTAAATGATCGCATGAGGAAGTGACACGTGGAGCCGAAGACAGAAGATAGTTGAATCTGAAGGCAACAATCATGTCTGTTACCAGAGAGAATGGCACTCATAAAGATGAAATAAATGCTTGCTACCCGGTAGCATTTAATGAGGAGTATTTTATAGCATTAAGTACACGGCCCGTTACAAGGAATATGACATTCATTGTCTGCCGTTACACATTCTTCAATGGACCTCATAATTGACATTAAAAAGGGGCTTGATCCTAGGACCTTGTTCCCTATGTGCAGCTATAAATAGTGAGCTATATTATTATTGTAAGAGAGATGAATTTTCTGACAAACATACGCTACATCTATTCAAAGCTCGATATAAGTTTATCTTCTTGTTTACTGATATCGTTGCAACTGTCCCCGGAAGCCTTGCTCCCGGAATTATAATTTTTGCTATTTTATCTCCATCTCAAGGCTAAGTACTACATTTCTGTTTAATTCATCTATTATTTTAGGATCAAATTAATTTACTTGTCTATAAACCACGTATAAATTCAACTTTATCGTTTTACGGGTAAACAGTTTGGGGCCTACTGTGCGGCTTAGACAGTTGTGTAATTAAGTCGGTCCTTGCCTCTTTTACTAACGCGTTTGGTTATTTGTTCTTAGCAAAAAATCATAGAAAATGGCAGATAATGGTGTTAACAACACACACAACCTTGAGGCCCAAGGAAATCAGCCTCAACACGAGGATTCAATCAGTGGTACCCGCAACGAGGGGAATGAGGCCACACCGGTCCACAGTAGGCGGTACCTGCGACATGCTCGAGAGGCGACTCCTGATGATGCTGAAGAAGAGCACGTCGTCGAAGCGGTAAGGGTCTTGCAGGAGCAATAAGAGGCCATTTCACACGGCAGGATAATGTTATGACAGAGCTAAAACAGGCGTCATCGGGTGCTTACAACAACGCGAATGGACGAGGTCCGGTTCCTCTCGGTGTCCCCGCAAATCAAACAACATAGAGGATCGACAACAACACCCCGAGGGGCAAGGTCGGCTTCGATGGGGCCGGGTGGGGCGGATCTGATCACAACAACGAGAGTGATCCCTTCAAAAATGAACTCATACGGTTTATGAGGGAAGTAAATGCCCGCATGGACCAAATTCCGGACGCACCACCAGTGCTGGAAGGGTCGAACTAAACGCATTACACTCAATTGCCATACAAACCAAGCCCGACACCAGAAGTGATGCCAAAGCGGTTTAAAATGCCAGACGTGCCGAAATATGATGGGATTTCAGATCCTCAAGAGAATATCACCACATATACAACGGCGGTGAATGGGAACGATTTAGCTCCCTATGAGATCGAGTCAGTTTTGCCGAAGAAATTCGGAAAGACTCTCACGAAAGGAGCCTTGACGTGGTATTCGCTTTAGCCCGAGCAGTCCATGGACTTTTTCGAGATGCTCGCAGATTCTTTCATTATGGCCCATGCCAGGGCCAAAAAGCTGCAGGCCCGAAAGGCCGATATATTCAGGATTGCACAAGGAGATTCCGAGTTGATGCGGGAGTTTGTAACCTGGTTCCAACAAGAAAGATGTTGCTACTGGCCATTTCGGATGAATGGGCAGCTGAAGCCTTTGCCAAGGGTTTGAATCCAAGAAGTTGTGATTCTTCCCGAAAGTTAAAAGAAAGCTTGTTCGAGTTCCAAGCGACAACTTGTGCGGATGTTCACAACCGGTACGAGTCAAAGATAAGGATTGAGTATGATCACCTCGATTTCCCGGTGCCGGTTAAGGGTCGGAACCGAGAGAAGAATAAAGAGAAATCAAATGACAATTTTGACATAGATCGACGGTCTTTGAGGAGCCGATTTTTGCCCTACGAACGACCGAAGGACGTGGTAGAGGTTTTCAATCGGCGGATATGTTTGTACCGATAGAAGAACTGATCGATGTCGGAACAACAGGTCGTTACAGGACAAGGATACATCAGGTTCACGAGATTCTTCCTACCCCATACTTTCAGAATATAACTTGAGCATTGGTGTAGTAGAGTTGGTATCCACTATGAGGAACATTAAAGAAGCACGGTTGCCAAAGCCAATGAGATCTGATCCTAGCTAGAGGGATCCTAATTTGTGGTGAGAACACCACAGGACAAATGGTCGCCGGACCGGGGACTGCCGACATCTGCGCGAAGAGGTGGCAACACTACTGAAAAATAGCCATCTCAGGGAATTTTAAGTGACCGGGCTAAAAATAATTACGGTTGCAATCGTGATAACATGGAGCCCTCAAAAGTAGGAGAGGATCCCCCGCACCTAACGATCAACATGAGTTTTGGAGGAAACGAGATTAGCGAGGTCATATTCTTAGCGGCAAAAAGTACGAAGGCATCAGTAACCCATAACAAGAGGCCCCGCGAAGTTGCTAAAGACGACATCACTTTCACGGAGGAGGACGAAGATGGATTGTTGCTACTGCACAATGATGCATTGGTAATCTCTTTAAATGTATTAGACTTTAAAATCAAACATGTTCTTGTGGATCCAAGGAGTTCGTGCCAATATTATACAATGGAGGGTATTAGAGAAAGACAAGCTCACCGGAAGAATCATTCTGGCCACAAAACTCCTCGTCTAGTTTAACAAAGCAAGCATGACAACCCGAGGAGAGATCCTGTTGCCCACGAATGCCGAAGGGGTGATAAAGATGACCCTTTTCGAGGTAGTGGATGGTGATATGGGCTACAAAATTATCCTGGTAAGACCATGGTTGCACGAGATAAAGGTTGTGCCATCAACATATCACCGGTTGCTAAAATTCCCAACACCCGATGGAATTAAATAAATACGAGGTGACCAACCGGCGGCAAGGGAGATGAATGCAATGTTGGTATCTAGTAGCAAAGAGAAGGAGCATGCGTCATTGCAATTACAAGACCCGGTGCCTGCTCACGAGTCAAGCAAAGTCAACTAGAGGAAAGAGGCGTCGGAATCTTATCAGGTGTCAAGGTATTTCTAGGTACCAGAAGAGACGAACGCAACAAAATCCACATCGGGAGAGCTTGAGCAAGTTGCATTATTCGAAAATTTCTTGGTGAGGAAATTCTACTTTGGGACAGAACTGCACCCCGAACTAAGGTCTGGATTTATTGAATTTCTTAAATTTAACGTTGCTTTGCATGGTCGCATGCATATATGACAGGTATCTTGCCGGAAGTGGCCGTATACAAGCTAAGCTTGCATCCCAGCATTCCCCCGGTACGACTAAAAAAATGTCCTATTGCAGAGGCCAAAAACAAATTCGTCGAAGAAGAGGCAACTCGCCTACTTGATATCGGTTCAATCCAAGAGGTAAAGTATCCATACCGGCTAGCTAACATAGTAGTAATTCCAAAGAAGAATAATAAAGTTCGCATGTGCATACAGTATAAGGACTTAAATAAGGCGTGTCCAAAAGACGCGTTCCCATTTCCGAACATCGATAAAATGATTTATGTAAAGGCCGAGCATGAGTTAATGAGTTTCCTCGATGCTTACTCTGGGTATAACCAAATTAAGATAAACACTGAGGATCAGGAAAAAACTTCGTTCATAACGAATTTCAGCACATATTTCTATAATGTGGTGCTCTTCGGGCTAAAGAACGCTGAAGCCACTTATCAGCGGCTCGTACACAAAATGTTTGAAAACAAATAGGGAAAACCATGGAAGTTTACATAGATGATATGATTGTTAAGACTTTAAATGCAGGCGATCATCTTTAGCACTTTCAAGAAACTTTTGACATTTTAAGGAAGCATAACATGAAACTTAACCCCGAGAAGTGTGCATTCAGGGGTAGCACCTGCAAGTTCCTGGGATTCCTGGTGCCATAAAGGGGAATTGAGGTTAACCCCGACAAAATTAAAGCCATCGAAGACATCCCGAACTAGCTATCAATAGTAAAAGAGGTGCAAAGGCTCACAAGGAGATTGGCTGCTTTGAGCAGGTTCATTTCCGGGTCTTCAGGGAAATGCCACCATTTCTTCTCGTTACTAAAAAAGAAAAACAATTTTGAATGGACCCCGAAAAGCCAGCAAGTTTTGAGGTATTTGAAAAGGTATTTGTCAAGTTCTCTTTTACTATCAAAGCCGGAGGAAGACGAAAATTTGTTAATCTACATAGCAGTCTCGGAGATAGCGGTAAGCGCTATTTTGGTATGTGAGGATGAAGGTACGCAATCTCGCATCTATTACGTTAGTAGAATTTTAACGGGAGCAGAAACTCGCTACCCACATCTGGATAAGTTGACCTTAGCCCTCGTAGTCACCGCTCGGAAGCTAAAGCTATACTTCCAATGTCACCCAATAGCTGTGATGACCACCTTTCGCCTGCAGAATATCCTTCATAAACCCGAACTTTCGGGTAGGCTGGCCAAGTTGGCCGTCGAAATGAGTGAATTTTGCATATAATATAAACCTAAGACTGCGATTAAGTCGCAAATTTTGGCAGACTTTGTGGCCGATTTTAGTCTGGGATTATTACTTTTGGAAACCAAAGAAGCAGTAATGGTGTCAGAATCGACATTAGGAGTTTGGACCCTATTGACGAAAGGAGCTTCCAACGTAAAAGGGTCCAAGCTTGGCATAGTATTAACCATGCCTTCGAGAGAAACCCTAAGACATGCCATAAAAATGGTTCCTCTGAGTAACAATGAAGCAGAGTATGAAGCTTTGATTGCAGGGATCGAATTGTCCTGGAGACTAAATTCTGAGTTCATAGAAATCAAATGTGACTCCCAGCTGGTGGTAAATCGGGTCTACGAGATCTTCGAATCCAAAGAGGAACGCATGCAGCAGTACGTAGTGAAGGTCCGGGCTCTACTTTCTCGGTTCCGGCAGTGGTCAATTACGCATATCCTGAAGGAAGAAAATGTAGAAGCGGACGCATTAGATAACCTTGGATCGTCTACGGAATGAAGGGATCGGACTCCAGTACGGTCGTACAGCTTATGCACTTAGTTCTGGATGCAGATAGCTACTACGAGGTAAACTCGACTAAATTTGTCTGGGACTGGAAGAATGAGATCATTGATTACCTCAAGCACGGAAAGTTTCCTGAAGATCCCAAGGCATCCGGGACGCTGCGCACTAAAGCTGCACAGTATAGTTTCAAAGAAGGTCAATTGTACAGGAAATCTTTCCAAGTCCCGCTGGCCCAATATTTGGGAGCCTCCGAAGCTAATTATGTTATGCGAGAAGTCCACGAAGGGATATGTGGAAATCATTCGAGCGCAGATTGTTTAGTACTAAAATTGGTAAGAGTAGGATACTATTGGCCCCGAATGCAACAAGACGCCAAAGCTTTCGTTCAAAAATACGATAAGTGTCAACTCTACGCACCATTGGTACATCAACCAGCAGAACCATTGCATTTAGTTTTGTCTTCATGGCCATTAATGAAGTGAGGAATGGATATTGTCGGATCGCTGCCGTCGGCCCCTGGTAAGGTAAGGTTTTTTTTTTTGTTTTTTTATTTTAACTAACTATTTTTCTAAATGGATTGAAGCAGGTCCTTATCAGAAGATCGGTGAACGTGAAGTGGTGGATTTCTTGTGGAAGAATATAATTTGCAGATTTGGGATACAAAAAGAGATAGCCTCGACAACGGGCCATAATTTATAGACGCAAAAGTAACAAAATTCCTTGAAGACTTGAAAATCAAAAGGATCTCATCTTCTCCCTATCATCCGAACGCAAATGGTCAAGTGAAATCAAAGAATAAGGTGATTATACAAAATCACAAAAAGAGATTAGAAGCAGCTAAAGGCAAATGGCCTGAGGAACTGCCAGGTGTATTATGTGTGTACCAAAAAAACAGCCAAATCGAGCACGGGAGAGACTCCTTTTCCCTTGTGTACGGAGCAGAAGCTCTGATCCCGGTGGAAGTAAGGGAGCCTACCTTGAGATACTTCCGAGCGAATGAAGAAACAAACAATGAAGCAATGTTGGTTAATTTGGAGCAGGGACTCTGCGCATATAAGGATGGCAACTCAAAAACAGAGAATAGAAGATATTACAATCAAATACCCAACCTCAGTTATTTCAAAGTGGGAGACTTGGTTTTAAGGAAAGTGACTCAAAATACCCGGGATCTCAATGCATGGAAGCTAGGTCCAACATGGGAAGGCAAGTACCGGGTTTCAGCTGTCACTGGGAAAGGATCATACAAGTTGGAGAATCAATATGGAGAAAAGTTTCAAGCAATTGGAATGTGGCACATCTCAAGAGATACTATTGCTGATGAACATCACCTGTACTGAAAGTATGAGCTGCACTCTTTTTCCCTTCGTCCAGTTTTTGTCCCAAATGGATTTTTCTAGCAAGGTTTTTAACGAGGTATCAATGGAAAGCATACTACGAAGGAGGTTTCAATAGTAGCAATAAGTCTTTTTAATGACAAGGAACACAAGCAAAGAACCACTCCAGGGCGGTTAGATAGTCTTTTGATCGATAACAAATTTCGTACCGGGAAGTTAGGTTTGCTATCAAACAAAGATTACCCGACCGTTCACAAGTGCAAGCCACTAGGGGATTGTTAGATAATCTTTGGCTCGATAGCATAGATTCCTATGGGGAAGTAAAGTTTGTTACCGAACTGAAGATTATCTAGCAATTCACTAGTGGAATCCTCGAAGGTGTAAAACTTCCAGTGTTCAAATTTGTATTCTTCGCAATCGAACACTGGGGGGAACGATAGAAGGATACGGAAACAAATATTGCCACTTCAATCGGAATTAGAAACCCGAAAACATAATTGTGTCATTGGGACTGGGGACTGCGCGGCCAGCCCCGTAGAAACAAGTTGTACAAGTTAGCCACAAGAAATGGCAACTTTTTTTAGCACAACAAATGCTTATGTACTTTTGAAAATGGAAGTAATGAAGTAAAGTCCTTTTATTTCTATCTTGTTTCTTGTTTGAACGATGAATTGATTTTGTCATTTGAAAGTTAAATAAGCACTTTAAATGCTAGTGCTGTAATGAACACGAGACGTCCTCTTCAAGAGCACCGTAAATATAAGAGGGCCCTCTCTTATGAAAACCCTCACGATAAAGGGTTGATTTTTAAAGAAATTATGCCCGAAATCCAAATGCTTTTGGGAGAAAATACACCCAAAGCTTTGCACAATTAGACGCAAAAAGTAAACTTGCTCAAACATTTAAACGAAGAAAGACACGAAGATCAAACTTGCGCAAATATTTAAGTAAAAGTACGCAGAAATAACTTATACAGAAAACTGTTATTCTTTACAATAAATATGCCAAGCAGCACAAGTACAAAAGTTTGAAAAGGAAAGCAAAAAATTAAGCTGCTACATCTCCAAAACCCAGAGAAAGAGAAAAACCTACGCCCCAGGAGAAGTGGGTAGATCCGCCGCCGGTTTGATATTCTGGCCTTCAGCATCGTCACCTTCCGCTTCCTCTTCAGTTTCCGAGAACTCAGAACCATAACTAGAAGAATCGGTAGCATCGGGCTGGGCCGGTGGACCTCTTTTTGCAACACACTTGCTCACGGGCCTTAGCGATTTCGGCTTCAAAGTCAATAAGACCCGCTTTGGCCTCTTCCAAGATTTTTCTCCTCATGCTATACATAGAATGTGTTTTCTCAACAATGAGGGAAGCCGCTCGACGCTGAAGTTCTTCTTTAAGTTTATCAACCTCGACAGAAAGACTGTCCCGCACAAATCTAGTGGCCTGGAGGCTGACATCAAGGTCACGAACAGTTGAGCAAAAAACCTTGTTATGTTCTGTGACCTTCTTATGCCTTTCCTTCAACCGGGCATGCTTCTCTTCAGCCGCAACGATTTCTTCAGTTTTGGAGTGTAAGGCTGCCTCCAAGTTATTCAATCTTTCTATGGAAGCAGCCTCATGATCGGATGCAGTAAGAATGGCATTTTGAACCTCAACCCATTTGGCCTTAGCTTCTTCAAATTGAACCCTTAACTGGGTAGTCTCTTGGCCTCACTACGTCTTTCTCACTTTGCTGCAATTGAACCTCCAACTCCACGGCCTCGGCAACCCGTGCTTCCGGTTTTGAGAGACGAGCAGCGGTTTGATATCGCTCGGCCAATAGTTGATCCTGCTCGGAGATAAGTTTTTTCTTATCATGGATCAGCCTCTAAAGGTCCTCAGAAGCAAGGAAGTTGGCCTGTAAAAGTAAAATGCAAACTCAAAAACCTGCCATAACAAAGATAGAAGAAATAATCGAGAAAATGAGGATTATACCACTGTTGCGTTATGCATGGCATTATCCAGCTAACACTATCCCAAGAGAGTTTGAACTTTATTCCTATCTCTTTCTAAAGCAAAAGGTTTAAGATAGTTAGCAAGTTCCACCGGCCGGAATAACATATGGCATTCGGTGGAAACCGAGAGAGTAACGCTCCTCCTCCTTTGAGGATCTTCTGGAGGGGCAGCATAATTTTTCCCCAAGTTCTCATGAACTGGGGACTAGGGAAGAGGAACATTATTGTCTCGGGCAACTGCGACCGGTGGAGATGATGTAACAGTTGTTGGAGGCAGAAATAGAGTTGGTGAAGAAGCAGATGAAGCTGATGGCGTGGAAGCACGAGAAGTGGCTGCAGCAAGCGCGGTGCTGGTTGTTGGTTTCTCATCAACTGAAGATGGCAGGGACCCGGTACTCAGCCTCACGGTACCGGGTACGGAGACTCAGAAACGGGAGTTGGCATTTTCCACCATATCATACTCCCCTAGAGGGCCAAAACATCATCCTTGGTTGGTGTAACTAACTCAACAAATTGAGTATTATGTTGAGTCGATGAAGGTCGTCGTCTTCTATCATCACTAGATTCTCTATCATCATCAATAGCCACGATATCTATGGCCGGCTCGGGCACGGTGCTCAAAACCATAGCATCTGAAGACAGCTCGGGCACGACACTTCTTGCCCTTTTATATTTTCCCCCGGCCGCAGAGGAACGTCTATTTTTTGGTTGCTTGTTCTCCGGCCGGTGACATCGAAAAGAAGGACTTACACCAGAAGAAGGCCTAGAGATGCATGTTCGAGTAAACGCCTCCTGAAGCAGCCTCGCCGCATCAATAGGATTAGCCAAAACTTCCTCCTCGGGGACGACAACTGAGCCCTGGGTAGACGTGAATTCAACAAAGGAAAAAGGGGTTAATCGGCTTCTTTATACAAGAGGAAAACAACAAGTTGAGTTTAACTTACCATGATTTTTGGCCTTCCACCCGTATATGAGGTCTAGTTCTTTCTATGTGTGGGTTTCTGGCGTAGTAATGTCCAAAATCTTTTGGACCCACTGATCCAAACCTTCAACCCGCGGTGGAACCCACCGAGTCGCTGAAATAAGTGGAAGAAGAAGAGTCAATAACGATATGGGACGATCTTTAATGGAAAAAAAGAGAAATGGTGAACTTATGAGTGAGGTTCCATGATTCCAGAAAAGATGAAGTCGTTATCGGAATGATGTCACTAGTGGCGATTGCAACGAACTGTTCCATCCACTCACGGTCGTTGTCATCATCCATGCTAGATAGCAGAGCATGGTGGCCACACTTGTTGAAATTTACCATTTCCCCGCGGAAGATCTTGGGGGAATAGAGGTTCATCAACCGAGCTAGGGTAAGCTCCCCTCCCGTCTCCTGGAACAGGCACCGAAAACAAGTGACTGTCCTCCATACAAAAGAACTTACTTGTGCCAGGCATACATAATAGCGGATGCAGAACTCCACGATGACGGAGTCGAGCTCTGCACTCAAAGAGTATGGACCCAAAGTGAAGGGATACGTATAAAAATACGTAAAACCCTTCTTAGTTAATATTACCCGCTCCGCTAGATCAGGAGCGATAATGTCTAGATCTTGGCAATTGCAGTTTTCCTTCACAACAGGGATATTGGAATGACCGATAGAAGAAGAGTATCTGCCAACGGCCCAAGTGCGAAGATTTGCAGAAGGAAACTTTTCTTTAAAATCTTTGGTTGTGACAAGACTCTTTGGGATGATGGTGCTCAGTGTAGGGGGAACGATGTCATCAACTTTACCTTTGCTCTTTGAAAAACTAGGGTTTTGGAAGAAGAAGCCATTTTTATCGGAAAGGGAAGAAAGTTTTCTCTCGAGAAGAAGATCAAAGAAGGGTTGAAGACAAAGTATGAAGTTGAGTAAAGAGGGTTTGAGAAAGTTCGATATATTAAGAAGTGTAAATAGAGGAGTTAGATGTGTGTAAGCAAAGAAATAGGCGGCTAGAATTGTGGCTATAATTACCTCGATAACCGACAAAAGTGATGTTGAATCATACGGTAACGCATGTTTGAGGAATTAAATGCTGAGAGATGTACGTCTAATCAACTGTCAGAAACATTTCAGAGGGGGTTAGTGAGTTTCCCAGCAAAAAAAGTTATTTCTACCAACTTCACGATGACACAAAGTTATGCCACTGGAAAGTAGGGGGACTATCTGTGACGACCCGGCCCGTGGTCACGTGAGTTACCGCCCCGTTTCAACCATTTTCTGCTTCCTTATGTTTTATTATAAGAGTCTTGAGTGAATGAGTCGATTTGGATTGTGTTTTGGATGGAAATGAGACACATAGTCTCTTTAAGGAAGGTTTGTATTAGAAAAATCAACCGGATGTTGACTTGTGAGTTAGAGGGCTCAGATGTGATTTTCGGTGATTTGGTTAGCTTCGGGGGATGATTTGTGACTTAGGAGTGTGATCGGAATTGATTTTGGAGGTCCGGTGTAGAATTAGACTTGAATTGGCGAAGTTAGTATTTTAGCGAATTCCGGTTGATAGGTGAGATTTTGATCCGAGGGTCGAAATGGAATTCTGAGAGTCTCTATAGCTTCGTTAGGTGTTTTTGTATGTGTGTACAAAATTTCAGATCATTCGGAGGTGTTTTGGTCGGGTTTTTGATCAAATGCGTAATTCGGAAGTTTTGGAAGAACTTAGGCTTGAATCCGATGTAATTTTAGGGTTTTGGTGCTAATTGTGGTGTTTTGATGATTGGAGCAAGTTTGAATGATGTTTTAGGATGGGTTGGAACTTTTGGTTGAGGTCCTGGGGGCCTCGGGGTGATTTCGGATGACCATGGGGATGAAATTTGGACTTATGAGATTGCTGGTGTGCCTAGTTTCTGGTATTTCCGCATTTGCGGAAAAGGAACCGCAGATGCGGTTGCGCAGGTGCGGAAGGAAGGTACGCAGGTGTGAGTTCTTGGAAGGTTTGCTGTTTCCAGCGGTGCGGGCTTGGGGCCGCATCTGCGATGCCTCATATACGATAGATGAGTCGCAGAAGCGAATTGGCGTGGCCTTGGTATTTCCGCAGAAGCGGACAGGTATCCGCAGAAGCGGGATCCGCAAATGCGGAGAGATGACCGCAGAAGCGATCGTGGATTTAGTGAAGATCCGCAGAAGCAGAGGTATAACCGCAGAAGCGGTAGCCGCAAATGCAGTAAAGGAACCGCAGATGCGAAAATCACTGTTCAGAGAAGGGTTTGAAAGCTCATTTTGTTCCGCGAGCTTAAGTTCATTTCCACCATTTTTGATCGACCTTGAGAGCTCTTGGACGGAAATTGAAGGGGATTTCGACTAGGTGTGATTGGAGGTGAGTTCCTTGACCTAAATACGTGATTTAATGGTAGAATTAACGTGGAAATTTGTGGAAATTCATCAAAAGAGGGTAATACTAGGGCTTGGGAATTTTGTATTTCAAAGTGGAATTTGAGGGGTCAAATGGACTCCGATTTTGGTAATTTTGATATGTATAGACCCGTGGCGAGAAAAGGAATCCGGTGATGTTAATTTTCTGATTTTTCGAGAAGTGGGCCCGTGGCTCGGGTTTTGCCAATTTCGTGAATTTCGATGTTTTTCGAGTCTTTTCGATTGGGTTATATTCCCTTAGCCTATTGTAACGTATTCGTTGTGGTTTTGGCCAGATTCGACGCGCGAGGAGGTTGATTTGCGAGGCAAGGGCATAGCGAGCTAGGATTTTGGCCGGCTTGAGGTGAGTAATGGTTATAAATGATGTCCTGAGGGTTTGAAACCCCGGATTTGCACAACGTAGTGCTATGTTGAGGTGAGACACACGCTGCATGTTGAGCGTGGGGTCCATTACTACTGGGGATTTGGACTTGGTCCATCCCGATCGATGTTTCTACTGTATTTTTGACTGAGACTTAGCTAATATCATTATAGTCCGGGCTAGTTGCCATGTTTGGGGCCTTGTGCCGACCTGTAGAATCCTTAGGGGCATTGTACTGATTGACCTCACTTTACTTGTTAAAAATCATACCCTCAGTCAAGTCTCTAACTGTTTAATATAATATGAACCGGCTTTTGAAATAGCTAAACCAAAATGAGAGTAATATGTGGGCTGGGATCCCTATCTTATCTTAGTATGCCCGAGGGGCGAAGTTTATATTGACTGAGAGGGGTTGAGAATCCAATAGTGAGGATGATTGATATGTTATGGATCGGGTTGCACGCCGCAGCAAGGTATATATATATATATATGGATCGGGCTGCACGCCGCAGCAGTATACCTATATGGATCGGGCTGCACGCCGCAGCAGTATATTATATGGATCGGGCTGCACGCCGCAGCAGTATAACGCTTGGGCTGTAGGAGCCCCTCCGGAGTCTGCACACCCCCAGTGAGCGCAGTCGACTATTATTATTCGATCGGGCTGCACGCCGCAGCGATATATTTATTATTGGATCGGGCTGCACGCCGCAGCAATATATTTATTACGGATCGGGCTGCACGCCACAACGGTATATTTATGATTTCGGTTATTGTGAAAAGTATACGAGTTGAGTACTGGTTTAAAGGGTTCTGCCTGACTTCTTC
This sequence comes from Nicotiana attenuata, assembly GCF_001879085.1. Taxonomy (NCBI): domain Eukaryota; kingdom Viridiplantae; phylum Streptophyta; class Magnoliopsida; order Solanales; family Solanaceae; genus Nicotiana; species Nicotiana attenuata. The sequence goes on along the minus strand of NC_031995.1, from coordinate 98,439,059 downwards.
ATTTAGTTGCTGTTTAAATGTCCTTACTGCTTTGATATAGAACTGCTTAGTGCTTTTACGAGATTTCTTTCCGTCAGCCATTATTTATTATTATTACTCACTGGGTCGGAGTACTCACATTACTCCCTGCACCGTGTGTGCAGAAACAGGTATCCCTGAGGCGTAGTTCGAGCTATTTCTACTGTCCAGATTTCACCGGAGTCATCGAGGTAGCTGCATGGCGTCCGCAGACCCGATTTCTCCCTCTATCCTCTTTACTTTCAGTATTTTAGACTATCTCTTGTTTAGGCTGTTTCTCAGACTTGTATTAGAGGCTCTTGACTCGTGACACCGGATCGGTGGGCTATGTAGTGATGTTACCTTGATTTGCGCACATTTTATCTTCTGTTGCAAATTTCTATTCATGTTAATTTGGTATTTAAACCCTGTTAGTTGGTAATGAACTCTATATGAGGGATTGAGAGTGCTGAATTGGTCGGGCTTGCCTAGCATTGTGTTGGGCGCCATCACGACCGGGGTTGGGGTCGTGACAAGTTGGTATCAGAGCCTAGGTTACTAGGTCTCGCGAGTCGTGAGCCGGTTTAGTAAAATTCCACATTCTTGAAATTCTTGTCGTGCAAACTTGTTGATCCGAATACTAAACTTCTCCTTATTCTATTCTCTCACAGATGGTGAGGACACGAGCTACCGGATGTGACGGACGACCACTAGTGCCACCTACTGAGGCCACCAGAGGCCGTGGACGCGGTCGTGGTCGTGGCCGAGGCAGAGCAACGAGGGTAGCATCTATTGATCCACCAGCTACCCCAGTTCCGGTTCAGGCTCCAGCAGTACCAGCTCAGACACTGGCTGTGCCCATAGTGATTCCTGGCCTTCAGGAGACATTAGCTCAGATCTTGACAGTGTGCACGGGCCTGGCTCAGGTGGTTTCAGCCACCACAGCAGCAGTACCTACTTCACAGGCCGGGGGAGGCAATCAGACCCCCGCTGCTCGCACACCTGAGCAGGTAGTGCAGGGATTACAAACTCCAGAGGCACCTCCAGCTCAGCCAGTGGTACCAGTGCAGGAGTTCAGGGTTCCAGTTATGCCCGAGGACGAGCAGCGTCGCCTCGAGAGGTTTGGTAGACTCCAGCCTCCGACATTTAGTGGAGCTGAGGGCGAGGATGCCCAGGGTTTTCTTGACAGATGTCAGTGAATGCTCCGTACAGCGGGGATTCTTGAGTCCAATGGTGTGGCTTTTGCTACTTTTCAGTTTACTTGAGCTGCCTTCACTTGGTGGGAGGCATATGAGCGGCGTAGGCCGGTTGGTGCAGCACCTTTGACTTGGCAGGAGTTCTCCACTCTCTTCTTGGAGAAGTATGTACCGCAGTCTCGCAGAGAGGAGCTGCGCAGACAGTTTGAGGGATTACTGCAGGGAGATATGACAGTGTCCCAGTATGAGATGAGATTTTCTGAGTTGTCTCGTCATGCAGTTTGGTTGGTTCCGACGGATCGTGAGCGTATCCGGAGGTTTGTTGATGGTCTCACCTATCCTCTTCGTGTTCTTATGACTAGGGAGCGAGTGCTTGGTGCCACATTCGAGGAGGTGGTTGATATAGCCCGAGAGATTGAGGCGGTTTGCCGTCAGGATCTAGATGAGAGGGAGGCTAAGAGGCCTCGAGGTTCTGGTAGTTACAGTGGCACTCCTTTGAGGGACCAGTTCCAGCAGGGTCAGGGTCGTTCTTTCAGGCCCGCTTAGTCAGCTCGACCCGAGTATCGAGGAGGATCTTCAGGTCGTGGTTATCAGGGTTCTCAGCATAGTCAGCCATCTCTCAGTGCTCTTCCAGCACAGAGTTCGTCTCATGCTCCGTCTGCTCAGGGTTCTTCCAGGCTGAGTGCATCAGCTAGTCACTCTGGCGCGAGGGGTTCCTTTCAGTCCCAGTTCCCAGCACCCGGGAGTTGCTATGAGTGTGGAGAGTTCGGGCATATGCGGAGGGAGTGTCCTCGTCGTGCTGCTAGCTTATCTCAGCAGAGGGGTGAGCCCTCATCTTCTGGTCCAGTTTCTTCAGCACCCGCCCCGCCAGCTAGGGGTGAGGGTCAGGCAGCCAGGGGCCGCCCCAAAGGTGCAGGTCGATCGGGCGGTGGTCAGGCTTGCTTTTATGCTCTTCAGGGCAGGACATATGCTATTGCTTCGGATGCCGTGATTACAGGTATTATTTTAGTCTGCCACAGAGATGCCTCAGTCTTATTCGATCCCGGTTCCACCTATTCCTATGTGCCTTCATATTTTGCTCATCATTTGGGTGCGACCCGAGGGTGTCTTGCTTTACCTGTTCATGTATCTATCTCGGTGGGGGATACTATTGTTGTAGACCATGTATATCGGTCATGTTTGGTGACTATTGGGGGTCTGGAGACCCGAGTTGATTTACTGCTATTGAGCATGGTGGATTTCGATGTTATTTTGGGCATGGACTGGCTATCTCCGTGTCATGCTATTCTAGACTGTCATGCTAAGACAGTCACCTTAGCTATACCGGGTGTTCCGAGGATCGAGCATCGTGGCATGACTGACTATGTTCCTAGTAGGGTGATCTCATTCCTAAAGGCCCAGCGTATGGTTGGGAAGGGTTGTCTTTCATATTTGGCATTTGTGAGGGATGTGGGAGCCGAGACTCCTAGCATTGATTCGGTCCCGGTTGTAAGGGAGTTTCCAGATGTGTTTCCTGCAGACCTGTCGGGCATGCCGCCGGATAGGGACATTGATTTTGGTATTGAACTGGTGCCGGGAACTCAGCCCATTTCCATTCTGCCATATCGTATGGCACCAGCAGAGTTGAAAGAATTAAAGGATCAGCTTCAGGAACTCCTAGATAAGGGGTTCATTCGGCTGAGTGTGTCACCGTGGGGTGCACCGGTTCTATTTGTGAAGAAGAAAGATGGCACCATGAGGATGTGCATTGACTACACGCAATTGAACAAAGTAACAGTGAATAACAAGTACCCCCTGCCTCGTATTGATGATTTATTTAACCAGCTTCAGGGAGCGAGGGTGTTCTCCAAGATTGACCTCCGTTCGGGCTATCACCGGTTGAAGATCAGGGATTCAAATATTATGAAGACTGCTTTCAGGACTAGATATGGGCACTATGTGTTTCTTGTTATGTCCTTTGGGCTGACTAATGCCCCAGCAGCATTCATGCATTTGATGAACAGTGTGTTTCGGCCGTATCTGGATTCGTTCATTATTGTTTTTATTGATGATATTTTGGTGTACCCGCGTAGCCAGGAGGCACGCGCAACATTTGTGAGTTGTATTGCATAGATTGAGGGAGGAGAAGCTTTATGCAAAGTTCTCCAAGTGTGAGCTTTGGCTCAGCTCAGTAGCTTTCTTGGGGCACGTGGTGTCCAGCGAGGGTATTCAGGTCGACACGAAGAAGATAGAGGCAGTTCAGAGTTGGCCTAGACCGACCTCAGCCACGGAGATTCGTAGTTTCCTTGGGTTGGCAGGTTATTATCGCAGGTTTGTTCAGGGATTTTCCTCTATTGCATCGCCCTTGACAAAGTTGACGCAGAAGGGTGCTCCATTTGTATGGTCGGACGAGTGCTAGGAGAGCTTTCAGAAGCTCAAGACAGCTTTGACCACGGCTCCAGTGTTGGTTTTGCCATCAGCTTCAGGTTCTTACACTGTATATTGTGATGCTTCGAGAGTTGGGATCGGATGTGTATTGATGCAGGAGGGTAGAGTTATTGCATATGCTTCTCGCCAGTTGAAGCCCCACGAGAAGAACTACCCTGTACATGATTTGGAGTTGGCTGCTATAGTTCATGCTTTGAAGATTTGGAGGCACTACTTGTATGGCGTATCTTGTGAGGTATTCACTGATCATCGTAGTCTTCAGCATCTATTCAAGCAAAAGGATCTTAATTTGAGGCAGCGGAGGTGGCTAGAGTTACTCAAGGATTATGATATTACCATTCTGTATCACCCGGGGAAGGCCAATGTAGTGGCCGATGCTTTGAGCCGAAAGGCGGTTAGTATGGGGAGTTTGGCGTATATTCCAGTTGGGGAGAGGCCCTTTGCAGTTGATGTCCAGGCTTTGGCCAATCGGATGGTGAGATTAGATATTTCGGAGCCTAGTCGGGTGTTGGCTTGTGTGGTTTCTCGATCTTCCTTGTATGATCGCATCAGAGAGCACCAGTATGATGATCCGCATTTGCTTGTCCTTAAGGACAGGGTTCAGCATGATGATGCCAGGGATGTGACCATTGGTGATGATGGCGTGTTGAGGAAGCAGGGCCGGATTTGTGTGCCCAATGTGGATGGGCTTCGGGAGTTGATATTGGAAGAGGCCCACAGCTCGCGGTATTCCATTCATCCGGGTGCCGCAAAGATGTATCAGGATTTGAGGCAACACTATTGGTGGAGAAGGATGAAGAAGGACATAGTAGGGTTTGTAGCTCGGTGTCTCAACTGTCAGCAGGTAAAGTACGAGCATCAGAGGTCGGGCGGTGTACTTCAGCGGATGATTATTCCAGAGTGGAAGTGGGAGAGGATTACTATGGATTTTGTGAGTGGTCTCCCTCGGACTTTGAAGAAGTTCGATTCGATTTGGGTGATTGTGGACCGGCTGACCAAGTCTGCGCACTTCATTCCAGTATGTACTACCTATTCTTCGAAGCGGCTGGCCCTTTATCTGGGAGATTGTCCGATTGCATGGGGTTCCAGTGTCTATTATCTCAGATAGGGGTACTCAGTTCAGTTCTCAGTTCTGGAAGACTTTTTAGCGAGAGTTGGGTACACAGGTGGAGCTGAGCACAGCGTTTCATCCTCAGATGAACGGGCAGTCCGAGCGTACTATTCAGATATTGGAGGATATGCTGCGTGCCTGTGTTATTGATTTCGGGGGTTCTTGGGATGAGTTTTTGCCGCTTGCCGAGTTTGCCTACAACAACAGTTATCAGTCGAGCATTCAGATGGCTCCGTATGAGGCGTTGTATGGGAGGCGGTGTAGATCTCCGGTTGGATGGTTCGAGCCCGGCGAGGCTAGGTTATTGGGAACAGAGATGGTTCAGGATGCCTTAGAGAAGGTGAAGCTGATTCAGGAGAGGCTTCGTACAATATAGTCGCGTCAGAAGAGTTATGCGGATCGGAAGGTTCGGGATGTGTCATATATGGTGGTTGAGAAGGTCTTGCTGAAGGTTTCGCCCATGAAGGGTGTCATGCAATTTGGAAAGAAAGGGAAGCTGAGTCCGCGGTTTTTGGGACCTTTTGAGGTACTTAGGAGGATTGGGGAGGTGGCTTATGAGCTTGCCTTGCCACCCAGCTTGTCGGGCGTGCATCCGGTATTTCATGTATCCATGCTCCGGAAGTATGTTGGGGACCCGTCTCATTTATTGGATTTCAGCACTGTTCAGTTGGATGATGATTTGACCTATGATATGGAGCCAGTGGCTATTTTGGGTCGTCAGGTTCGAAAGTTGAGATCAAAGGATATAGCTTAGGTAAAGGTGCAGCGGAGAGGTCGGCCCGTGGAGGAGGCTACTTGGGAGACCGAGCGGGAGATGCGGAGCAGATATCCTCACCTGTTTGAGACTTCAGGTATGTTTCTTGACCCGCTCGAGGACGAGCGTTTGTTTTAGTTGGGGAGGATGTGACGACCCAGCCCGTCGTCACGTGAGTTACCGCCCCGTTTCCCCCATTTTTTGCTTCCTTATGTTTTATTATAAGAGTCTTGAGTGAATGAGTCGATTTGGATTGGTTTTGGATGGAAATGAGACACATAGTCTCTTTAAGGAAGGTTTGTATTAGAAAAGTCAACCGGATGTTGACTTGTGAGTTAGAGGGCTCGGATGTGATTTCCGGTGATTTGGTTAGCTTCGGGGGATGATTTGTGACTTAGGAGTGTGACCGGAATTGATTTTGGAGGTCCGGTGTAGAATTAGGCTTGAATTGGCGAAGTTAGTATTTTGGTGAATTCCGGTTGATAGGTGAGATTTTGATCTGAGGGTCGGAATGCTATTCCGAGAGTTTCTGTAGCTTCGTTAGGTGATTTTGGATGTGTGTACAAAATTTCAGATCATTCGGAGGTGTTTTGTTCGGGTTTTTGATCAAATGCGTAATTCGGAAGTTTTGGAAGAACTTAGGCTTGAATCCGATGTAATTTTAGGGTTTTTTGTTAATTGTGGTGTTTTGATGATTGGAGAAAGTTTTGATGATGTTTTAGGATGGGTTGGCACTTTTGATTGATGTCCCGGGGGCCTCGAGGTGATTTCGGATGGCCATCCGGATGAAATTTGGACTTATGAGATTGCTGGTGTGCCTGGTTTCTGGTATTTCCGCATCCGCAGAAAAGGAACCGCAGATGCAGTTGCGCAGGTGCGGAAGGAAGGTACGTAGGTGCGAGTTCTTGGAAGGTTTGTTGTTTCCGCAGCAGAAGCGAATTGGCGTGGCCTTGGTATTTCCGCAGAAGCGGGATCTGCAAATGTGGAGAGATGACCGCAGGAGCGATCGTGGACTTAATGGAGATCCGCAGAAGCGAAGGTATAACCGCAGAAGCGATAGCCGCAAATGCGGTAAAGGAACCACAGATGCGAAAATCATTGTTCAGAGAAGGGTTTTAAAGCTCATTTTGTTCCGCGAGCTTAAGTTCATTTCCACCATTTTTGATCGACATTGAGAGCTATTGGACGGAAATTGAAGGGGATTTCGACTAGGTGTGATTGGAGGTGAGTTCCTTGACCTAAATACGTGATTTAATGGTAGAATTAACGTGAAATTTGTGGAAATTCATCAAAAGAGGGTAAAGCTAGGGCTTGGGAATTTGGTGTTTCAAAGTGGAATTTGAGGGGTCAAATGGACTCCGATTTTGGTAATTTTGATATGTATAGACTCTTGGCGAGATAAGGAATCCGGTGATGTTCATTTTCTGATTTTTCGAGAAGTGGGCCCGTGGCTCGGGTTTTTGCCAATTTCGTGAATTTTGATGTTTTTCGAGTCTTTTCTATTGGGTTATATTCCCTTAGCCTATTGTAACGTATTCGTTGTGGTTTTGGCTAGATTCGACACGCGAGGAGGTTGATTTGCGAGGCAAGGGCATAGCGAGCTAGGATTTTGGCCGGCTTGAGGTGAGTAATAGTAATAAATGATGTCCTGAGGGTTTGAAACCCCAGATTTGCACAACGTAGTGCAATATTAGGTAAGGCACACGCTGCATGTTGAGCGTGGGTCCATTACTACTGGGGATTTGGACTAGGTCCATCCCGATCAATGTTTCTACTGTATTTTTGACTGAGACTTAGCTAATATCATTATAGTCTGGGCTAGTTGCCATGTTTGGGGCCTTGTGCCGACCTGTAGAACCCTTAGGGGCATTGTACTGATTGACCTCACTTTACTTGTTAAAAAAATCATACCCTCAGTCATGTCTCTAACTGTTTAATAAAATATGAACCGGCTTTGAAATAGCTAAACCAAAATGAGAGTAATATGTGGGCTGGGATTCCTATCTTATCTTAGTATGCCCGAGGGGCGAAGTTTATATTGACTGAGAGGGGTTGAGAACCCAATAGTGAGGATGACTGATATGTTATGGATCGGGCTGCACGCCGCAGCAAGGTATATGTATATATGGATCGGGTTGCACGCCGCAGCAGTATACCTATATGGATCGGGCTGCACGCCGCAGCAGTATATTATATGGATCAGGCTGCACGCCGCAGCAGTATAGCGTTTGGGCTGTAGGAGCCCCTCCGGAGTCTGCACACCCCCAGTGAGCGCAATTGACTATTATTATTGGATCGGGTTGCACGTCGCAACAATATATTTATTACGGATCGAGCTGCACGCCGCAGCGATATATTTATGATTTCGGTTATTGTGAAAAGCATACGAGTTGAGTACTGGTTTAAAGGGTTCTGCCTGACTTCTTCATTTAGTTGTTGTTTAAATGTCCTTACTGCTTTGATATAGAACTGCTTAGTGCTTTTACGAGATTTCTTTCCGTNTGTATATATATATATATATATATATATATATATATATATATATATATATATATATATATATATATGGATCGGGTTGCACGCCGCAGCAGTATACCTATATGGATCGGGCTGCATGCCGCAATAGTATACCTATATGGATCGGGCTGCACGCCGCATCAGTATAGCGCTTGGGCTGTAGGAGCCCCTCCGGAGTCTGCACACCCCCAGTGAGCGCAGTCGACTATTATTATTGGATCGGGCTGCACGCCGCAGCAATATCTTTATTACGGATCGGGCTGCACGTCGCAGCGGTATATTTATGATTTCGGTTATTGTGAAAAGTATACGAGTTGAGTACTGGTTTAAAGGGTTCTGCCTCACTTCTTCATTTAGTTGCTTTTTAAATGTCCTTACTGCTTTGATATAGAACTGCTTAGTGCTTTTATGAGATTTCTTTCCGTCAGCCATTATTTATTATTATTACTCACTGGGTCGGAGTACTCACATTACTCCCTGCACCGTGTGTGCAGATGCAGGTATCCCTGAGGCGTAGTTCGAGCTATTTCTGCTGTCCAGATTTCACCGGCGTCATCGAGGTAGCTGCATGCATCCGCAGACCCGATTTCTCCCTCTATCCTCTTTACTTTCAGTATTTTAGACTATCTCTTGTTTAGGCTGTTTCTCAGACTTGTATTAGAGGCTCTTGACTCGTGACACCGGATCGGTGGGCTATGTAGTGATGTTACCTTGATTTCCGCATATTTTATCTTCTGTTGCAAATTTCTATTCATGTTAATTTGGTATTTAAACCCTGTTAGTTGGTAATGAACTCTATATGAGGGATTGAGAGTGCTGAATTGGTCGGGCTTGCCTAGCATTGTGTTGGGCGTCATCACGACCGGGGTTGGGGTCGTGACACTATCTGTATATGGTAAAATATGTTTATATTAAATTATCGCATGAGGAAGTGACATGTGGAGCTAAAGACAGAAGATAGTTGAATCCGAAGCAGTGATCATGTCTGTTACCGGTGAGAATGACACTCATGTATGAAGATGAAATAAATATGCTTTCCACCCGGTAGCATTTAATGATGAATATTTTACAGCATTAAGTACACGGCCCGTTACAAGGAATATGGCATTTACTGCCCGCCGTTACACATTTCTTCAATATCCCTCATAATAGACATTAAAAAGGGGTTTGATCCTAGGACCTTGTTCCCTATATGCAGCTATAAATAGTGAGCTCTATTATCATTGTAAGGGAGACGAATTTTCTGACAAACATATGCTACACTCTATTCAAAGCTCAATATAATTTTGTCTTCTTGTTTACTGATATTGTTGCTATTGTCCCCGGAAGCCCTGCTCACGGAATTACAATTTCTGCTATTTTATCTCCATCTCAAGGCTAAGTATTGCATTTCTGTTTAATTCATCTATTATTTTAGGATCAAATTAATTCACTTGTCTATAAATCACATATAAATTCAACTGTATTGTTTTACCGGTAATTAGTGAGAGCTAGTAGTTAAATGAACGAATGATCAAGATACATACAAGATAGTCGATATACCATCCTTACTAAAAGAAAAATAAAAATAATATATTAAATTTTGTTAAATAAATCTAAGGCCTCTTAGTGAGGTTTGGGTTTAGGCCACCAATACTGTTGAACCGACGAACGAATCATAACAACAATATATTCAGTATATTGTCTAGGTGGTGAGAATGAATTAAAATCAAGAATTAATCAACAGCACCTTATACTCGAGCGGGAGGAACAACACGGATTGAAGAGTGACAATTACAAGGTCTAGGGGTGTGAGAGTCCACATAAAAGATGCAACAGAAACAATAGCAGAGTTCACTTTGAAAACAATCTTCTTCAGTATTTTAGTCCTGGAATTGTCAATGGATTCCAGCTTGTAGCTTTGTAAGAATATCTGCCGTTTTCTTGCTCGTTCCCTTCTGTAGCTAAGTGAGCGCAATATTATTGGACTTCTGATCTGCTGCTTTCGAGTACCGATCCTTTGCAGCTTCATACTTATATTCCTTCGCCTATATTGACTATGATCATCATCACAAACAATTTCAGTTTCCTTTCCTGATTTGCCGATTTGTGATTGATCCAACGGCTCGTATCCATCGATCCTTCTGCTGAAACGCAAAGGCCTACTCCTTACTAAACTGTTCATGGCTGATCAAACTTGAAAAAAACTCTAGGAAATGATAGCTTGATGACTAGGTTGTAAGTAATTAGCTAGGACTATGTATACAATGTGCAGACAACAACAAATCAACGAGGATAGATAAATATTAAGCTTTTTTATTAGATTTAATTAATTATATTAAAATGTGTTAAATATGAGATTTGAATAGTATGGTTACCATTTTTGTTAATCTTATTTCCGTTTCGTGGAGGCGGGATCTCTAGATTCTAGAATGATTGGGTAAGTGATGAATGCAATATTAAACTACTAGTCAAACTCGACAATTCAGAACATATAGTAAGGCTAGGGGTGTCAAATGGGCGAGTTGGGTCGATTTTGGGCGGGTCAAAATGGGACGAGTCAATAAATAGGCGGGTCATTGATCCGCCCAAGAGTTACTTGGCCTTAGATGGGCTGGATCAATATGGACTAAAATTTGGGTCATAGCACAACCCGCCCAACTCTTACCGTGCTTTAATGAATATGTATTGTTATCTTATGAATTACATAATTACTAAATAAGACTTTTTCCTTTTGTTATGGTCATATATAACATATCAAACAAAAAAAAAGTTATTTCTATGATATTTTGACAAAGTTACTCATAGATAGTTTAGGCTAAAAATCAGGTCAATTTTAAATGGATTAGACCAAGATAAGCTGAGTTTAACAAATGGGCGATTCAATAATGGAATTTTTACCTCCTATAGCAAAGGTTAACACCTTATTTATTTTAAATAAATACCATTTAAAAAAATTATATTCTATAAATACCTTTTAAGGTTTATATCAAAATATTTAATTTTGGTTACCTCCTAGCCCTAAGCCACTAAATACGCTAATCAGTTACACTATTTTCTTTCTCTCTCTACTTTGATACATCCCATTATCTCCCCATCCCATTAAAATTTTCGATCTCCTCCTCCTTCCACCGGATTGGTGCAAAACCCACTTCAAAAATTGCTCCGGCTCCCGCATCCGGTTGAGAGACCGGCCTTTTCCGACAACGGGAGCACTCCGAACAGTCTCTGAGACCGGCCTTAGAGCCATCAATTGGCTCGCTGTAACCTTTAATCGACACCTCTGAAGTAGTCATTTTTCTTATACTAATTCTCAACATAGATCTCACATCTCCAAGCACAAATTAATTATCAACAAAATGAAACTTACTTCTCACAAATTAGCAAGTAATCAAGTGATGTCCTTATCAAAGTCAAACAGAGTGTGCAGAATCTTCAAATACAACGAGATACATTCAAATTTCTTATGGAATTATGGTCGGAATCCGATGGGTCGTCGGTCTGAAGTTTGAGGTTGAGCAATTTGAAGATTGTGTTACCTTTTTTTTAAGAGCATTTCAATGTATCTCGCTGTATTTCTATGTATTTCATTGTATTCACTATCTTTTTTTCATTGTAATTCAATGTATCTCGNGATCGAGGTTAGGCTTGGCACTTACTGGGCATCGCTGTGGTGTACTCATGCCCTTTCCTGCACATGTTTTTCGTGTGCAGATCCAGGTTCTTCTGCTCAGCCGTTCTATCAGTGAGGCATGCGATATTAGAGACTTCGAGGTATATCTGCCGCGTCCGCAGACCTAGAAGTCCCTCTCTATTCTTCCCTTTTACTTTAGACTTCCTGTATTTACTTTTGATTAGACATTCTGGAGTTAGAACACTATGTAGTTTTCTCTAGCTTGTGATTCATGAGATTCTGGGTTTTGGGAGTTTTTGATTCAGTTTGAGAGTGTGTTATTGTATATGCCAGGCGGCATTCTTAAACTCTTTTATTTTTTTTTACCCGTAACTTGTTAGTTTCGTGTTTTATTTTCCTTTTACCGCAATTTGTTAGGCTTACCTAGTCGTAGAGACTAGGTGCCGTCACGACAGTTCACGGAGGGAGAACTTGGGTCGTGACAAGTTGGTATCAGAGCTCTAGGTTCATAGGAGTCATGAATCACAAGCTAATTTATTAGAGTCTTGCGGATCGATACGGAGACGTCTGTACTTATCTACGAGAGGCTATGTAACTATTAGGAATATTCCACTTCATTTGATTTCCTTGTCGTGCCAGATTTTGATATTGAAAATTCTAAACCTCTGTCTTTTATTCTCTCCCAGATGGTGAGAACACGTGCTACCGGAGATGACCAGGAACCCGCGCCCCCTGCTAGAGCCGTCAGAGGTCGGGGCCGGGGTAGAGCCCGAGGACGCGCACCTGGTGCAGCCAGAGCACCCGTGCGAGCTGCTACAGAGGAGCCACCAGCAGCTCCAGCCGGAGCCCAGGCGCCTGATACGCCTGCTGCTACAACTCCGGCTCTCTAGGAGACTCGTGCACATTTCATAAGTATGTACACCACTCTAGCTCAGACAGGGTTGCTTCCCCTTGCTGCAGCCACATCTCAGGTCGGGGGAGGAGCACAGACTCCTGCCGCCCGCACTCCTGAGCAGCGAGTACAGGTCGAGCAGGTCCTAGAGGTTATACCGGTACCGCCTGTAGCCCCAGTTCAGCTCGAGGATAGGGTAGTAGCTTCAGAGGAGGAGCAGAGGAGGCTTGAGAGGTTCAAGAAGTACCAGCCTCCTACATTCAGTGGTCTAGCATCGAAGGATGCTTAGGTATTTCTAGAGGAGTGATATCGTATCCTCCGCACTATGGGTATATCAGGATCGAGTGGGGTTTCTTTCACTGCCCTCCAACTGCGAGGAGCAGCCTATCAGTGGTGGTGTACTTTTGAGCTGGACAGTCCAGCTGAGGCAGCTTCCCTGACATGGACTCAGTTTTCAGATATGTTCTTGAGAGAGTATGTCCCTCAGAGCCTCAAGGACGCATGGTGTGCAGAGTGTGAGCATTTGCGCCAAGTTACTATGATTGTTTCGGAGTATGCTGTCCTTTTCACTGACTTAGCTAGGCATGCACCAACCTTGGTTTCTACGATTTGCGAGAGAGTTCTCCGATTTATTGAGGGGCTTATTCCCGGCATCAGATCTAGCATGGCCCGGGAGTTGGAGATGGATATCTCTTATCAGCAGGCGGTGAGTATTGCTAGGAGAGTAGAGGGCATGCACGTTCGGGATATAGAGGAGAGAGAGGCCAAGATGTAGCGACCCGGCCGATCGTTTCATAAGTTACCGCTCCGTTTTCCCCATTTCTGCTTCTTTATGCTCTGTTTATCCGTGTTATGTGGTATCGGGTTAGTCGGTTCGGATCGGGAATGGTTTTGGTAAGGTTTGAGACACTTGGTCTCTTTTGAGTGAGCTTAAGTTGGAAAAGTCAACCGGATGTTGACTTATGTGATAAAGGGCTCGGATGTGAATTCCGATGGATCGGATAGCTTCGGGAGGTGATTTGGGACTTAGGAGTGTGATCGGAACGTGTTTTGGAGGTCCGTAGTGGATTTAGGCTTGAATTGGCGAAATTGGAATTTTGGCGTTTTCCGGTGGATAGGTGAGATTTTGATATAAGTGTCTGAATGGAATTCCGGGAGTTGCAGTAGGTCTGTTGTGTTATTTGGGATGTGTGTGCAAAATTTTAGGTCATTCGGACGCGGTTTGGTAGACTTTTTGATCAAAAGCGAAATTCGGAAGTTTAAGAGTTCTTAGGCTTGAATCCGATGTGTTTTGGTTGTTTTGATGTTGTTTGAGGTGTTTTGAAGATTGGTATAAGTTTTGATGGTGGTATATGACTTGTTTGTGCTTTTGGTTTGGGTCCCGGGGGCCTCGGAGTGATTTTGGATGGTTGTCGGGAAGATAGGAATTTGGAAATGGCAGCTGAAGCTAAGTCTGCTATCATAACCGCACCTGCGGCTAGGGGACCACAGGTGCGTGCTTGCAGAAGCGCCCAATGGGTCGCAGATGCGGAAAAAGGGCCATGGGGCTGGAACCGCAGAAGTGGCTGTTTGAGCGCACGGTTGCTCGATCGCAGATGCGGTGCTCCTGACCACATAAGCGGTAGCGCGGAAGCGGAGTTTGGGCCGCAGGTGCGAAAAGCCTGGGCTAGAAGGTATAAATGATTTCCTTCGCGATTTTTGAGTTTTTCTTCACCATTTTCATGCGGGTTTGAGCTTGAGGGAGCTATTTGAAGAGGGATTTCATAGAGGTAAGGTTTTTGGACCCGAAACTCGTTTCTATGGTGTAATTTCACTGATTTGGCTTGGAAATTAAGGGTTAAAAATCGGGAAACTAGGGCTTGATATTGGAGACCTTTGAGCAAGAGTTTGAGGGGTCATTTGTGGTCGGATTTTAATACTTTTGATATGCATGAACTCGTGGGGAGATAAGGAGTCTACTGATGTAAATTTTATCGAATTCCGAGACGTGGGCCCGAGGGTCGGGTTGGACCAATTTCGGGATTTTTGGTATAATTTGATATTTTCGCATGGGCTTCGTTCCCTTTAGGGGTGGGCATTCGGTATTTCGGTTCGGTATTTAAGAATTTCGGTTCGGTATTTGGTATTCGGTTTATCAATTGTGTATACCAAATACCATACCAAAGTATTTCGGTACGGTTCGGTATTTCTTATTTTGGTTCGGTACGGTTTCGGTTTAATAATCGCTGAATAAGCAATGTTAAATTCAATACTAACTTACTAAGCAGCAAGCAACAGTGCACCACAATTCTAGGCAACACTAAGTCAGTAACGAGTGAAAGAATCTGTTCCGATAAGCAACAGTGCACATGCACACATAAACATATCTGTACACAACGATTAACGAGGGCAACATCTTCAGTTCTTCACAGTGCACTGCACAATTCAAACTTCAAAGCTGCCAATTCAAAGTGCACATTGCATAATTCAAAGCTGCCAATTCTTCCTAACTCACAAGTCATAAATAACCACAATTCGAATCTGCCAATTGACCAATTCTGCCTAACTCACAAATAACCACAATTAAAGTTTAACAATTAACCGAGTGCAGCAGAATTAAACAAAAACAGAGACTAACAGTGCAACAGTCGCAACAGAATTAACTTAGTCTTAGCAGTGCAACAGTAGCAGCAGACTCTAACAATAACAACAGAATTAAACACAGTGCAACAAAAACAGAGAGGGCATCCCTCAATTCAAGTTTACACTAATAGTCTCGAATCAACTTAGTCTTAATTCTTAAAGACGGATTCCAGGAAGACGCTCAAGACAACGCCTAATATGGTCCCTTAAAGCAGATGTTCCATGCCACTTTGGATGAACATTATAGACTTGACCACAACGCTTGCACTCTACTTTGCGAACTTCTCCATTATCTTCTTTCACCTCAAAGTGTTCCCAAATATCAGAGCGTACTTTGGGAGCACGGGGCATGATTGCACTTGAACCTAAAAAAAATATAAATCATAAGTTAGAATATTATATTTTGATGATAATAAAACAAAACTACAAAAGTATATCACCAAACAAATAGAGTATTAAACTTACCACTCAAGTTGCAAGTTGCAACTATACATCAAACAATGCTAGTAGTGCTTCCATTATTTTCCATATCTAAAGATAATTCGACCAAATATGTCATACAAATAAAAAGGTATGATATATTATTTTGAACTAAAATACACACAAAATATTAAAGCTTACCAAGCTCGAGTTCCTCAAGATACTTCAAGTCTTCTTCAACACTAATAGGATTCTTCTCTTCTCTTCTCTAAGCCAATCTTGAACACAAATAAGAGCTTGCACACATTTAGGAGTCAATGAACTCCTAAATGAATCAAGAATACGGCCACCGGTGCTAAATGCGCATTCCGACGCCACACTAGAAATTGGAATGGTCAACACATCACGAGCCAACTCCGAAATAATAGGAAATTTAGGAGCATGTATTTTCCACCAACTCAAGATATCAAATTCTTCACTAAAAGGCTCTTGTTCTTCACTAATGTATTTATCCAACTCCGATTTAGCACCCCCACTTCCATTGTCTTCCTTTTGTTTCTTCAAGCTAAGCTTCGTCCTTATTTTTTATGCAGTTATAACACTCCCACTAGATGTATTAGATGTGATGTTAGATGAAGTAGAACTAGATGGAGATTGAGGACAAGATCCAGTTGAATACTTTTTTAGATACTCTCCAAACAAAGAATTCATATAAGCATACACCTCAACATTTATTTTCTTCCCTTTTTCCTCCCCAAAAAGTTCTTCAAGTGCTCCCTCAACATATTCAAATTTGTTACGTGGATCCAAGACGGAAGCAATAAAAATCATTTTATTCATCTTTCCAGGCTCACCCCAATACTTCTTGAACTTTTCTTGCATTCGGTCAGCCATTTTTCTCAAATGTTAATCCTCACTAGCTAAACACATTTTCAAATGAGAACAAAGTTCAAATACATCCTCAAAATGAGAATTACAAGTGACATAACGTGAACCTGAAACTTTTTTAGTTAGCTCGTAAAATCTTGCAAGAAACTCTATCACATTCCTCACATTCACTCAATCATCAAATTCAAGAGGACCTGCACTACTGCCATCTTCACAAAGATGAGAACATTGATAAGCAGAAAATCCATCATCAAAAAGATGAAACTTATCAAAGGCCTTTTCAAAGTTTTGTGCCGTATCCAACATCAAATAGGTGGAATTCCACCTAGTATGAACATCCAAACACAACGTTTTGGTACATTCTACCTTTACATGTGCACAACACTGTTTAAACTTTAAGGTCCTTGCAGGCGAAGATCTCACATACCTCACAATATTTCTAACACGTGTCACAGAAGCATCAAGTTCATTCAAACCATCTTGCACAATTAGATTTAGTATATGAGCCATGCATGAAGATGTTTACCACTCATCATATTAGTTTTCCACATATCTAACTGTCACGACCCGGATTTTCCACCATCAGAGTCGTGATGGCGCCTACTCGTGGTAGCTAGGCAAGCCAACTTAATTACCTTTCCATCACTAGCAATTATCTTCAACAGTTTATAACATCAATATAAAACATAAAGTCTAATAAGAACAATAGCGGAAGTCTGTCTTAAAATGGTGAATTTAAAACGCGGAATAGTCAAAAACAACCTCTACCCAAGATTTGGTGTCACATTACTCACGAACCACTAAGAATACACTAAATACAAAGGTCTGAAAGAAATATAAAAGTTGTCTGTCTCGAAACAAGGAGGCAACAGTCTAAAAGAAAACAATGAGAAGAGACGTCGGGCCTGCGGACGCCTGCAAGGCTACCTCAGTCTCGTGAATATGAATCGCCTGCTTCCGAACTACTGCTGCTGCTGCTCCTCAAAACCTGGACCTGTGCAAAAATGCACAGAAGTGTAGCATCAGCACAACCGACCCCATGTGCTGGTAAGTGTCTTGCCTAACCCCGACGAAGTAGTGACGAGGCTAGACCGGATACCACATAAACCTGTGCAGTTATAGATATACAGCGGAAATCGAATACAAAGCAATTACCAACATGGGAGGGGAAACATGCTATGGGGAGTTACAATAATAACAATAATCCAGGGCAACAACTAACGCAACTTGGGTTCACAGTGAACAAGGAATCAATACTCAAATGTAAACACATAGCCTCAATAATTGTTGCGGCGTGCAACCCGCTCCATAATTACTATTGTTGCGGCGTGCAACCCGCTCCACAATATCATTGTTGCGGCGTGCAACCCGACCCATATCACTTATCATTGTTGCGGCGCGCAACCCGATCCTCATATATTATTGTTGCGGCGCGCAACCCGATCCTCAACATCATTGTTGCGGCGCGTAACCCGATCCTCAACATCATTTAACAGTCTGACTTCCCAAACAACAGTCACAATTAAGGGGCATAAAATAAGCAAATAGTTGACAACCATCCCGGCAAGGGAAAGAATCCAACAAGTTCAACCAAACGTCCCGACAAGGGAATAATCAACAATGCTTTCTCTTTCTTACTTTCCTTATCTTATAATTCACTTTACTATTTTGAGCCAACGCTCCAAAGAATCAAGTGATCCTATTACCGTTCACATGTTATTCACAACATATAGAAATCCTCCATTAAACACGGAGTTCACAACCAAATCATGATAATCACATTATAAGGACTCACGGTCATGCTAGACACCAATGTATAGATACTCGTCACCATGCCTATACATCGTACTCGATCACATAGCAATTAGCAACAAGACTCAACTCCTATTCCCTCAAGCTAGGGTTAAATCAAACACTTACCTCAAAGCCTTGAGATCCACTTAATCCTCAACTATTGCTTTACCTCGTGATTCAACCTCCAATTCAGTGATATCTAGGCATAATAAATTTAATAATATCAATAAAGACTCAATGGTAACATCCCATAGCCTAGATATGAATTTCCTAGCATTATTCCAAAAATCCCGAAATTAGATACTGGGCCCACATGGTCCAAACTCGAGGCTCGGACCAAAACTCAATCACCCATAACCCCACGAGTCCAACGATATAATTTGTTTTAAGATTCGACCCCAAATTGAGGTTGAATCACCCAAAATTCTCAAAACCCTAACTCTACCCAAAACCCATAATTTCTACTTTGATTTTATGATTTAGGGCTAGGATTTTGCTAAATGATGAAGGAAATTGAAGAAAACAAGTTAGATAATACTTACCCAAGGATATTTGGTGAAGAATCGCTCTACAAGTCGCCTAGGGGCTGTGGAGAAGAAGAGCTCGTGTATTTTGGTGATAGAACCCGTAGCTACTGTTTCTGTTCTTTTTAAAAAAATTCGCTGGGCCAAAATTGCCCTACGCGATCGCGGAAATAGGGATGCGATCGCGAAGGGTACCACTGACTGGTCATCGCGATCGCGTGGAGGGTTACGCGATCGCGTAGAAGAACTACTGGGGGTCCAAAACTTGGTCTATGCGATCGCGACCCTACTGGTGCGAACGCATTGAAGGAAGTGCTGAGGCAGTGCGATCGCGTGATCAAGTACGCGATCGCGAAAGAGCAAAGAGCCAAAGGAACGCGATCGCGGGCTGGAGATTGCGATCGCGTAAGAGGAAATCACTGAGCAAAAATTGCAGAAAAATCTGCTACCATTCTAAGTGCAAAAACACCCCGAACCACCTCCAATTCACTCCCGAGCCCTCGGGGCTCCTAACCAATCACACACACTAACTCAATAACATCCTACGAACTTAACCGAGCGATCAAATCGCCAAAATAACGTCAACATCATTGAATCAAGCCTCAAACTCATCATTTCTATTTCAAACTTCATAAACTTCCAACTTTAGATAATTAGGTCCGAAACACGTCAAACGACGTCCGATTTCGACCAAACTTCACAGAAAGCGCTTAAACAATATATAAGACTTGTACCGGGCGTCGGAACCAAAATACGAGCCCGATACCACAGTCTTTTAATCAATTTTCATTTCCATTTTCCTTAATAATTCCAGAAAAACAATTTCACAGAAAAATTCATTTCTCGGGCTCTAGACCTCGGAATTCGACTCCGGGCACATGCCCGAGTCCCATATTTTTCTACGGACCTTCCGGGACCGTCCAACCTCGGGTCCGGGTCCGTTTACCAAAAATGTTGACCGAAGTCAACCTTAAACATATTAATATCAAAATTCTTCAAATTTTTCACAGAATTCACATATTTCAATATAAAAGCTTTCCGGCTATGCGCCCGGACTGCGCACGCAAATCGAGGCAAGTAAAAATGAGGTTTTCAAGGCCTCGGAAGCACAGAACGGATGAGGAAACAGGTGATGACCCTTTGGGTCGTCACACTAACTGTTCAGACAATTCTTTAACTATGACATCATTTGAAGAAGCATTGCCCACGGTAATAGTGAAAACCTTGTCTAATTTCCATTCAAGCAAACAATCCCTAATAGCTTTAGCCATCTCTTTACCCTTATGACTAGTGATAGGGCAAAAATTTGGTATTCTTTTATGCAACTTCCAATCCCTATCAATGAAGTGGGCTGTCAAACACATATAATTTATTCTTTGTAATGAAATCCATGTGTCTGTTGTGAGGCAAATTTTTGGTTGTGCTTCTCTAAAAGACCTTCTTAGATTTTGCTTCAGTTCACCGTAAGCTTCATAACAATCCCTTGTTATTGTTCTACGAGAAGGAAGACGAAATAGTGGTTGAGTTTTTCTGATAAACTTCATAAAGCCTTCATTTTCTACAAAGCTAAATGGTAGTTCATCAATAACTATCATCTCAATTAAGGCCCTCCTAACCACTTCTTGATCAAATTTCCAAAGTGATCCTTCATCATTTTGGCAAGATTGAAAATTTAACTTTGTTTGACTATTATCTTTATCAATGTTAAGTGGGTATTCTTTGCATCTAAGCAAATGATTCTTTAATCCTGTTTTTCCATTCTTAGATGAATTAGCAGCATAAGCTTGCTTACAATATCGACACCGTGCTTTCCCAACCCCATTAACCTCAAATTTATCAAAATGGTTCCAAACGTCAGACCTAGGTTGCATGGATTTCCTTTTCTTCGAATCTTGAGTATCAATGGTGTTGGTGTTACTATCTACCGTAATAGGTAAACTTTCACTTGAACCAGCATCACTTACTCTACTTGTATCTGCCATCTATACAAAATTAAACAAATATAAACACGAAGTAACAATCAACAAGCTTTAGGTCTTGCAGCAGCTAAAAGCAAAGTTAGAGTGTAACCATTTGAGCACTATTTTTCAAAGATGTGTAGATTATAAATGTATTGTTCTTACAGACTCATGTTTTGCACATTTATTCAATCGTAATCTTAAGCATACTATTTAGCTGGAATTCAACTATACTATTTAGGAAATCCAGATTCTTTAGCATATTCACCAATATTATAGTCTCCTATTTTTTGTCCTTTTGAATTTTCATATCGCCAGGCATATGACAAGGTCCCTAGGACGTCCTTTGGAGGTGTCTGGAGGTGAAAGGTGTGCCGGTGGCTTACATTAGGGCGATAAAGAATATGTATGATGGAGCTATGACTCGGGTTAGGACTGTGGGAGGTGACTCAGAGCCTTTTCCGGTGGTTATGGGATTACACCAAGGATCTGCACTCAGCCCGTTCTTATTTTCTATAGCGATGGACGTACTGACACACCATATCCAAGGAGAGGTGCCATGGTGTATGTTGTTCGCTGATGATATAGTTCTGATTGATGAGACGCGAGGCGGCGTTAATGGGAGACTGGAGGTATGGAGGCAGACTCTAGAGTCTAAAGGTTTCAAGTTGAGTAGGACTAAGACAGAATATGTGGAATGTAAGTTCAACAATGTGACGGGGGAAGCAGATGTGTAAGTTAGGCTTGACTCACAGGTCATCCCCAAGAGAGAAAGTTTTAAGTACTTAGGGTCAATTATCCAGGGAGACAGGGAGATCGATGAGGATGTTACGCACCGTATAGGAGTGGGGTGGATGAAATGGAGGTTAGCGTCTGGAGTCCTGTGTGACAAGAATATGCCACCGAAACTCAAAGGTAAGTTCTATAAAGCGGTGGTTAGACCGGCCATGTTGTATGGAGCTGAGTGTTGGCCAGTCAAGAATTCACATATCCAGAAGATGAAGTAGCAGAAATGAGGATGTTGAGATGGATGTGTGGGCACACTAGGCTGGATAAGATTCAGAATGAAGATATTCGGGAGAGGGTGGGCGTGGCTCCCGTGGACGATAAGATGCGGGAAGCGCGGCTTAGATGGTTCGGACACGTGTGGAGGAGGAGCCTAGATGCACCAGTTAGAAGGTGTGAGCGGTTGACTTTGGCAGGTACGAGAAGAGGCAGAGGGCGGCCTAGGAAGTATTGGGGCGAGGTGATCAGGCAGGACATGGCGCGACTTCAGATTTCCGAGGACGTGGCTCTTGATAGGAACATGTGGAGGTCGAGCATTAGGATGGTAGGCTAGGGGGTAGTCGAGAGTTCTTCCCTCTTTGTACCAGGTAGTCTGTTAGAGTTTTGTTAGGTTTTGTAGCGGTGTTTGTTGTATTCACATTGGTGTTTTGCATAGTTTTGTGTTATTGCCCTTTCACTTATTTGTTGTGGTTATTTTCTTTCTGGTATCTTTTATTGTTACATGTCTTTTCGCTTATTTCTTTTCTGATATTATTGCCTTTCCTGTTGAGCGGAGAGTCTCCTGGAAACAGCCTCTCTGCCCTTTTCGGGGTAGGGGTAAGGTCTGCGTACACTCTACTCTCCCCAGACCCCACTAGTGGGATTTTACTGGGTATGTTGTTGTTGTTGTTGTTGTAATTTTCATTTTCTTGAGAAAGTGAGAATCTTCCAACACTAGAGAGAAATCAAGAATCAGTTTTTTACCCTCTGACTTGGACAATGCATTGACTAATTATGATTGCTACTCCATATGATTATAATTAGTCAGAAAATTGACACTTTTAACTCTAAAATCTAAATTGCTCCGTGCAGCTTCTTTTAAATTATGTACCCGAAATAATCATAGAGCAGAAAGGAAAACTTTACATCTTTGAATTGAGTAAATTCCCCCAACCAAAGTTACAATATCAAAGTTCAAAGTTTCACGCCCAATACCAATTTTTCATAGTAATTTCACTTTCAATCATCAGTTGCAGACACTTAATCATCACTTGTAAACAAGAATTAGCCATAGGAATTGAGTGTATATGAGAAATCGCCAAATCGCAAGTTCGCAAATTCGCTAGAAAGTAGAAACATACCTTTGAAAATTGAAACTATTGCAAGTTCGCAATACCAGCGTCTTCGTTCGCCCGAAATTTGTGAGGAGTGAGGATTCGGAGCTCGAAAGTCGAAAATTGCCAAATCGCCACTCAACTGTACTGCCTTATGCTAAATTGCTAATGGCCTAACCTAATCAGTAATGCCCTAATCTTTAGAGTGGGCTTGGGCAGTTGGGCTGGGGCACTGCTGGGAATTAAATCAAAAAGGGTTTGGACTTGGGCGTTGGGGCTGGGGCGATGGGCAGAAAATGTCTTTAAAAAATCGGTATTTCGATATTTTGGTATACCAAAATTTCAAAATTTTAATACCGAGGAACGTACCGAAATACCGAAATACCGAAATTGCAATACCGAATCAGACCGAAATATCGAAAAAAACCGAAACCGAAATACCGAATTAATTCGGTCCGGTTCGGAATTCGGTTTTTCGGATTTTATGCCCACCCCTAGTTCCCTTAGCTTATTCTAATGTTATGATTCTGATTTTGGATAGATTCGACGCGAGTTGAAGCCGAGGTGAGAGGCAAAGGCGTCGCGGAGTAGTATTTCATCCAGTTTGAGGTAAGTAACCATTGTAAATCTGGAACTGAGGGTATAAAACCCCGGTATTTCGTATTGTTTTGATGAATGAGGTGACACACATGCTAGGTGACGAGCGTGTGGGCGTGCACCGGTAGGGATTGTGACTTGGTGCGTCCCATAGCAACTATTAAGCCGCGTATTTGATTTGAAATCTTATGATATCACGTATTTTAGAGATTGATACTATATTATGGGTTGTATGCCATGTTTGGGGCCTTGTGCCGACCTGTTGAGACCCTTAGGGGCATTCTTACTGTTTTTCTCACTCTATTTGTTTGAAAGCATATCCTCAGTCATGTTTTACCTATTTATTGTTTAAACCTGGTTTTATCTCTCTACTTTTTAAATGTGAAAAACTGTTTGGGCTGAGTTTTCCTGATTTCCACTGTTATGCCCGAGTGGCTGTGAGGTTAATGACTGAGAGAGGTTGAGGACCTAATCGTGAGGATTATATATATATATTATGGATCGGGTTGCACGGCGCAGCAATATTATATGTATATATTATGGATCAGGCTGCACGCAGCAGCGATACTTATATGGATCGGGATGCACGCCGCAGCGATATATATATTGGATCGGTCTGCGCGCCGCAGCGATATGACGCTTGGGTTGTAGGAGCCCTTCCTGAGTCTGTACACCCCCAGTGAGCGTAGTCGACTGTAAACTATGGATCGGGCTGCACGCCGCAGCGATTATTATGATTATTACTATTATGAGATATTATTGAACCAGAGTGCTGAGTGTGAGTACTGTGTGACGAGAGCTGAGTCACGAGCGACCGAGAGGCTATATTTATGAGTGATACCTTGCCCGAGGGGCCTATCTATGACATTGTTGCTGATTTTACTCTTCTTTTATAATGAGCCTCTGTTGAAAACTGCTAAGTAAATGATTTCAAAGTAATTCAACTAAAACTGAAGTTTTTACGAAGTGCTAGCTTTTAAACTGTTGAGTTTGACTTGATATTCTGTTGTATGCTCTTTTACTTGATTTTTAACTGCCCTTCACTGCACTCACACCTTATTTACTTTAGATACTTACTGAGTTGGCGTACTCACGTTACTCCCTGCACCTTGTGTGCAGATTCAGGTGCCCGAACGAAAGAGTGAGGGTTCCCAGCATTTTCGGAGCTTATCAGAGACAGCAAGGTAGCTGCACGACGTCCGCAGCCCTGCTTTCCTCCTCCTATCCTTGTTTTCCGCATTTTTAGACTTGTCATGTGTCAGACAGTCGGACTAGTTGTATTTAGAGGCTCTAGACTTGTGACACCAGATGGTTGGGCTGTGTTTGGTCTGTTGTTATACTGTCTTTCCATACATTTTAGTGATTTAAATATTCCTCATGCAAATTTGAAGCTTAATCGGTATTAGAAAAATGGTTAGATAAAAGGAATTTATAGTGGTTAATTGTTTGGGTTGGCTTGCCTAGTATGGTGATAGCCGCCATCACGACCGGGGTATTTGGGGTCGTGATAAGTTGGTATCAGAGCCTAGGTTACATAGGTCTCGCGAGTCATGAGCCGATTTAGTAAAGTCTCGCAGATCGGTACGGAGACGTCTGTATTTATCCTCGGGAGGCTGCAGAACCTTTAGGAAAAACTTCTCATTCTTGAATTCCTGTCGTGCGAATCTGTTGATTCTAGTACTAAACTTTTGTTATTCTATTCTCTCACAGATGGTGAGGACACGTGCTACCGGTCAGGATGGACGACCACCAGTACCACCAGTTGGGGCCACTAGGGGCCGAGGACGCAGTCGAGGCCGTGGTAGGGGCAGGGGTGTAGCCCGCACAGTAGCTAGGGCAGCACCTGCAGATCCACCCAGTTCAGGGTCAGGTCCCAGTTGCGGACGCTCCAGCAGCACCAGCTCAGCACCAGCTGTGCCTATTGTGATTCCAGGCCTTCAGGAGGCTCTAGCTCAGATTCTATCAGTGTGCACTGGTTTGGCTCAGGTGGTCTTAGTT
The DNA here is from genome assembly GCF_001879085.1 of Nicotiana attenuata. NCBI lineage: Eukaryota > Viridiplantae > Streptophyta > Magnoliopsida > Solanales > Solanaceae > Nicotiana > Nicotiana attenuata. Next base: position 98,413,652 of record NC_031995.1, on the reverse strand, counting down.
ACTACAGCCGCAACTACTTCTCAGGCTGGGGGAGGCACTCAGATTCCCGCCGCCCGCACACCCGATCAAGTTGTTCAGGGGTTGCAGACACCGAAGGCACCACTAGCCCAGCCGGTGGCAGCCGCTCAGGGTAATGTAGCTCCAGCTATGCCAGAGGACGAGCAGCGCAGATTGGAGAGGTTTAGCAGACTCCATCCTCCTACTTTCAGTGGTGCAGAGGGCGAGGATGCCCAGGGTTTCTTGGATAGAAGTCAGAGGATTCTTCGCACCGCAGGTATTTTGGAGACCAGTGGGGTCGCATTCACGACTTTTCAGTTTACGGGAGCTGCCTTCACTTGGTGGGAGGCTTATGAGAGGCGTAGGCCTGTTGGTGTGGCGCCCCTTACTTGGCAGCAGTTCTCCGCTCTCTTTTTGGAGAAATATGTGCCACAGTCCCGCATGGAAGAGCTACGTAGGCAGTTCGAGCAGTTGCGACAGGAGGATATGACTATTACACAGTACGAGATGAGGTTCTCCGAGTTAGCTTGCCAGGCTATCTGGTTGGTTCACACAGATCGAGAGAGGATCAGGAGGTTTGTTGATGGCCTCACATATCAGCTTCGAATTCTCATGACTAGGGAGAGGGTGTCAGGTGCTACTTTTGAGGAGGTTGTTGACATCGCCCGTGAGATTGAGTTAGTTCGTCTCCAGGAGCGAGAGGAGAGGGAGACCAAGAGGCCTCGGGGATCTGGTAGCTATGGTGGTGCTCCTTTGAGGGGATAGTTTTAGCACGACAGAGGCCGTCCATACAGGCAGGCTCAGTCAGCTCGCCCAGGTTATCGTGGGGCATCGTCGGGTCATGGGTCTCACAGTTCTCATCAGGGACATTCATCACTCAGTGCCCTTCCAGCCAAGAGTTCGTCCCGTGCCCCATCAGTTCAGAGCTCTTCTATGCCAGGTGCATCTGCTAGTCATCCCGGAGCTAGGGGTTCCCTTCAGTCCCTAACTCCAGCACCGGGGAGTTGTTATGAGTGTGGAGAGTTTGGGCATATGAGGATGTAGTGTCCTCGTCTTCTTGAGGGTCCGTCTCAGTAGAGGGGTCAGCCCTCGACTTCAGCTCCAGTCACTTCACCACCCGCTCAGGCAGCTAGGGGTGGGGGTCACTCAGCTAGGGGTCGCCCTAGAGGGGGAGGTCGATCAGGTGGTGGTTAGGCTCGTTTCTATGCACTTCCAGCTAGACCTGATGTTGTTGCTTCAGATGTGGTGATTACAAGTATTATCTCAGTCTGCCGCAGAGATGCCTCTGTGTTATTTGATCCCGGCTCTATATTCTCTTATGTGTCATCTTATTTTTCCCATTATTTGGATACGCCCTGCGAGTCTCTCGTTTCTTCTGTTCATGTATCTACTTCGGTGGGCGATACTGTTGTGGTAGACCATGTGTACCGGTCGTGTGTTGTGTCTATTGGGGGTCTGGAGACTTGAGTGGTCTTCTGTTATTGTGTATGGTAGACTTCAATGTGATATTGGGCATGGATTAGTTATCTCCGTGCTGGGATATTCTGGATTGTCATGCCAACACAGTGACGTTAGCTATGCCGGGTGTGCCACGGATTGAGTGGCGAGGTCTATCTGATTATGTTCCCAGCAGGGTAATCTCATTCTTGAAGGCCCATCGTATGGTTGGGAAGGGTTGTCTTTCATACTTAGCATTTGTGAGGGATGTCAGTGCAGAGACTCCCAGCATTGATTTTGTTCCAGTTGTGAGATATTTTTCAGATGTGTTTCCTGCAGACCTGTCGGGCATGCTGCCGGACAGGGATATCGATTTTAGTATTGATCTGGTGCCGGACACTCAGCCCATTTCTGTTCCACCGTATCGTATGGCACCAGCGGAGTTAAAGGAGTAGCTTCAGGAACTCCTTGATAAGGGGTTTATTCGGCCTAGTGTGTCGCCTTGGGGTGCGCCTGTCCTATTTGTGAAGAAGAAGGATGGCACGATGAGGATGTGCATTGATTATAGGCAGTTGAACAAGGTTACAATTAAGAACAAGTATCCCCTACCTCTCATTGATGATTTGTTTGACCAGCTTCAGGGAGCGAGAGTGTTCTCCAAGATTGATCTCCGTTCAGGTTATCACCAGTTGAAGATCAGGGACTCGGATATTCTTAAGACCGCTTTCAGGACCCGATATGGTCACTATGAGTTCCTGGTGATGTCTTTTGGGCTGACCAATGCCCCAGCAGCGTTCATGCATTTGATGAACAGCGTGTTTCGGCCTTATCTCGACTCATTTGTCATAGTTTTCATTGATGATATTCTGGTGTATTTGCGTAGTCAGGAGGAGCATGTGGAGCATTTGAGAGTTGTGTTGCAGAGATTGAGGGAGGAGAAGCTTTATGCAAAGTTCTCCAAGTGTGAGTTTTGGCTCAGTTCAGTGGCTTTCTTGGGGCACGTGGTGTCCAGTGAGGGTATTCAGGTTGATCCAAAGAAGATAGAGACGGTTCAGAGTTGGCCCAGACCGTCCTCAGCTATAGAGATTCGCAGTTTTCTTCATTTGGCAGGTTATTACCGCCGGTTTGTTCAGGGATTTTCATCTATCGCATCTCCCTTGACCAAGTTGACTCAGAAGGGTGCTCCATTTATGTGGTCGGACGAGTGTGAAGAGAGCCTTCAGAAGCTCAAGATTGCCTTGACCACAGCTCCAGTATTAGTGTTGCCATCAGCTTCAGGTTCTTATACCGTGTATTGCGATGCTTCGAGAGTTGGTATTGGGTGTGTGTTGATGCAGGAGGGTAGAGTTATTGCTTATGCTTCTCGTCAGTTGAAGCCCCATGAGAAGAACTACCCTGTTCATGATTTGGAGTTGGTTGCCATTGTTCATGCATTGAAGATTTGGAGGCATTACTTGTATGGTGTGTCTTGTGAGGTGTTTACTGATCATCGTAGCCTCCAGCACTTGTTCAAGCAGAAGGATCTCAATTTGAGGCAGCGGAGATGGTTGGAGCTGCTAAAGGATTATGATATTACTATCTTGTACCATCCGGGGAAGGCCAATGTGGTGGCCGATGCCTTGAGACGGAAGGCGGTGAGTATGGGGAGTTTGGCGTATATTCCAGTTGGGGAGAGACCTATTGCAGTTGATGTGCAGGCTTTGGCCGATCGGTTCGTGAGGTTGGATATTTAGGAGCCCAGTCGGGTATTGGCTTGTGTGATTTCTCGGTCTTCCTTATTCGATCGCATCAGGGAGCACCAATATGATGATCCTTATTTGCTTGTCCTTAGGGATAGAGTTCAGCACAATGATGCCAGAGATGTGACCATTGGTGATGATGGGGTGTTGAGGATGCAGGGCCGGATATGTGTGCCCAATGTAGATGGGCTTCGGGAGTTGATTTTGGAGGAGGCCCATAGCTCGCGGTATTCCATTCATTCGGGTGCCGCGAAGATGTATCAGGATCTGAGACAGCACTATTGGTGGCGAAGAATGAAGAAGGACATTGTGGGATTTGTAGCTCGGTGTCTCAATTGTCAGCAGGCGAAATATGAGCATCGGCGACCGGGTGGCTTGTTTCAGTGGATGGATATTCCAGAGTGGAAGTGGGAGCGGATCACCATGGGCTTTGTAGTTCGGCTCCCACGGACTTTGAAGAAGTTCGATGCTATTTGGGTGATTGTGGATCGGCTGACCAAGTCCGCGCACTTCATTCCTATGTGTACTACTTATTCTTCAGAGCAGTTGGCAGAGATCTATATCCGGGAGATTGTTCGTTTGCATGGTGTCCCGGTTTCCATCATTTCAGACAGGGGCACTCAATTTACTTCACAGTTTTGGAGGTTTGTACAGCGAGAGTTGGGTACTCAGGTTGAGTTGAGCACAGCGTTTCACCCTCAGATGGACGGGCAGTCCAAGCGCACTATTCAGATGTTGGAGGACATGTTATGCGCTTGTGTCGTTGATTTTGGAGGGTCATGGGATCAATTTCTACCGCTTGCGGAGTTTGCTTATAACAACAGTTACCAGTCGAGTATTCAGATGGCTCCATATGAGGCCTTGTATGGGAGACGGTGTAGATCTCCAGTTGGTTGGTTTGAGCCGGGTGAGGCTAGACTATTGGGTACAGACTTGGTGCAGGATGCTTTAGACAAAGTGAAGGTGATTCAGGAGAGGCTTCGTACAGCGCAGTCGAGACAAAAGAGTTATGCTGACAGGAAGGTTCGGGATGTGTCCTACATGGTTGGTGAGAAGGTTCTGTAAAAGGTTTCACCCATGAAGGGTGTTATGAGATTTGGAAAGAAAGGTAAATTGAGTCCTCGGTTCATTGGGCCTTTTGAGGTGCTTCGGAGGATTGGGGAGGTGGCTTATGAGCTCGCATTGCCACCCAGCCTATCGAGTGTGCATCCGGTATTTCATGTTTCTATGCTCCGGAAGTATATTGGGGATCTGTCCCATGTTTTGGACTTCAGCACGGTTCAGTTAGATGATGATCTGACTTATGATGTGGAGCCAGTAGCTATTTTGGAACGGCAGGCTCGAAAGTTGAGGTTAAAGGATATAGCTTCAGTGAAAGTGCAGTGGAGAGGTCGGCCCGTGGAGGAGGCTACTTGGGAGACCGAGCGGGAGATGCGGAGCAGATATCCTCACCTATTCGAGGCTTCAGGTATGATTCTTGACTCGTTCGAGGACGAACGTTTGTTTAAGAGGGGGAGGATGTAACAACCCGGCCGGTCGTTTCATGAGTTACCGCTCCATTTTCCCCATTCTGCTTCTTTATGCTCTGTTTATCCGTGTTATGTGGTATCGATTAGTCGGTTCGAATTCGGAATGGTTTTGGTAAGGTTTGAGACACTTAGTCTCTTTTGAGTGAGCTTAAGTTGGAAAAGTCAACCGGATGTTGACTTATGTGATAAAGGGCTCGGATATGAATTCCAATGGTTCGGATAGCTTCGGGAGGTGATTTGGGACTTAGGAGTGTGATCAGAACGTGTTTTGGAGGTCCGTAGTGGATTTAGGCTTGAATTGGCGAAATTGGAATTTTGGCATTTTCCGATGGATAGGTGAGATTTTGATATAGGGGTCGGAATGGAATTCCGGGAGTTGCAGTAGGTCCGTTGTGTCATTTGGGAGGTGTGTGCAAAATTTTAGGTCATTCGGACGTGGTTTGGTAGACTTTTTGATCAAAAGCGGAATTCGGAAGTTTTAGAGTTCTTAGGCTTGAATCCGATGTATTTTGGTTGTTTCGATGTTGTTTGACGTGTTTTGAAGATTGGTATAAGTTTGGATGGTGGTATATGACTTGTTTGTGCTTTTGGTTGGGGTCCCAGGGGCCTCGGGGTGATTTTGGATGGTTGTCGGGAAGATAGGAATTTAGAAATGGCAGCTGAAGCTAAGTCTGCTGTCATAACCGCACCTGCGGCTAGGGGACCGCAGGTGCGTGCTCGCAGAAGCGCCCAATGGGTTGCAGATACGGAAAAAGGGCCATGGGGCTGGAACCGCAGAAGCGGCTGTTTGAGCGCACCTGCGATATCGCAGGTGCGGCTGCTCGATTGCAGATGCGGAGTTGAGGCGTTAAGTGAAAATTGCAGATACGGTGCTCCTGACCGCAGAAGCGGTAGCGCAGAAGCGGAGTTTGGGCCGCAGGTGCGAAAAGCCTGGGCCAGAAGGTATAAAAGATTTCCTTCACGATTTTTGAGTTTTTCTTCACCATTTTCATACGGGTTTGAGCTTGAGGGAGCTATTTGAAGAGGGATTTCAAGGGGATTTCATAGAGGTAAGGTTTTTGGAACCTAAACTCGTTTCTATGGTGTAATTTCACTAATTTGGCTTGGAAATTAATGGAAATTAAGGGCTAAAAATTGGGAAACTAGGGCTTGATATTGGAGACCTTTGAGCAAGGGTTTGAGGGGTCATTTGTGGTCGGATTTTAATACTTTTGATACGCATGAACTCGTGGGGAGATAATGAGTCTATTGATGTAAATTTTATCGAATTCCGAGAAGTGGGCCCGGGGTCGGGTTGTACCAATTTCGGGATTTTTGGTATAATTTGATTATTTTCGCATGGGCTTCGTTCCCTTAGCTTATTCTAATGTTATGATTCTGATTTTGGGTAAGATTCGACGCGAGTTGTGGCCGAGGTGAGAGGCAAAGGCGTCGCGGAGTAGTATTTCATCCGGTTTGAGGTAAGTAACCATTGTAAATCTGGAACTGAGGGTATAAAACCCCGGTATTTCGTATTGTTTTGATGAATGAGGTGATGCACATGCTAGGTGACGAGTGTGTGGGCGTGCACCGGTAGGGATTGTGACTTTGTCTGTCCCATAGAGACTATTAAGCCGCGTATTTGATTTGAAATCTTATGATATCACGTATTTTAGAGATTGATACTATATTATGGGTTGTATGCCATGTTTGGGGCCTCGTGCCGACCTGTTGAGACCCTTAGGGGCATTCTTACTGTTTTTCTCACTCTATTTGTTTGAAAGCATATCCTCAGTCATGTTTTACCTGTTTATTGTTTAAACCTGGTTTTTATCACTCTACTTTTTAAATGTCAAAAATTGTTTGGGCTGAGTTTCCCTGATTTCCACTGTTATGCCCGAGTGGCTGTGAGGTTAATGGCTGAGAGGTTGAGGACCTAATCGTGAGGATTATATATATATATTATGGATCGGGTTGCACGCCGCAGCAATATTATATGTATATATTATGGATCGGGCTGCACGCTGCAGCGATACTTATATGGATCGGGCTGCACGCCGCAACGATATATATATTGGATCGGGCTGCGCGCCGCAGCGATATGACGCTTGGGTTGTAGGAGCCCCTCCGGAGTCTGTACACCCCCAGTGAGTGTAGTCGACTGTAAACTATGGATCGGGCTGCACGCCGCAGCGATTATTATGATTGTTACTATTATGAGATATTATTGAGCCAGAGTGTTGAGTGTGAGTACTGTGTGATGAGAGCTGAGTCACGAGCGACCGAGAGGCTATATTTATGAGTGATACCTTGCCCGAGGGGCCCATTTATGACATTGTTGCTGATTTCACTCTTCTTTTATAATGAGCCTCTGTTAAAAACTGCTAAGTAAATGATTTCAAAGTATTTCAACTAAAACTGAAGTTTTTACGAAGTGCTGGCTTTTAAACTGTTGAGTTTGACTTGATATTCTGTTGTATGCTCTTTTACTTGATTTTTAACTGCTCGTCATTGCACTCAGACCTTATTTACTTTACTTACTTACTGAGTTGGCGTACTCGCGTTACTCCCTGCACCTTGTGTGCAGATTCAGGTGCCCGAGCGGTAGAGTGAGGGTTCCCAGCATTTTCGGAGCTTATCGGAGACAGCAAGGTAGCTGCACGGCGTCCGCAGCCCTACTTTCCTCCTTCCTATCCTTGTTTTCCGCATTTTTAGACTTATCATGTTAGACAGTCGGACTGGTTGTATTTAGAGGCTCCAGACTTGTGACACCAGATGGTTAGGCTGTGTTTGGTCTGTTGTTATACTGTCTTCCGTACATTTCAGTGATTTAAATATTCCTCATGCAAATTTGAAGCTTAATCGGTATTAGAAAAATGGTTTGTTAAATGGAATTTACAGTGGTTAATTGTTTGGGTTGGATTGCCTAGCATGGTGATAGGCGCTATCACAACCGGGGTATTTGGGGTCGTGACAGAGGTCTCGAGAGTCGGGCCATTATTTTGGTGCCCGTGCCCCAGCTGCAGTTCGCCATGGTAGGGGTTACATGAGTCGCTCCGTTCATTCAGCTCTTCCAGCAGCCAGTGGTATTCCAGCTTCTCCTAGACCTCAGGAGCCTTATTATGCACCTCCGGTATCCAGTGCGCCTCCTGCACGGGGTGCTTTCAGTGGTTGTTGATACCCAATTTTTTCCTATAATATTTTTTTTTCAAAATGCATATATACCTCCAAAACTATGCATTAGCATCATTTAATATTTTTTTTTCATAATTTCTGCAATTTTTAGGGTTTTAATTAATTTATCCCACTATTTTTATTTATATAAACAATTACTAATTGCATCACAAATAGTTTTATAATAATTTTGTGGCTTAATTTTATCATTATGCATATGTACTAGGTTATAATTATTTCACAAATAGCCATATTTGTATTTTTGGGGTTATAATATCAATAACTTTGTAGCCCATGCGTTCATTATTACATTATTTTACCAGAAAATAGCTTTTTGTATTTTTTAAATACTAAGTAATTGTTTTAAAACATTTCTAGGCATGAAAATCATTTTTATAATTTGTTAATTATTTTTTAAAATTATTTTTATCAATTAAATGGGTATTTAACAAATAGCTCTTTTTATTTCACCTAGCCTAATTAAAGCAAGCCCAAACCAAATTAAAACTTAGCCCAATTAAGTCCAACCCGCCCCAACCCAGAACCAATCGTGACCGTTGATCTCTAAGATCAACGGTCCATATCACCCCTTTCCTTTTTTATCCCTAAAGACCCCTAAACCCTAGTCATTTGTCACCACTGGCCGCCCTGAAACCCTCTCTTCTCTAGTTCTCTCTGAGACCAAACTCTAACCCTAGCCACCGCCACCCAAAACCAGCCCTAATCCCTCTGATTCTCACTCGATCCATGGATTTCCATGGGTGTTTGAGACCCCTACTGGCCTCCTACTTTCCCTGGTTGCTCGATTTTGTGATTTCATGTAAAGATCTCAAAGAGATCTAGTCCAAATGTTGTTCAAAACTCTCTAAGAGTCCGTCTATGGTTTGTGAGTGCTACTCTCTCGATGTTTTATGGTTCAAATCTCTGGTTCAAAGCCAGATTCTCTTTACCCCTCCCTTTTTCCTCAAAACACTAATCTTTGAACAAGAATCCGTCCAGATCTTTGTAGATCTGAAACGATTCGAGCATTATTTGGTGTTTTCCCTCGAAAATCTTTTGTTATGGTTAACTGCTTCGATTTCACTTACCTTCTTCTATAAACTAGGGTTCGTCTAGAGTTTCTTCAAAAGGTTTTTAACTTTCAAATGTTGAATCTGACTATCTCTTTACATGTTTGATTAATTTTCGTGTATATGCTCAAACCCTAGATATTCTTTTTTGTGACACCGAGTAATTCAATTTTTTCCGTTATTGTATTTATTTCTGTGAACCAGTTATGTTGACTGATTCTATTTTAAGTTTTGAATAATTCTTTCCTATTAAAATCAGTATTCGTTGGGATTTTTACTGATTGATTTCTATTAGGGATTCGAATAATTTTCCTGTTAAAATTGATATTTTCTGGTATTTTTACTTGTTTCCTTATTTGTGACCTTGATTAATTATACCTGCCTTAATTAATTATCAGTACGATTTGGGGATTTGACTAACTCCCTATATGGTACGATATTGATCACTTGCCTTATTTGAGCCCTAGTTCTGTACTATTAATTGATTCTCCTCAATTTAAGGGGTCTCTTCCGGATTTTTCACAGGAATTGATCCCCTAATTGGCTGATTGATTTTATTTGGTTGTTTTACAGACTGTGATTTCTTCTTTACCTTATTTGTTTTACCACACAAAGTGCTATATATACCCTCTCATTCTGATTCTTCAAACACGAACAACAGTTCACAAACACACTCACACACAAACTCTGCTCTCATCTCTCTCTGCTACTTGTGTTCATTGCTTGTCTAGTCGGCTGAAAGCCAAGACTAGACTGTTGAATCCTGCCTACTTTACCTTCTGTTTCTGCTTCCTTAACTGGTATGCTCTCGCTATTACCATTCAGTTAAACCTATGTGTTTCTCTTACAATCAGTATGCCTTCTTTTGAACCTGTATGTTTTCCTGCTTAGCATGTCTACTACTTTTTTAATTCAACTATGTGCCCTATTATCAGCATGTTCACTTTTCTGTTATTAAACCAGTGGGATCTCTATATCAGCCTGCCTATATTTAATTAAACCTATGTGCTTCATATTGTTCCTAATCAGCATGTGTACTTCCATTCAATTAGACTATACGCTTCCTGCTATTCAATATGTTCCCTTATAATTAACATGCCTTCTTTCTGCTTAATCAAACTGATGTGTTCGTTGCAATAGTATTGCCCGGGGTCCCTGAGGCCCCCAAGGGTTTCTTTGAAAGTTTTCTGGTGTGAGCGTTGCCCGGGGTCCCCGAGGCCCTTGGGAACTTTGACACACCAGGATACTATTGGATGCACTATGAGGTTATGGCATTTTTGGACTGGTTGAAGGCCTGGTCTGCCAGGTTTATCCTTTGGGCCTATATTCAGACTCCCTATAGTTGTAGCAATTTCATTTCTGTAATTCATTATTAATGTTGGTCTGTAATAATAATTTCTTGTAAACAGATATTGGGGAAATTAGTAAAAGGAAGGGATTCTTATACATATCCTGTTGGGAAAGGGTAGATACCATGCCTATAGGTTGTTACAATATTTGTTTATTTAGATGCCATGCCTATAAGTTGTTACAATATTTGTTTATTTAGATGTCATGCCTATAAGTCGTTACAATGTTTGTTCATTTAGGCATCATGCCTATAGGGTTCCAAAAAAATCGATCCCGCATTCTAGATAACATGCCTGTAAGTTTGTTGCGATGTTTTCTTAGATACCATGCCTATAGGTTGTTACAATGTTGTTTATTTAGATACCATGTCTATAGGAGGTTTTAAAAATTAATACGTCCTGCCTGTAAGCTTGAAAAGAATCAGCTTCTTCATACTAACAAGGTTTAAATTAGTCTTCTGCATGTTTTAAAACTAATCGCTGCATTTAGATGTCATGCCTATAGGATTCCAAAACTAATAGTTGTCAGTATCTATAAGTCTAAAATCAGTTATTACACCTAGGCAGCATGCCTATAGGACTTAATAAACTCGAACTGTTTTAAACTGATTCCCAGAATTCTGATTGCATTTAGACAACATGTTTATAGGGTATTACAGATCCACGCCTAGGCAAGCCTATAGGTAATCAAGGTCTAATACAACTGTGGAACTATGCTTTGCTTATTTGTGACTGCCCAGATTCAACAGGTTTTAGAATTAGAGGCAAACTGACTAGGTCTTTAACGCTTTGCCTTAACTCAATGCTGCATATTCACTGTTTATCATGCTCACCTAGATATCCTGTTCTAGGACCTCTCTGAAATATCTGAAATCTGTTGTTTGAGACGTGCACTTGCTTTCTCTATCTGTGGAGGGAAAATGTGAGCCTTTTAACTGTTCTATCCTTGGTCCAGTCCTACGTGTTTTGTTTGTCGCCTAAAGTTTTCTCCTTTTAATTACTGTAGAAGAGTCTAGATCCACCTTAACTAGAAGTCCTAAATACCTTCGAGACTATATAAGTAAAGGGACGGGTAGTGCACGCATAGGATACACCTTAAGGTTGCTAGAACGCTTTAGGCTATGACCAAGGGGAGGGTAATTGGGTAGTAAAGGATATGATGACCTGTGCGCTAATGCCACATGTAACCCCTCTAGTTGAGGTAGGCTTATCGGGTATTGTACATATGTGATCCTATAGGCTAATAAACCTAGGACTTCCCATATCTTATTTACATGTATGTGCTTAGACTACTTATCTGTTAAATTTCCTTTATCTTATATGTGTGCTTAGACTGCTTATCTGTCAAATTTCCTTTATCTTATATATGTGCTTAGACTGCCTATTTGTTAAATGACTAATTCACATAATTGAGTTCGGCCGGGACCCACCGTTGTGGACCGCGAGGGGTGCCTAACACCTTCCCCTCAAGGTTATTTCGAGCCCTTACCCAAATCTCTGGTAATGCAAATCGGTTTCATGAGTTATTTGCTTTAGGTGCCCTAACGCACCTTAAATCCGTTAGGTGGAGACTCTTCAAATTCGATACCCAATTCCCAAAAGGAAAAGGAGTTGTCCTAGAATGTCGAAACCCGGACTCCGCGAGGAAAAAGGGGGCGCGACAGTAGTCAGTCCAGCAGACCTGTCCCGAGCCAGTCACAGCCGCCACGTCCTTCTAGAGCTTGTTTTGAGTGTGGCGACACACTCCATATGGTGAGGGACTGCCCCAGACTTAGGAGGGGTGCACCTCCGCAGACTTCTCAGCCACAGCGTGCCCGGTAGAGTTCCCAAGCTATGATTACAGCACCAGTAGCTAACCCACCCGCTCAGCCAGCTAGAGGTGGAGGTCGGGGAGGTAGAGGTCGCCCTAGAGGGGGAGGCCAGGCCAGATATTATGCTCTTCCTGCCCGTACTGAGGCTGCTGCCTCTAATTCTGTCATCACAAGTATTGTTCCAGTCTGTCATAGAGATGCATCGGTTCAATCCAGGCTCCACTTATTCTTATGTGTCCTCTTATTTTGCCCCGCATTTGGGCATATCGAGTTCCCAAGTTTATGTTTCTACTCCTGTGGGAGATTCTCTTGTTGTGGACCGCGTTTATCGATTGTGTTTGATTGCTCTTAGTGGTTTTGAGACCAGAGCCGATTTATTATTGCTCAGCATAGTAGATTTTGATGTTATCTTGGGCATGGACTGGTTATCGCCCCCATTATGCTATTCTTGATTGTCACACCAAAACCGTGACGCTGGCTATGCCAGGTGTACCGCGAGTAGAGTGGAGGGGTACCTTATATCACACTCCCAGTAGAGTTATTTCATTCCTTAAGGCTCAACGAATGGTTGAGAAGGGGTGTGACACGTATCTAGCTTATGTGAGAGATGTCAGTATTGACACCCCTACAGTTGATTCAGTCCCAGTAGTACGGGATTTCTCTGATGTGTTTCCAGCTGATCTTCCGGGCATGTCGCCCGATAGAGATATTGATTTTGGCATTGATCTGTTGCCGGGCACTCAGCCTATTTCTATTCCTCCTTACCGTATGGCTCCTCCTGAGTTGAAGGAGTTGAAGGAGCAGTTATAGGAATTGCTTGATAAGGGTTTTATTCGACCCAGTGTATCACCTTGGGGTGCTCCTGTCTTGTTTGTGAAGAAGAAGGATGGTTCTATGCGTATGTGCATTGATTATCGCCAGTGGAACAAAGTTACAGTGAAGAACCGGTATCATTTGCCTCGTATTGATGACCTGTTTGATCAGTTACAGGGTGCTCGTGTTTTCTAAGATTGACTTGCGTTCAGGCTATCATCAGTTGAAGATTCGGGAGCCAAATATCCCAAAGACTGCCTTCAGGACTCGGTATGGTCATTACGAGTTCCTTGTTATGTCATTTCGGCTGACCAATGCCCCAGCAGCCTTCATGCATTTGATGCACAGTGTATTCCGGCCATATCTTGACTCATTCGTCATTGTCTTTATTGATGACATTCTGGCATACTTCCGGAGTCGGGAAGATCATGAGCAGCACCTGAGGACAGTGCTTCAGACTTTGAGAGAAAAGAAGTTGTATGTGAAGTTCTCGAAATGTGAGTTCTAGTTGGATTCCGTGGCATTCTTGGGTCACGTGGTATCGAGTGAGGGGATAAAGGTGGATCCGAAGAAGGTGGAAGCAGTGTAGAGTTGGCCCAAACCATCCTCAGCTACAGAGATCCGTAGTTTTCTTGCCTTGACGGGTTATTACCGTCGATTTGTTGAGGGATTTTCATCTATTGCAGCACTTATGACTAGGCTGACCCAGAAGGGTGCTCCGTTCAGGTGGACGGAGGAGTGTAAGGAGAGCTTTCAGAAGCTCAAGATAGCTTTGACTACAGCCCCAGTATTGATATTGCCTACAGGTTCGGGGTCTTATACTGTCTATTGTGATGCCTCGAGGATTGGCCTTGGAGGGGTACTGATGCAGGACGGTAGGGTGATTGCCTACGCGTCCAGACAACTGAAGGTGCATGAGAAGAATTATCCTGTCCATGATCTTGAGTTAGCTGCTATTGTTCACGCCTTGAAGACCTGGCGTCATTATTTGTACGGTGTTCCTTGTGAGATCCATACTGATCACCGGAGTTTGCAGCATCTGTTCAAGCAGAAGGATCTTAATTTGCACCAGAGGAGGTGGTTAGAGCTGCTGAAGGACCATGATATCACAATATTGTATCACCCGGGCAAGGACAATGTGGTGGCCGATGCCTTGAGTCGCCGGGTGGAGAGTTTGGGGAGATTGTTCGTCTGCATGGTATTCCAGTTTCCATCATTTCAGATAGAGGTACTCAGTTCACATCATGGTTCTGGAGGGCCGTACAACATGAGTTGGGTACTCGAGTAGAGTTGAGCACATGATTTCACCCCCAGACGGACGGACAGTCCGAGCGCACTATTCAGATTCTTGAGGATATGCTCCGTGCGCGTGTGATGGAGTTTGGAGGTTCTTGGGATCAGTTCTTGCCACTAGCGGAGTTTTCCTACAACAAAAGTTATCAGTCCAGCATTCAGATGGCACCATACGAGGCTTTGTATGGTAGGCGGTGTAGATCCCCGGTGGGTTGCTTTGAGCCGGGTGAGGCTACATTATTGGGCACAAACTTAGTTCAGGATGCCTTGGAGAAGGTTAAGGTAATTCAGGATAGACTCCGCATAGCCCAGTCCAGATAGAAGAGCTATGCGGACCGGAAGGTTCGTGATGTTTCCTATATGGTTGAAGAGCGGGTCTTGCTTCGGGTTTCGCCTATGAAGGGCGTTATGAGATTTGGGAAGAAGGGGAAATTGAGTTCGAGGTTTATTGGTCCCTTTGAGGTATTGCAACATGTTGGGGAGGTTGCTTGTAAGCTTGCCTTACCTCCCAGCTTGGCAGGAGTTCATCCGGTATTTCATGTTTCGATGCTCCGGAGGTATCACGGTGATCCGTCGCACGTGTTGGATTTCAGTTCAGTCCAGCTGGACAAGGATCTATCTTATGTTGAGGATCCAGTGGCTATATTGGACGGGCAGGTTCGGAAGCTGAGGTCAAGGAGGATTGTATCAGTAAAGGTTCAGTGGTGGGGTCAACCGGTCGAGGAGGCGACTTGGGAGACCGGGCAAGATATGCGCAGCCGTTACCCTCATCTTTTCACCACTTCAGGTATGTCTCTATCCTCGTTCGAGGACGAACGAATGTTTTAAGAGGGGGAGGATGTAACGACCCGGCCAGTCATTTTGAGAATTTACGCCCTGATCCCCTATTAACTGCTTTCCCCGTGTTTGTTTCTTCTATTGTGAGTTGTCGAGAAGATTCGTTTTGAGTTTCGGAATGCTTTGGGACACTTAGTCCCTAAATGAGAGCTTAAGCTTTAGAATTTGGACCGTAGTCGGAGCAGTGTGAAGACGGCCTTGGAAGTGAATTTCGTTGATTTCGTTAGCTCCGTTGGGTGATTTTGGGCTTAGGGGCATGCTCAGATTGTGTTTTGGAGGTCCATAGCTTATTTAGGCTTGAAATGCCGAAAATGGAATTTTTGATGTTTCTGGATAGATAGTGAAATTTTGATATCGGGGTCGGAATCTGATTCCGAAAGTTGGAATAGTTTCGTAGTGTTGAATGTGACTTGTGTGCAAAATTTGGGGTCAATCGGACTTGGTTTGATTGGTTTCGGCATCGGTTGTAGGATTCTTGAAATTTCAAGTTCTTTAGGCTTGGATTGGAGGGTGAATCGTGGTTTTAGCGTTGTTTGATGTGATTTGAGGATTGGATTAAGTTCGTATGATGTTTTAGGATTGGTTGGCATGTTTGGTTGAGGTACCGGGGGCCTCGGGTGAGTTTCGGATGCTCAACGGAAGTTGAATTGGACTTAGGAAATTGCTGAACTTTGCTGAACCTGTTGGTTTCGCACCTGTGGGGTTTGGACCGCAGGTGCGGTGCCGCAGAAGCGGCTGAGTGTACCGTAGAAGCGGGATTTGGTCTGTGCTTCAGGGACCGCAGATACGGCTGGGTAAGCGCAGATGCGAAACCGCAAATGCGGCCCAGTGACCGCAGATGCGGCCCCAACCCGGTTAAGTGGATTTCGCACCTGCGATGCTTTTTCCGCAGATGCGGCCCCATGACCGCAGAAGCGAAAATCGCTGGGCAGAAATATGAAAATCGAGGGTTTGAGTTCATAACTTGGAAAATCAAATTTGGAGCTCGGGGGAAGGCGATTCTGTGGGGATTTTGAAGAGAAGATCATTGGGTAATGATCCCTAATCCCTTTTTCATTGTATCCCATTAATCTAAGCTTAAATTCATCATTAAATTTCGGATTCGGGCTGAAAAATTGGAAAAAATAGAGGAAAGTTCTTAGGCCTAATTTTGGGGTTTTGATCGAGATTTTGGTATCGGATTTGAGTGAATTTGGTATGGCCAGACTCGTGAGTGAATGGGTGTTCATAATTTGTGACTTTTACCCGAATCCGAGACGCGGGCCCGGGGAGGATTCTTGGACGTTCTTGTATTTTCTTGCCTTAGCTTCGATTTCTTTAGCTAAATTAGTTGTTTGTAGTTGTATTTACGTTATGATATTGATTTGATTAGATTTGGGCCACTCGGAGTTGGATACTCGTGGCAAGAGCGTGATTTCGGATTGATTTTTGTGTTGGTTCGAGGTAAATGGCTTGCCTAAACTTGTGGGGGGGAAACTCCCCTTAGGATTTGGTTTTGTTGTTATATGATTGCCGTGTACGTGAGGTGACGAGTGCATACACGTGCTAATTGTTGGAAAAACCCCGTTTTCATCAAGTAAATATATGTGCTTCCTTTTTGTTGAACACTACTTGTATTTCAAGCCTACTGTTTAGCTTAGGAAAGCATGCTTAAGTGACTTAACTGTTTTACCTGCTTAAACTACTTACTTGGATTCTGTGCAGCATGTTTAGAGTAGAACATCCTGTTTCTTGGTGCGAACTTGAATAGAACTATATGTTCCTTTCTTGACACTATTGTGTGTTTACTTTGGGACTACGGGACGGTATCCCGGGAGATCTCCCTGTATGTTTACTTTGGGACTACGGATCGCTATTTCGGGAGATCCCTGATCACGCCCAACTCTAGTCCTAAAAAGGATAAGCGGTCGCTGCAAATATAATCCGGTCTAAAAGTCCGGAGTCGAATCCCACAGAGAACTAAGGTTTCGCTGTAATTGTTCAATATCGCAAAGAAGAAAAGTTTGAACAATTTCTAAATTATAATATTAAGATTTTTATATCTAACTAATTAACCAACAAATACTATAAAACGGTAAAATTATCAACTAACGAGACAAAGGTTTGGAGACTAAATTAAGGAGTCTAGAGTTATGATTTCCCCAATTGTTGATTTCATTAATTGTATGTTTCTTATAGCTTTAACTTAGTTGCCTCTATCAATCATGAACTCTCCAGCTATCATAAATCTCTCTCAAGCAATTATGATAATTTACTAGACGCACTCTCTCAAGCTACGCTAGCTAGATTCACATTACAGTTCACTTAGATCGCACCCGAGGTATCGTTATCTCTAATCCAACCTCTAAACCCTCGGTTATGACTCTCGCCTATACTCCGGGAGTGATGTTGTTCAAACAACTACCTAAATATGCACTATCTCTCAAGCAGATACATAATAAATAGGAACGGCTAATTGAGGATCCTTTCAATAAACCAAAATCAAAACGTAGTTGAACAAATAGAGATTAACAACTAACTCAAAACTGTATTAATATAACAACCAATTCATCCCCAAAAGGTTCCATCAAAACCCTAGAAAACGAATTAGCTTTTCATAAAAGTATGTGAAAACACAATACTCCACTTCATAACCAACAATAAAATAGGAAGAAGAAGGGGAAAAACTCGTAGTTGAATCTTCCTCCTTGCTCCTAGCATGTTCTTGCCTCCAAGGGTGTTGTCTAACCCTAAAGTAGTGTCTCCCCCTTCAAAGTGGTGTTTTAGGATGTATTTATATGACCTAGGGTTGATGAGGGGCGGAATTCTTCAATCCAACTTCGGATGGGAGAGCTGGAATCCGCGTCTGCCTTCGCGTCTAGACGCGGACTTTGACGCGGATCCGCGTTTGCCTTCACGCGGACTTTGACGCGGATCCGCGTTTGCCTTCGCGTCTAGACGCGGACTTTGACGCGGATCCAGCTTTTGAAATTCTTCCATTTCGCGAAGCGCTCCGTGCCTTTGCTTCGCTTCGCTGTTTTGTGCCTTAACTTTTCTCCTTTTTCGCGTCCGACTTCGTGCCATGCACGAGAATAGACGAGCTCCCACTCCTTTAATTTCTTCTTTTTGTGTCAAATTCTTATCTTTTGATCATTTATCATCCAAACTCGTTCCTACACATAAGAAACACATAATGAGTATATTTCACTTTGAAAATCATGTAATCTCCCGCGACACACACAAGAATTAATATGCAAATATACTCAAAAATATGCACTTTTCATCATTTATCAATCCCCCTGCACATTTATATTTGGGACTACGGGACGATATCCCACGAGATCCCCCTGTACTGGATATTTATGTTTGGGACTACGGATCGGTATTCCGGGAGATCCTCTGTGCATTTATGTTTGGGACTACGGGACGTTATCCCGGTAGATCCCCTGTTGTTATCTCTGTGTGTTGAGTTGTTTCTTCCTATGATTTCATCCTTATTGACTGTTAGCATCTTTAATTATACTGTCTCATTTTACGTTATTTTACCATGTTATATATATATAACCAGTAGGGCCCTGACCGTCCTCGTCACTACTCGACCGAGGTTAAGCTTGGCACTTACTGGGTACCGTTGTAGTGTACTCATGCCCTTTCCTGCAAATGTTTTTCGTGTGCAGATCCAGGTTCTTCTACTCAGCCGTTCTGTCAGTGAGGCAGGCGATATCAGAGGCTTCGAGGTATATCTGCCGTGTCCGCAGACCAAGAAGTCCCTCTCTATTCTTCCCTTTAGCTTTAGACTTCCTGTATTTACTTTTGATTAGACATTCTGTAGTTAGAACACTATGTAGTTTTCTCTAGCTTATGATTTTATGAGATTCTGGGTTTTGGAAGTTTTTGATTCAGTTTGAGAGTGTGTTATTGTATATGCTGGGCGGCATTCTTAAACTCTTTTATTTTGTTTTTACGCGTAACTTGTTAGTTTCGTGTTTTATTTTCCTTTTACCGCAATTTATTAGGCTTACCTAATCATAGAAACTAGGTGCCATCACGACAGTACACGGAGGGAGAACTTGGGTCGTGACAATATGGGTCGTGGGCGTATGGCTGGAATCGGATTCGGGGGTCCCTAGCCCGAGTAATGAATTTTTGTTAGAAATTGTTAAACTTAAAATCTAAGGATTTAAAAAATTTATTAATGCTTGATCTCATTTGTATCGGGCCCGTATTTTGGTTCCAGAGCCCGATAAAGGTTTAATATAATATTTAAGTCATGTCTGTGAAATTTGGTAAAAACGGAGTTGATTTGACGTAATACGGGCGTCCGATTGTGAAAATAGGAATTTCAAGTGTTCTTGAGAATTTCATGTGTTTTGGTGTTAAATCCATAGTTTTAGATGTTATTTCGGCAATTTGATCGCACGAGCAAGTTCGTATGATATTTTAAGACTTGTGCGTGTTTGGCTTGGAGCCCCGAGGGCTCGGGTGAGTTTCGGATAGGCTACGTGGTGTTTTGGAACTTAGGAAAATCTGCTGGTATGACTGAACCTATTGTAGGACTCTGATCTCGCAATTGCGAGATCAGGCATCGCAATTGCGAACCCTGCAGGTTCTGTATTTGCGAGGTTTTTATCGCAATTTCGATAAGAAGCTGGGCCATGCAGTCTTCGCAATTGCGAAGATCTCTTCGCATTTGCGAAGTAAAACTGGGAAGGGCAGTGATCGCAAATGCGATCATTCTGTCGCATTTGCGGAGGTTCTTGTTCGCAATTGCGAAGGTAGCAGAGGTGTGGAGAACATCGCATTTGCGATGGTTCTTCACATTTGCGAGCTTCGCAATTGCGAAGTTCAGGTCGCAAATGCGACATCTGCAGCTGTGTAAAAGGGACTTAGACGGGATTTTCGATTCATTTCCCAAATTTTCAAAACCTAAACCTCGAGAGGCGGTTTTCCAAAGGCTAGTTCTTCCCCAAATCATAGGCAAATAATTCTTAACTCTTTTCTTTCAACCTTTCACTTCTTAAAACAAAATTTCAACCTAGAATCTAGGATTTTCATGGTAGAATTGGGGGTTTTGGGGTAGAAGATAGGGAATTTGAAATTTGGGGACTTAAACCTCAAATTGAGGTCGGATTCCAAAACCAGTTGTATATCCGGTCTCGGGTGTGAATGGGTAATCGGATTTTGGTCCGAGTTTCGGGTTTGGACCAAGCGGGCACGGGTGTTGACTTTTGTTGACTTTTTTCAAAATGGCCAAAATTGAATTCCTTGCTATCATGGGTAGTTCCTAAGGCTTAAATTGAATTGTTTGGTTGATAATTTGCTAGATTCTATCGGTCTGGAGGCTTGTGTGAAGGGAAAAGCGGTGATTGAGCCTTGATTTTGGCTGGAGAGGCGAGGTAAGTGTTGTGGCTAACGTTAGCTTGAGGGATTAGGTGTTATTTGCTTATTCATTACGTGTTTGGTTGTTGAGTATGATGTATAGGCAAGGTGACGAGCATCTATACGTTGTTGTCGAGTCATAACATGTGAGTGAGCTTTATTCTTGGAAATGTTATGTTTTGATCATATTGTACATGTGTACACTAGTTAATCGATGTGTTGAGAAGTTCTTATCATGTTTTATGGAATTTGGTATTGATGGGGTTTTTACCCAAAGTTGAGATTGGTATATTGGAATTAAGTGTTGAAGTAAGACTTGTTGTTGCCATTTCTACCTCTCTATTATTGTTGTCTCTTGTTTGGTGAGGTAGAGTGATAAAAACAAAGGATGATGCCGTGCACGTTTAAATTATTTATATGGTGAGGAAGAGTGATAAAGCACGAAGGGTGATGTCGTGCACGTTTCTATGTGAGGAAGAGTGATAAAGCACGAAGGGTGATGTCGTGCACGTTTCCATTATTGATTATCTGGTGAGGTTGAGAGTAAAAGCACGAAAGGTGATGCCGTGCATTTTTCAGTTTGTTGTGTTTACTTGTTATTACCTGTTCAAGGTCTACTAGCTGTTTTAAATTCCTTTACTGCTGTGATTTATTATTTTGATACCCCTTAGCATGTTTCCTCTCCCGTTAATATCTGTTTATCTTCTGTTAATTGTTATTTCTGTTAGCATATCGTATAACTGCACAGGTTTATATATGTGTCTTGTCCTAGCCTCGTCACTACTTCGCCGAAGTTAGGCTCGGCACTTACCAGTACATGGGGTCGGTTGTACTGATACTGCACTCTGCACTTTTTGTGCCGGTACCGGACTGTGATGACCCGATTTGAGTTGCTGCCTTCAGTCCAACAAGAGACCCAAGGTAGATCTGCCGGTGTTCGCAGACCCTGGAGTCCCCTTCCAGTTATCCTAGTTTTCTGTTTTCTTGTAATTCGAGAACAGTTGTATTTTTCTTTCAGCCAGTATATGTAGTGACTCTTTGTAGTTCGTGGATTGTGACACCAATTTTTTGGGTAGTCATGTATTAGTACTTGATTATTATGAAATTCCGTATTCCTTTAATCTGTTTAGTTTAATTGCTGTTATTTACTGAATTGGATAGTAGTCAACGTATTGAATCTTTATCTCTTGGCTTGACTAGCATCCCGAAAAGTTAGGCGCCATCACGAACCCAACGGTGGAAAATCCGGATCGTGACAAAGCTTCTTAACAATAGTCTTGAAAAAAAGAAGAGGTTGGGTCTTCACTTTTATTGATTTGACTTCATTTTATTCAATATCAAAGAATTACTTGTGCACTGATTTTCTCTTGTTGAAAAATTAACTAGGTGAAAGTCAATTTTCACGTCAGGACAGTCTGCTGCACAAAATATTTCGTGTTCACGCAGGGTCAGAGAAGGATCGCACCCAAAAGGGTGTGATATAGATAGCTTACCCTAATACATGCATTATTGGCTGCTTTCATAGCTCGAACCCGTAATCTATAGGCCAAATAGAGATTATTTTACCATTGCTTCAAAATTCCCCTTCTAGGTCACATTATTTTAGTAAGATTAATCAAAAGCACTTTCACTTGAACCTAACATTTTTTTTTTTGAG
>NC_031995.1:98387432-98391589 GCF_001879085.1 Nicotiana attenuata | reverse complement strand
AAAGGTCCATCCTTAAAGAAGCGAAGCCATAGTTTGAAGATTATGGATTTGAGATGCTAATTCTTTTAAGTTATGACTCTAAATTAATAATTTATACAGATATTCAGATAAGATATAAAGTTTGGACCAAAGTTATTGGGTTTGACCGAAACCGTTGGCGAAGACTAACTCCGCCCCTGTCTCCTTATGACTTCTGCGATCGACACCTTTCAAGCTAAAACTTTTGTTGAGTGCATAACTGCATAATATTTGGATTAAGCCTAGTAACAAATTACACATAAAAAGATCACTGAAATGCAATGTGAAGAAGGGAAAAATACATGGTAAAAATACTCCCATCAACCTAAACCAACTTTGTTCCCAATTGGTAAATTTCTTTTGGGTAAGGAGGATTTTCATCAACTGAATTTGGACATAAAGAGGAATGTCTGTTCTTCTTTGTACAGTATAATGTGTTCTTGACACATCCACTGAATGTTATCCAATTACAGAAACATGTCACCATCACTCAACTCTCTTTCAACCCTTTTTTGTAGTGGTCCTATTTTTAATTACAATTGCCTTACTGATTTCCTAATCTGTTACTACACGACAATTTTGGTAGCTAGCTAGGGAGAGTGAATAATAGATTGTTTGGCCAAATTAGAAAAATCAACTTATTTTGGAAATTGTTTTTTTTTAAAAATGGTTTTCAAAAAAGTATTTTTGAAAAAAAACAGTTTGTGTTTAGCTAATCAATTTGAAAAACACTTTTGTATAACAATTTGTGTTTAACCAAGTTTTTCAAAAAGTATTTTTAAGTATCAAATTACGAATAAAGACATGAAGCGATTTATAATAGTTAATCTATATCTATACTATATTAAAAGCACGAAGGCCCTTGGCGAAATGTCGTTCGCCTTTTTTGCCCTTTAAAATGTCATTCGCCTTTTTGCCCTTTAAAAAAAGATTTCACACTAGATAAAATTGTCATTTACCCTTAACATCAAATAAAACTGTATTTATTAAAACTTCCCATATTTGAATTATTATGTAGGAAACACTAATATTTAGGACATTAAAATTAACTAAATTTCTTCCGTGTATAAAGTAAAGTTCTAATTTAGGACCAAATATATTAACTAACTTACGTTGAAATACATTAAAAACTCAAAATCTTTAATATCTCACCAGAAACCATTAGACTTAGGATCCAAAGCCATTAACGGAAAAGATTGAACAACTACTGAAACTTTTTTTTATTTGAAGAAAAGAGGTACCAATTTTTATGTTATGAATTTTTGGAGTTGAAAACAATTTAATTCTATCTTGAAAAGGTATTTTTTTCTCTTTTGGTTACGTTATATTTTAAGAATTAAATATAATTTAATCGTTTTTGAAAAAAGTTTTTGTTTATTTTACTTCTCGCCTAGATCAGCGATATCAATATTCATCATTTCAATAACTTATATATTTTTTAAATTTTTATTTTATAACTTAAATATATTATTTAATAATATTTCTATATTTTTAAATAATTATATAATTATTGATATAGGTATATGCACAAAACGTGTACCTTAAGTACGAAGGTCATTAGCCCCTTTAAAAATATATTTTATATTGGACAAAGTAGTAATTTTAGTTATTTTCCTAATACGACAACAACAACAAATCCAGTATGATCCCAACAGGTGGGGTTTGGGAAAGGTAGTCTATATGCAGACCTTACCCCTACCTAATATAGGTAGAGAGGCTGTTTCCAATAGACCCTCGGCTCAGGAAGGGCAAGAAGAAGAGGAGGAAAGCAAGGAAGGAAGAAAGAAGGAAGATAAAATAAAAAGGGAGAGATAAAGGATAAGTAGTACCAAATAATAGCAACGGGGAATACAATACCTGAGGCAAACAAAACCACATAACGTAATAAGAATCTAAGAATATGAAGGGACATGCATGCTACTAAGACTATCGGTGAACAACTAAAAACTACCCACTAACCTTCTACCTTAATCCTCGACCTCCACACCATTCTATCAAGGGTCATGTCCTCAGTGAGCTGAAGCTGCGCCATGTCCTGTCTAATCACCTCTCCCTAGTACTTCTTAGGCCTACCTCGACCTCTTCTCAAACTCTCCGTGGCCAACCTCTCATACCTCCTGACAGGAGCATCAATGCTCCTTCTCTTAACATGTCTGAACCATCTCAGCCTCGACTCTCGGATCTTGTCCTCTATGGAGGTTACTCCCACTTTGTCCCGGATAGCTTCATTCTTAATCATATCTCTCCTGGTACACCCACACATCCATCTCAACATTCTCATCTCTGCTACTTTCATCTTCTGCACATGGGAGTTCTTGACTGGCCAACACTCAACCTCACACATCATAACCGGTCGAACCACCACTCGATAAAACCTACCCTTAAGTCTTGGCGGCACATTCTTATCACATAAAACACCGGAAGGGAGCCTCCACTTCATCCATCCCGCTCTGATGCGATGTGCGACATCTTCGTTAATCTCCCTCTTACCCTGGATAATAGACCCGAGATACTTAAAACTCGCCCTCTTGGGGATAACTTGAGCATCAAGCTTAACCTCTACGTCTGCATCATGGGTCCCGTCACTGAATTCGCACTCCAAGTATTCTGTCTTGGTTCTACTCAGTTTGAAACCTTTAGACTCCAAGGTCTGTCTCCAAACCTCCAACCTCACGTTAACTCCGCTTTGCCTCTCCTCAATCAACACTATATCATCGGCAAATAGCATGCACCAAGGAACCTCCTCTTGGATGTGTCGCGACAGCACATCCATCGCCAAGGCAAATAAAAATGGGCTAAGAGCCGATCCTTGGTGCAACCCCATCTCCACAGGGAAATGCTCTGAGTCACCACCCACAGTCCTCACCTGAGTCTTAGCATCATCATACATATCCTTAATCACCCTAATGTACGCTACCGGAACGCTGCTAACCTCCAAACACCTCCACAGGACCTCCCTCGGGACTTTATCGTAGCTTTCTCAAGGGCAATAAACACCATATGCAAATCCTTCTTCCTTTCCCTGTACTGCTCCACTAATCTCCTTACCAGATGAATCGCTTCCGTAGTCGAACGCCCCGGCATGAATCCAAACTTGATACCCTTATAATTGTTGCAATTTTGGATATCGCCCTTGTTCTTGTAAAGCGAAACCGTCGTACTCTACCTACATTCTTCGAGAATCTTCTTCGTCTTAAAAATAACATTAAACAGCCCAGTGAGCCATTCCAAACGTGCCCGCCCCGCGCTCTTCCAGAATTCCACCGGGATTTCGTGTCGCTCTGCCCCTGCACATCTTACACATTGCCCCTTCCACCTCCTCTACCGTAATCCGCCTACAGTACCCAAAATCCCGCCGACTCTCGGAGTGCTCCAACTTACCTAGCACAATGCGTCTATCCCCCTCCTCGTTCAACAATTTAGTTATTTTTTTAATATGTAGGAATAATCATTAATTATTTTTCTCATATTTAGGGACAATCATTTAATTAGTTGCCTACTATTTAGGACTTTGACATGGAAAATCATATAATTATCTTTTTGTTATAAAAATATTTGTTTAAGAGTCCTTGACGAGCTCTTTTGTTTTGGTTAAACAGTTTTAGTTTTAGTATTATTTATTTTTATTTTCTTTTTCGGAACTCCTTTTTTTCGCATAGTTATGTAATTTGATTATACCATGAGCTACAGTAACTTATTTTTTTCTAATCTGTTGGAAATCATTCATATAATATTTATTATTAATTAAAAATTAAATAATCTGCATTTTATCTCGAAAAAAATTGTTATTTTCGATCAATTTGTTAATCCTGTTTGAGTCTTCTAAAATGAAGTAGTGAATAACTTTTTAAAAAAAATTAAAAAAATTCTTAAGTTTTCAAGGATTATATGTGATTGCTGAAATTGAAAAGGAAGAATGATAACTTATGAATTTAAAGCGTTTGAACTAAAAAAAAATTAAAATAAATTTTTAGTCGAATACATTGACCGATGATTAAAATTTGTATTGAAGATTCATTTTTAGAGAATAGTAGCTTTTATTTTATTATTCAAACATAATATTTTAATATATTATTTATATAATATTTTAAAATTCTTTCTTATTGAGATAGTGTACACGCGCAAAGCACGTACCCTAA
>NC_031995.1:98337300-98387246 GCF_001879085.1 Nicotiana attenuata | reverse complement strand
CCCTCCCCTCCCCTCCAAAAAAAAGAAGCTTGGCCAAACACCTCAATTTGAGAAAAAAATTACTCTTTTGAAAAAAAAAAAATTATTTTTGGCATGAGGAGAAGCTTCCAAACAGGCCTATAAGATTTGATCAAATAATAAATTTACGAATAAAATAGGGCTAAAATTTATATATTTAAAACTATGTGAAACATATTACTACAATCAAACCTCTTGATAACAGTCTCGTTTGTTCCGAATATTTTTGGATGTTATAGCGAAGTGCTGTTATAGAGAACATATATTATAACATAACATGAAAATTGGTTCCAGAAAAGCTTGACTTTTATAGTGAAGTGTTTACATAGCGATGCTGTTATACAGATGTCTGACTATATAAGTTACCAGTCGACAACTCCCGCCTCGACTCTCATATCATTTTTTTCTTATTTGTTTTGCCAGGTACAATTAATGAATTGAAATTATCTATTGACAAGCTCAAGCCAGCAATAAACAACAACTATAAAACTATGTGAAATATATTAAGTTACCAGTGACAACTTTTGCCTCGGCTATCATCTTTTCTACTTCTTTGTTTTGCGAGGTACAATTAATGAATTGAAAGTATCGATTGACAAATTCAAGCCAATGAATATTTTTCGCTAAAAAATTATATTACTTATACAGGTTAAATATTACTTTTTATACATAATTAAATTCTTGAGCGCCTTAGAGAAATTTCTGATTTCTCCACTAATGTTAGGGGTTTATTGTCCTGTTAATTTATCAACTGTTCAACTTAATTAATATGGACTCTGTGTTGCAAAAGAATGAAACTAATAAGGTTAATTACTGTGGTTGAAACTTGGAAAAAAAACACTTTATTATATGTCTACTGCAATATCATTTCACTTACTTTAATAGAATTAATAATCGGCTGAATATTAAGTATTTAGTTAAAAGTGTAAAAATGTATTGATAATGAAAACATTATTTATATTGTCAAATATATGCAAATTAAATCCTTTAAAAGCGTGGTGTCTCTGTCTTCCGGAGGGGAAACAACACACTTATCTCCTTCTTTTTCATCTCTTTCTTGAAAGCGTGGTGGAGTTTTCTTCTATAATGAGGTGTCGCTGTCCTTATTAAATGTACTAAATTCATCGGCATTATGATCTTCTACAATTGCCCTTGGAGTAGGATATTGCGGGTCAGTATCAAAGAAGCGACGGTTAAAGATCGCGGGGTGTGGCGGTTCAAGATGGAACCGGTGTTTCTAAGGATGACAGCTCGAGAAAGATAATCTTCAGAAAGGTTTAAAGTTAGTAGCGATTTGTGGGTTCAAGTGCTACAAAGTTAGATTTCATATAAGGCAACAATTGAGCAGCAAAGAATGAGGAAAGACATTTGGGAAGTGTCAGGCGGTGGCTAAAATTTCTAGAAGGCCAAGTATAAGGAGCAAAGGGCGAGTAGTCGATTAAAAGGATGAGTTCCGCCAAAGTGGGAGAGTGGCGGAGTTGCATATGGGCATTGTGGTAGGATGACTACGCACCTTAAGGAGAGTTTGGAATGATTTGAGAATTTCAGAGATTTGTGATTGGGGTCTACGGGTTTAATTTGAAGTATGGACTATTATGCGGCAGGAGATTTGATATAACGTGAAGGAGCTGCTTGAATGGAGAAGGATACAACATAACATCGAATTGGAAGGTTGTTGCCGCACATTTAAGTGATGTTCGCGAGGGATGAATGGACTTGTGCAGCTGGAGAGTGAGCTCAGACTCAGGACGGGTTGTTGATGTCGTAGTGGTTGCACCCCGTGTAGCAGCGCTGGAAGATGTCGGGAGTGATTTCTACATGTAGTTCATCCTTGTGAGTAGGTTAGCGATCGCGTGGTTGGCGAGCTTCTGCGAAGAATTCCATTGGTTATACAACGAAGGGATCGGTCGTGCGAATGTTGTTGATGATTCTGAGTATAAAAAGGGGGTTTTCTATAGTAAGATATCGAGCATGTTGGCAGTTGGTTTCGCAAGGATTGGGTTACAAGGAGATTTAGAATCCTGGTAAATTCCAGATTTGTGAAATAATGGCTTCAAGCTGAGTGGGAGAGTCCCACCGCTTATGATTGGATTGCATAGTTAGCTACTTGCGAGGTTTCTGGTTATTAGCATGTTGATGAGCGGTTTCAGCTACGGGAAAAGGCCATAAGTGGTAATTTGAGCAAAGGAATTATTAAAGGTGGGCTATCGTTGGCCTTATTGGCCCATGTTCAGACTTGGGGAAGGACTCGGGTTTTATGCCTTGTATAAATGCGGGTTTCAAAGGAAGTGATTCCGCTGAGTGCCTCGTCGAGAGGGTATTCATGCGTTATAAGATTTATGAAGTCGATTATATTCGAGACCAAGTCAGAGCGGGTGGCTCCCAGTAACGGTCCTAACGGATTCGAAAGAGGTAAAGTATGGTGCCTAATGATTTCGAGCCTATAAGTACAGTTAAGAATCAAGCTTTGCAGCAGCTTGTGAGTGGAGGCTCAGAATGTTCCATGATGTTTTGACTTGCAGTATAGCACTTGAGAGAAAGATGAGGAAGGACTTCGGATTCGTAGAAGGATTAGTAGAATGGGCATATCAGTTGAGGGTGCGAATATGCGCGCAAGGAAGGTATGAAGTGGTTCGCGGGATTCGGGACAGCATGGTCTCGTAATTCGAGGTCACTCGAGATGAGTGCAGATGGAGTATGTTATGTGTGGATGGAGTTAGTATTATCTCTAAGGCAATCAAGGATAAATTGGAAGAAAGTAGATTGATTGGCCATAATTGAATTTGGCATATTGGTGTTAGTGATCAGTTTCCTCAGCGTGATCGAGTTATGCAAGTGAGTTGTGGCGGTATGTATCAGGCTTGTCAGTCGCCGTAATTGATGTTATTCAGAAGCATTCTACTGTTATGGTTGTTGTGTGGAAGCAGATTCCGGAAGGACTATGGTGGCTCAGACCACTACTTAGAGATTTGTATATTCTACGGTTATGAAAATTCACCTGTGTGCTGCTATGGTTCTCCTGAAGTGAGTTAAGTGGAAAGCTTTTATGTGGTGAAATGTCAATCTAACAGTGGTCCCGAAGCTATGATGAGGAACGAGTTCTATGGCAAACTGGCATGTTGAGTGCAGTGAGTGGTATGGAAATTTGCAGTGAAGATCAAGGTAGCAGCTCGGTGTGGACAAGGATGTCACGAGTTCAGATGAGCAGGAAAGGAGTTTCGATATTTAAGGTAAGTTTGTATTGTCTTCAGCGTCACCTGAGATTGGTGTTTTGTAAAAAGGGGCTTGTGTCATGGTTGATGATTCTTGATCGTTTTTCAGCGTTAGTACGACCGGTGGTTTGGATGTGTGGTCCTGTTATGTGTTTCGGAAGGTTGTGGGAGCGAGTCCCACAGGAAGATCGTATAAGTGTGGCATGTAGTCACTTGATTGATTGAAGCAATTAAACCAAGTATGTAGATTTGTGATGATATCGATAAGTTGAGGATATGTGCCTGGAGGGCACTCAGTTATTGAGTTGTGGACTGTGGATGAGTACTCCGGTTATGATGGTTGTCCTTGTGTGTTATGAGAAAAGGGAAATTAGTATGGACCTTTGAAAGGTTATTGGCCTAGTTTGATATGATCAGGATCGACTTGAGGTCGGTGGATGGGTTTAAATATGAATTTGGGCTCTATGTCAGGCCAGTTGTGTTCATTTCAGTAATGTGCTCCTTATTGAGTAGTCAGGGTGTTATTTCGTTGCCAAATATTTCATGTAATGATGCGTTGCGCCGTGTGAGTTGGGAGACGGCTTGGGAAATTGCCTATATGTTGAGGATCCGCGTAGAGATGATGTTATATGAGCAGGATGCTTTTGAGATTTCAAATCGTATATCGCACTTTAGTCGTGCTTGAGTTTTGTGGCTTCTGGCGCTATATGTCTCCGCAGGGATGGAATTATGCACTTAGTGTGCTTGTGACCGATATTCAGTATATTATTGAAATGAGCAATCTAGCTCGGTGCGTATCCCCTTATGCGAGTTTTATGGGTGGATTCGGGTTGCACACCGCAATAGTGTGATGATGAGCACAGTTCCCTATATCTGTTTTTATGTGTTTCGTTTCCTATTTTTCTGAGGAAAGCTCGTATTAGCTGTGAGCCCACGTCGCATGTATGATTCGCGAGCGGGGTGTCTGTTTAGAATGTTGTCCGCGTCGCATGTATGATTCGCGAGCGGGGTAATTGGACTTCCTTTTCAGAGTTCGTTTTCATTGTACCACGTTTGAATTGGTAGCCTATAGGCACATTGCAGCATCATATGTGGCTTTTGATTGTGTCCGGGGTGGCTTATTGCCTGTGCAGTTCGTACTGGGTGAGACGAGATCATTGGATTTATGATCAGTGCAATCTGACTATATGAAGTACATTAAGGAGATAAGACCGTTATTTGGTTCAAAATGAGGTGATGGTTATTGTCAGGAGTATAGACCCAAATGATTGGTTGATTCGGCAGTTGATTATGAATTTCTGCACATCTCTTCCGTTGTGGCGGTATTGTAAGAGTTAGAGTAAGACCTGTGTATGTCATGGGATGCAATGGGAGCATCAGATTCGTGGAATTTCGACTAAGTTGATCAGAAAATATTATTGTGGTCTAGTGAGTAAAATGATGCAAGGTGTGAATTCACTAAAGTTATGCAGTCATGTTTGGGTACAGCGTGTAGTGATTGATACGGTGTTCGTATGTTGGAAACAGGCCTGACAGAGAATTCCGGATGTTGGAATTAGGCTCCAAGGCCTATCTGCTCGAATAAAAGGGAATATCTTTAGAATTGATCGAGCTGATGTGCTCAACTGAGTTGTGGTAGCACGGGAAGGTGCACGAGGAGTTAACCAGTGATAACGTATGTTTAAGTGGGAGAGAATGTAACGACCCGACCGCTCGTTTAGAGTTCTAGCGCTCTGTTCAGCAGCCTGAGGCCGTGAGCAGCTTCATTTCAGGTATTGTGGCTTGTGCGCGCGGTCGGAATTGAATTTCGGGAAGTCCAGAGTTGATTTGGAAAGAGAATTCTCATTTCGGAAGCTTAAAGTTGAAAGAATGAACTAGGATGGGATTCTTGAGTAAACGGCCTCAGAATCGGGATCTGAAGGTTCCAGCAGGTCCATATGATGATTTCGGACTTGGGCGTATGCCCGGTACGGGTTTTGGATAACCCGGGAGCATTTTGGCGCCTATTGTGGAAGTTAGCATTTTTGAAGAAATTTCTTAAGTTTGGCTTGAAGTGCATTTCAGTGTTATCGATGTCCGTTTGGGATTCAGAGTATGTGAAGAGCTCCGTATGGTGATTCTGGAGTTGGGAGCGCGATCGAAAGTGAATTCGGAGGTCCGTAGGTTATTTTGGAGTCATTTGGGTAAAGATAGAAATTTGAAGGTTTTGAGAAGTTTGACCGGAAGTTGACTTTTTGATATCGGGGTCGGAATCCAATTCTGAAAGTTGGAGTAGGTCCGTAATGTCGAATATGACTTGTACGCAAAATTTCAGGTCAATCGGACGTGATTTGATAGGTTTAAACATCAGAAATAGAAGTTTGAATTTTTGAAGTTCATTAAGTTTGGATTGGAGGTCGATTCATGATTTTAGCGTTGTTTGATGTGATTTGAGGCCTTGAGCGAGTCCGTAATGTGTTTTGGGATTGGTTGGTATTTTTGGTTGGGGTCCCGGGGGCCTCGGGTGGATTTCGGGTGGCTAACGGATCGAATTTGGAGTTTGAAGAAGGGTTGGAGCTGCTGCTTCTGGTATTTCCGCTTCTGCGGATTTGGGACCGCAGAAGCGGCCCCGCAGAAGCGAGGAAGAAGCCGCAGAAGCGGTTCGATGTGAAGCAGCCCAGGACCGCAGAAGCGGCCCTAGATCCGCAAAAGCGGAACCGCAAAAGCGGTAAGCCGTCCGCAGAAGCGAAAGTGGGCTGGAGCACAGTGTCCGCAGAAGCGGCTCTTTGTCCGCAAAAGCGGGACCGCGGAAGCGAAAATATTGCCGCAGAAGCGAAAAATGCTGGGGCAGAATGATTGTTTTAAAATCGGATCTTGGCCATTTTTCTCATATTTTTCATAGCTTGGGCGATTTTTGGGGAGCTTCAAGAGAGGGTTTTCATCATCAATGATAAGGTAAGTTATCCCCACCTATTATGAGTTAAATACATCAATTATGTAAGGATTTGAGCATGAAATTGGTTGAAATTCGGGGGTTTTGGTAGAAAGACCTAGAAATTATATTCTTGGAATTTAACCACGATTTTGAGTATGGAATTTAGTGAAAATTATATATTTGAGTTCCTAAGGTCATGGGTAATCTTTATCTTCGAAAAATTTCGGATTTCCGGACACGTAGGCCCGAGGGCGTTTTGGGCAACTTTTCGATCGGATTAGGAATTTCTATAAATTAGATTGTAATGATTAACTGGGCATATATTAATGGATTTGCGTAACCGTTGGCTAGTTTTGGAGCGTGGTGCATCAACTAGAGTCTTCGGAAGGGCATGGAATGCCGGTTATGGACCTTCGGAGCGAGGTGAGTCTCCTTTCTAACCTTGTAAGAGGGAATTGTCCCCATAGGTGAAGTAATTGATTATGTGCTCCTATTTGCGGGGGCTACGTACGCACGAGGTGACGAGAGTCCGTGCGTAGCTACTATTATGCTATTGTCCGGGTAGTTAGGACCCAAAAGCATGTTATAATTGGATTATTTATGAACCCATTGATAGCTTGAATTGCTTGAATCACCTTGGATTAGTAAATGAATTTAAAAGGAGATTAAACATCATTTTTCCTGAATCATTAAAAAAGAGAAATTATTTTATATGGATAAGTATTCCCGATAAGTTCTTAATTGACTGATTGAGCGTGTATCTCTTTGTGTACCTGCGTCGCATGCATGATTCGCGAGCTTCGTGGCTTGATATAAATTGATAAGACAATAAAGAGTAAACCTTGAAATTCCTTAATTATTTGTTGAAGGAGTTTACATGTTTTCTGGCTTCGTGAATTAGGACTGCTATATAAATCCATGATTTCCTCACATTTTTAGTATATTGTCAATTGACCTCTAGTAAGTGTCGAAGTTGACCATCTCGTCTCTACTTCTTCGAGATTAGACGGGATACTCATTGAGTACACGTTGTTTACGTACTCATACTACACTTTTGTGCATTTTTGTTGCACAGGTATATTTATCTCTAGCAGCCCACTGGGCATAGCAGCACGGATGATTCAGGGACTAGGTGAGTTGCATTATTCGAGGCGGTCCTCAGCTAGTAAAGTCCCTTCCAGCAAATTGTATTTTCTTTCTGTCCACTGTATTCCGGACGGATGTTGTATTGTATTTTATTTCCTTATCAGTAGATGCTCATGCACTTGTGACACCGGGTTCTGGGATGATTTTTAAATATTTTTGTATTGATTGCTAGTATTTAATTTTAATTGAAGCAGTTATCTTTTTACTTATGAAATTTAAAGGAAAATCTTGGTTTTTAAAGTTGTAATAATTGGAGTTTAATTAAGTAATTGGTTGGCTTGCCTGACAGCGTGTCCGGCGCCATCACGGCCCTTAGTGAATTTTGGGTCGTGACACTAAACACCTCAATTTGAGAAAAAAATTACTTTTTTGAGAAGAAAAATATTTTGGCATGAGGAGAAGCTTGACCAAACAGACTACTATAAGATCTGATCGGATAATAAATTTGTGAATAAAATAGGGCTAAAATTTATATATTTAAAACTATGTGAAACATATTACTACAGTTAAACCTCTCTATAACAGCCTTGTTTGTTCCGAATATTTTTGGATGTTATAGCGAAATGTTATTATAAAGAACATATATTATAACATAACATGAAAATTGGTTTCGAGAAAGCTTTGCTTTAATAGTAAAGTGTTATTATATAGCGATGCTGTTATAGAAAGGTCTGACTGTATAAGTTACCGGTAGGCAACTCCCGCCTGGGCTCTCATATCATTTTTTTTCTTATTGTTTTGCGAGGTACAATTAACGAATTGAAATTATCGATTGACAAATTCAAGCCAATGATAAGCCCGTGATGAATTCACAATGTACGTAGGATCGGAGCTTGCCAACGAACAATGCTCAGTTGAATATTTTTCTCTGAAAAATTTACTTATACAGGTTAAATAATACTTTTTATACATAATTAATTCTTGAGCACCTTAGAGGTATTTTTGATTTCTCCACTAATGTTAGGGGTTTATTGTCCTCTTTATCAACTGTTCTACTTAATTAATTATGGAAGAAAACACTTTATTATATGTCTACTGCAATATCATTTCACTTACTTTAATGGAATAATAATCGGCTGAATATTAAGTATTTAGTTAAAAGTGTAAAAATGTATTGATAAAGAAAACATTATTTATATTGTCAATATATACAAATTAAATCCTTTAATTCTCTGTCTTCCGGAGGGGAAGCAACACACTTATCTCTTCTTTTCATCTCTTTTTTTTTTTCGGAAATTAAATCTCAAATCAACGTCTGGTGTTGTATTAGTATTAGTTTGCTTGGCAAACACACGTCCAAAGACAAAGATAATATATTGTTTTTCTTTCTGCAAAATTGGGTTGTTCTTAGAAAATTAAAATAATTTTTTAAAGAAAATTGGACACAAATTGGGGAACATTTGTTTAACAAAATTTCTTTTGGTTTGCACAATCATAAATCTCCTAGCAGCATGGAGTTCTGTGCTTTAGATATTTTACTTTCTAAATTTGGACAAAGAAAATGGAACCTTCTGGATAATAATTAATTTCCTGTTCAAGACATATTTTAAAATCACAAAATAAAAATAAATATAAAAAGAAAACATACAAAAGAAAGCTATATATGGGTGGTGTGGAATTCTCTGGATTTCTTGTGACTTGTAAACTTAATTCCTACTATTTTAGAATTGACTAAACCATATATACAACAACATATCCAGTATAATCTCAAAAGTGGATCTGGAAAGAATAGTGCGTATGCAGACCTTAGCCCACCCTGTGGAAATAAAAAGACTCTTTCTGAAGATCTTCGGCTCACAAAAATACACACACACACTCTTTCTACATTAATAACAACATGCCCAATATAATTCCAAAAATGGGGTTTGGGGAGGATAGTGTGTGCGCATGTCACGACCCAAAATTCATTAAGGGTCGTGATGGCGCCGGACACTACTGTCAGGCAAGCCAACACCATATAACTAGTAAATTCTCGTTTTAATTTTTTCAAAATTATTTCTTCTATACATTAAACAATGAATAATAAACTTCACTGAATAATTAATGATGTCTTTACAATTTATTTACCGAATGATCCCGAAATCATCCCAGAATGCTGTGTCACAAGTGCATGAGCAATCACTAGGAAATCAAATGAAGTACAATAACTGTCCGGAATACAAATTTGGACAGAAAGTAAATACAATACACTAAAAGAGACTATGCTGACTGTGGATCGCCTCGAGAGATGAGCTCACCTAAGTCTCCGTATCATCCATGCTGCTACGCCCATCAGGCCACTAGAGGTACATGTGCATGTGCAACAAAAATGCACAGCAAGTGTAGCATGAGTACGAAAACAACGCGTACTCAGTAAGTATCCCGTCTAATCTCGAAGAAGTAGAGACGAGAGGTCGACTTCGACACTTACTAGTGGTCCAATAATAATATACCAATAATATAGTAAATCGAGGATTTTCAAAAAAATGGCTGTAACTCATTAGCATAAGGCAAGTAAACAATTCTTTCGTTTATAGGAAATTCCCAAATTCATTTTCATCATTTATACATTTATCTCAGGCCAGGGAAAACAAATATCACATCTATGAATTTCAAGGCAAGCAATACAAGCATGCACAAATCATGCCAAGGTCGTACCACCCGATCCGACAATATTTAAATGTGCACTGCCAGAGGGTGGAATGGCGCGAACCATAGATGCATCTATTACCCCGCTCGCGAATCATACATGTGACGCGGTCAAATATAAATAAACAATCACCCCGCTCGCGAATCATACATGCGATGCAGGTACACATAGAAACACACATTCAAACAGTCAATCAAGACTTCATCAGGGAAATAATTATTCAAGGAGGTGTCAATTTCTCTTTTACAAGTCGAGAAAACGAAGTTTTAATCTTTTAAAAAATCATTTACCATTTCGATACGATTAAAGCAATTTAAACTATCAATAAGGTTACGATTATTTCAAGTAGAGCATGTTTTTGGGTCCTAGACTACCCGGACATAAGCATAATAGTATCTAAGCACGGACTCTCGTCACCTCGTGCGTACGTAACCCCCACAAATAGAAGCACATATCCAATTAATTCCCCTATGGGGACAATTCCTTCTTACAATGTTAGAAATGAGACTCACCTCGCACTGAAGCTCCATAACCGGCATTCCACGCCCTTCCGAAGACTCAAATCGATGCATAACGCTCCAAAACTAGGCAATTATTATGCAAACCCATTAATATATGCTCAATTACTCATAATATTCCAATTTATAACAATTTTCTAACCCCGAACGAAAAGTTGATAAAATTGCCCTCGGGCCCACGTGCCCGGATTTCGAAATTTTTCGAAGATAAAGTTTGCCCACAACCTCACAAACTCAAATATATAATTACTCTCAATTTTATGTCCGAAATCGTGGTCAAAACCCAAGAATACCAATTTTTTAGGTTTTCCTCAAAATCCCAAATTTTTCACTAATTTTCATGTTCAAATCCATATACAATCATGTATTTAACTCAAAACTAGTATAAACCACTTACGACGTGCTTGGTGGTGAAAATGGCACCTCAAAGTTGCTCCAAAATCGGCTCACATGGAAGAAATGGGGTTGAAATGAGCCAAACCCCCGTTTTAAAAAAACCTCACTGCCTCCAGCATTTTCGCACCTGCGGTGCACCGCCGCACCTGCGGAAACTCATCGTAGGTGCGGTCCTCTTCAAGCCAGGCGAAATCCGCTTCTACGGTCCCTCACGCGCATCTGCGCCTTCGCACCTGCGGGTGCCCTTCCGCTCCTGCGACCTAGCTGCCCCTCACGCATTCCGCATCTGCAGAGCTCAACTCGCACCTGCGGGCTCGCAGATGCGGAAATACCCTCGCACCTGCGGCCCCTCCCAACTTTGCCCAAATGCGCTTCTGCGACCACAAAGCCGCACTTGCGGGCTCGCACTTGCGGCCCTCTTCACGCAGGTGCGGTTACACCAGAAGCCCAGCTGCTTCAGTTCTGCCTCAACTTCAAATTTCCATCCGTTGACCACTCGGAATCCACCCGAGGCCCCCGGGACCCCGTCCAATCATACCAACCAGTCCCAAAAAATAACATGGACCTGCTCGAGGCCTCAAATCACATCAAACAACGTCGATATCACGAATCACACCCCAATTCAAACTTAAAGAACTTGAAACTTCAATTTCTACTTTCGATGTTGAAACCTATCAAATCACGTCCGATTGACCTCAAATTTTGCACACAAGTCATATTCAATATTATGGACCTACTCTAACTTCTGGAATCAAAATCCGACACCGATATCAAAAAGTCCACTTCCGGTCAAACTTCTCAAAAACCTTCAAATTTCTAACTTTCGCCAAATGACTCCAAAATGACCTACGGGCCTCCAAATCCACTTCCGATCGCGCTCCCAATACCAGAATCACCATACGAAGCTATTCCCAGACTCGGAATCCCAAATGGACATTGATAACACTAAAATGCACTTCAACCCAAACATATAAAATTCTTCCAAAATGCTAACTTACACAATAGGTGCCGAAACGCTCTCGGGGCGTCCAAAACCCGATCCGGACACACGCCCAAGTCCAAAATGATCATACGAACCTGCTGGAACCTTCAAATCCTGATTCCGAGGTCGTTTACTCAAAAATCCAATCTTAGTCAATTCTGCCATCCTAAAGCTTTCGAAATAAGAATTTTCTTTCCAAATCAACTCCGAACTTCCCGAAATTCAATTCCGACCATGCGTACAAGTCATAATACCTGAAGTGAAGCTGCTCCTGGCCTCAAACCGCTGAACGACGCGCTAGAGCTCAAAATGACCGGTCGGGTCGTTACAGCGCAGATCTTACCCCTACCATGTAGAGGTAGAGAGACTGTTTCTGAAGACCTTCGACTCGAGAATATATATATATATATATATATATATATATATATATATATATATATAAGAGCACCGCGGTACACAAAGCATCAACAGTTCAAGCGGTATTTTGGAAAGGATCGCATCCAAAGGGGTATAATGTATATAGTTTACCCTAACACAAGCATCAGTGATTGGATCTACTCCTCGAACCACTGACCAATAGATCACACGTAAGACAACATTACCGGTCAGTTTTTTTTTGGTTCTACTAATATGTAAACATTCATATTCATATTGCAATCAAGTTTTGTATTGAAGTGAAACTTGCCATCATAGCCTTGTTTTTTAATAGGTAGGTTAAAAAGCAGCCTAACCAACATTTGACAACAATGATGATGTTTACAACTTCTATATTATTTGAAACATTAGTCCTAATCACTGCCTAACTATGTGAACTAGTCAATCAAGTTTGTTATTTGTTCTCAAGAGTCTTAACAAAGTAATTGTCACTGAAATATCCGTACCTATCCTCACAAATATGGCTAGTATATAGTAAGATATCACACTGAACACGAGAAGCACATTCACTTTAATTTAACCATAAACCATACTTGCTTGTCTGCCTTTATTTGCTTTGCTTCATTGATAAAGTTGCCAATAAAATAGTGGCTTTGTGTCTTTGAATGAGGCAGCCAATAAAATATAGTGGATTCATTTTGATAATTTAGACTAGTCTATATATTATTCATCATTTTTAGAGGCAAATCCAAGATTAAATTCTATAGGTTCAATCTTTAATTTATATTGAACCTATTATATCTTTAACGTTATGGGTTTATATTTTTTATTTGTTCTAATTTTAGTGAATCTTACATATAAATTTATGCTCCGCATCAAAAATAGTACAGATGAACCTAGCACTCCAATGCTAGATCCGCCCTTGGTCATTCTAGGTCTATGTTAAGCCAGGTCGAAGATCAGGGCGGAGCTACAGTATTAGGTATGAGTTCAAACAAATTCAATAGCTTTTGCTTAGATCTATGTTGTATTAGGGAATATATTAAAGATGTATAAATATTTAATTACGAACTCAATAACTAAAATAAGCTATGAGCAAGTTCAGAACCCATAAACTTTAAATCATGACTCCGCCATCCAAAAAGTTGAATTATTAGATATACTTTTTTAAATATGTCATTTTATTTTATTTTTAAAAAACATGAAAATTATATACCCAAATCACACAAAAAAACTAGATGTTTTGACCCTTGTAATCCAATTCTTTCATATCAAATGAGAGGAGGGAGAAATATTTTCTTTTCGAAAAAAAAAATGTTTGAGGAAACCATCCTAGTCCTAGACAATAAAAGCTTAGGTTGTTTGTAGGTTTCAACAAAACTTTGGGCAAACACATATATTTTAGTGCCAATTGAATTCACTTGTTTACTTCTTCCATGTAATAATATATTAGTACTTCGACATCAATGTCGCTAGTGTCTGTCTGATGACGACACGATGTAAAAAATTAGTCGGGCACGAAATATTTCACATTCACGTAGGATTTCGAGAAAGCGCACACCTCAAGGGGTAGGGGCGAATGCATATAGTCATCCGACACTGCTTCGCTGGAAAATAATATTAATATAGTGCAAAAATAAGCAATATATAGTAATAATTCTGCTTCCGGCCAGAGATTACTTCTTGGTACGCTGATCAAGCTCGTATTTGCTCTTGTAAAGGTCGCATGTTCGAGTATGGACCTAGACATTTCATTTTTCGAAGATCTTTGTGCGAGAATTTTTGTTAAAAAATTTGAGGCTTAGGAGAATTGAACTTACACTCCCTTAATATTCAACTAAACCGTTAGGTCAAAGGTTTCAACTTGTGCGAAAATGAGATTGAATAATATTTTTTATTTATTTATGTAATATGACACTGTTTAATTACAAAAACTTATGCGTACGCTCCTACCAATCGTATGATGTAGACAATCTACCATGATGCATTTATCAGTGGCAGATTCCACGGCTCAGTGTAATATGAGTAATTCACAACTTTGCATAAATTAATATACATTCTTAGAATAGGTTGTAGAAAACTAGGGTTATATAGGAGTATCAAATAAGTAAAATATAGTCCAGGGTTGAAAAAACTATGGTTGGGCGTAAGTATTCTGTTTATTTTTATACCTAGACCCCTACCCTATGACATTATTATTAGTGGTGGAATCTTACATTACACAATTAAAGTTGGAATATTTACCTTATTTGGTTGGGGTTAAACATATGCAACTTATGGTCAAACTAATTAATTTTTTTGTTTTGGAAGATAAATGTTACAATTTTCATATATATACACAAAAATTGCAAAAAAAATAATAATAATCATGAATTGAAAAGCATGAAATCAAAATAAAGTGACACTTAAGCATCTTAATTATGTGAAACTTTTGTTGCGTTTTTATTAAGGGGTGTGAATGGGAAATGGAAGAGGCACCTTTTAGATTGCCCCTCTCCATATCACCCTTCATTTGTCTATAAATTTAGATGTTTGGCTTCATTTTTTAAGACATGAAATCAAACATGGAAAATCTGAAATCTTCTCCCCTCTTTTTCTACATTGTTGCATTATTTTCTAAATAAACATAAGTGTCAAGTGTGATTTGCTCCGTTTGTTGAGTTCGCTGAAGTTCTGTGATTTGAAGTGCCACTATCACAGAATAGTTATTCCGTTTTATCCTGGAAAGAATTAATCCGTATACCTTGGGCAACAGTGAGGGGATTAAATTCCTTAAGGACACACTGTGCATGCAGTGGGCTCGGAATTATTTTACGTTTTATTTATTGAACTAACATTTGTTTACTTTTCTGATTTTGAACACAGTAATACCAACAATCTTAAGGAATTTATTTTTCTGTGTTCGTCTTAACATCTTTTTGTTGGAGACAGAAAGAAGAAAGACTTAAAACGTCATGGAAATGACAAAGTCGGAAACAGTGTTATAGCATTTCAATATAGTGCCATGCAATTTTAGAGAAGAATATTTTAGTATTCGCAGGTGGGAATGCTTCGAATGAAACAAGTTCAGATAAGTACAAAACTTTTTGTTCTTGAAATTTTCTGGAATGCCTTTGATATGTTCGAATCTGAATTTGGCAAATTTTGTGTTTCTTGATTTGTTTCTTTCTAGCATTATAAATTGGTAATTGCTGGAGTATTTCATCAAACATATCATTCACATATAATCATATAATGACTATGTGATTTAAAATATTCTTAGTAAACACATTTGTTTATACTCATTTGGATCTAATTGTGAAATGGTGCATTCAACCATCCGCACCTATTGGGTCAGATTATAACGGCACGACATTTCTTGCCTTGAAAAACGTTAGCTGTGATTTGCTCTAGAAAAGCCATGTAACAAGGAAGAAAATTTTTGCTTCTGATATATACGATATCCAATAGTACGCATGATCTAATAGGTCCTAGCCATGGAAAAATACATATTTCTTGTAACTATGAAGGAAATAGAAGTGATATATGTATGGTCAGTTTGGTGTGGCTTGTCAGATATCAAGCAAAAAATATTCATTGGTTCTTCGTTAACTGTTTGGGGTGGAAGGCCTTGAAAACCTTGAATATTTTCATGTAAGCTTACATTAATACTTGAAGTATTTTTGAGATCATAAATATAATATATGTAAAGATGAACATATATGTGTTTGATTAGAGAAAGAGATCAAATTGTTTAAAGTGTTATAATGGTTTAGTTGGAAAATCATTTGGAAAGGGAATTAAAATTCTCGTGATTTTCTACACCCGTTATGGAGAATAAAATCTCCGTGATTTTCTACTCCTACTTCGAGATCAAAATTTGCATGATTTTGTACTCGTTCGTTGAGATTAAAGTCTTCGTGACTTTCTACTCATTTGTCGGAAATTAAAGTCTAAGTGACTTTATACTCGTTTTGGAGATTAAAATCTTAGTAATTTTTTAATCCAATTTATTATTCGGTTTGAAGATTAAAAACTTCACCGTTTATTAAATTTGATTGTGCCACATATTATTCGGTTTGAAGATTAAAAACTTCACCGTGTATTAGATTCGGTATCAGGTATTACTCGGTTAGAAGATTAAAAACTTCACCGTTTATTAATTCTGATGGTGTCAGATTGGTTTGAATATTAAAAACTTCACCATTTATTCTGGCTCTGTTAATGACACAAACAACAGTTCATGTGATTGGCTCTACAAAGCAATAGAGGCGGCGTTTGAAGAAATATGTTTGGAATATGGCATTATTCACCAAACGACTGTCCCTTCATTAGCGCAATCTAATGGAATTGCGGAAAGAATGAGTAGAACGTTAAATGAGACGATGAATGCCTTGTTGATAAGTTCTGGTTTACCCCAGAACTTGTGGGGGGAAAGTTATTTTTTCAAATAACTGTATACTCAGTCAAGTTCCCCATAGCAAGACGCAATCCATTCCATATGAAAAATGGAATGGAAGGAAGCACAACTTAAATATTTTAAAATGTGGGGGCTTTTAGCTTATGCATGACAAAAGCCAATGTTAGACGTAATGTCTAAATGATATAATTTTTGAACCCCATTGATATAGTAGTTGGTAAATTCATCAGTTGTTTAGTCTTAATGAAGACTAGTTGATGAAACTACTAATTCGGAAGTTGGTCACGTGCCTTTCTCGAAAGATCATTTTCTTTATTGAAAATTTATATTGTTTAGTTCTTTTATGAATGATGTCACTTTGAAGGTTGTGAATTTTCATAGAAAGATGTGTTTGTGTGTTTTGTATAAACATGATCGTTCATGAACGAACGTATTAATATGTTGGTCTATAATAAGGTGAACCAACCGATGAACATGATCAAAATCTATTGCAAGTTAGATTTGTTTCATGAATGAAGGTGCTATAATTTGCATATCATATAGACGTATGAATGAATAGCATACAAATGCTTGAAAATGACGGAATGATTGCGAAATGTGTTATATATCAAAAGATTGTGGCCACAACTGATGCCAATCATTCCAGCTGTTGTTACAATTACTACATTAAGTGTAGTCAATAATCTGATATGCAATCGAAAGTCGAGACGTATTAGTCTACAACAGAAGAAAGTTTGCATTTGAACTTTCATGACAATTAAACGAGTTTTGAAGTATTTGAAATATACTCCAAATTATGCTTTGCACTACAATAAGTATCTCGCGATAATATAGGGGTATAGTGATGCAAATTAGATCACCGGTTCAATCGATTCTAAACAGTCGGTAGAGGAGCGATGTCTTGGAAATCGTTCAAACAAATGTGTATTGACCACTCTACAGTGGAGGCTGAGTTTATAGCCTTAGACATGAAGAAGCTGACTCTGGAATTTCTTGGAAGATATTCCATTTTGGCCCAAACCTTTGGCACCTATGTGTATACATTGTGATAGTCAAGCGGTAATAGGCAGGGCAAGGAGCGTTATGTATAACGGAAAATCTCGTCACATTCGACGGAGATACAATACCGTTAGACAACTACTCTCTAGTGGTGTTATCACGATTGACTACATAAAGTCAAGAGATAACGTGTCAGATCCACTTACAAAAGGTCTATCTAGAGAGGCAGTTGAAATATCATTGAAGGGAATGGGGCTAAGGCCTAGGACAAGTCATCATGGCGGTAACTCTGCCTAGCAGACTGGATATCCCAAGAGCTAAGT
This sequence comes from Nicotiana attenuata, assembly GCF_001879085.1. Lineage (NCBI taxonomy): Eukaryota > Viridiplantae > Streptophyta > Magnoliopsida > Solanales > Solanaceae > Nicotiana > Nicotiana attenuata. The sequence goes on along the minus strand of NC_031995.1, from coordinate 98,369,335 downwards.
TCAAAGAGATTAAACAAAGTTATGAATGACGGTTCAACATTGTCAAATAACTCAACCTATTCTCGTGATAAAGACAATGTGCAGAAATCAAGGTAAAGCATTAAGGCTTTTTGATGAGTCAATAAAGCTTAAAGCTTTTTAATGATTTTCTAAGTCTGGCAGGATATGACCAGATAGTGTGTCTATAGGATTACACGTTTAGAAATCACCCATGTGAGTGTTAAGTGTAAGCCGCTTTAAGGGGAAAGAAAGTAAAGGCCCATTCTCTAAGCACTCATGAAACCAGGCGGTGTTCATGGCTGAAACGAACACAACCGTGAGAACTAAAGACGGTTAAGGGTTAATTGTGTGACTTATGGTTGTCTAGGTATACACCAAAGTTCAACGGTTCAAAGATATCAATTCTACCGATTGACCGAGTATATCCGACATAAGTTCACTACGGAAAGTTCAAAGGGAAACATACTTATCCAGATGCGATTAATCCTTATTTGTGAATCACACAGTATTTTCATGCATGTTTTTCCTCAATGCCATTCCCCATTCATGTGGGGGATTGTTGCGTTTTTATTAAGGGGTGTGAATGAGAAATGGAAGAGACACCTTTTAGATTGCACCTCTCCATCACCCTTCATTTGTCTATAAATTTAGAGGCTTGGCTTCATTTTTTAAGACATGAAATCAGACATGGAATATCTGAAATCTTCTCCCCTCTTTTCTACATTGTTGCATTATTTTCTAAATAAACATAAGTGTCAAGTGTGATTTGCTCCGTTTGTTGAGTTCGCTGAAGTTCTGTGATTTGAAGTGCCGCTATCACAGAATAGTTATTCCGTTCTATCCTGGGAGGAATTAATCCGTATACCTTGGGCAACAGTGAGGGAATTAAATTCCTTAAGGACACACTGTGCATGCAGTGGGCTATGAATTATTTTACGTTTTGTTTATTGAACTAACGTTTGTTTACTTTTCTGATTTTGAACACAGTAATACCAACAACTTTATTTTATTAATTGTAGGTGTGATCTGTGGAGTATAATAATATATAGAGCATGACTTGCACTGGATTTTAAAAATTATATAAAAACATTTTTAACTGATTCACAACATAGAATACGGACTTTTGACTAATTAGTTGTATGTGTTTAATAGAGATATGATGAAAATTTGCTTTAAAAAATATCTATTAGTTACGCCTCAATCTCAAAATTAGTTAAAATTCGGTATATACTTTATTTCTATTCCGGTCTAATCGGATGGAGTGCTTGAAATTTTAGAAAAAGAAAGGACTAGAAAGGAACATAGCCACAGTAACATGATACATAGTCAAACAAGGAGGAGAGGAAGGTAATAAAAGAGAGAAAATAGGAGGCTTTTGCCCCTAAAATATTTTTTTTTTTAAAAAGAAAAAAAATTGTGAGACGAATTTATTTATGTCTTATTTCTTATAATAGTATCGTCCGAGTCAGCTTGAACACACTTCAATTATTCATCGAGTACCTGCTAGCTCCCACCAACATATGTACGAAATAATTTTGCCACATAAAAGAATTACTTATGGTTATAACTAATTGGTTGTATATATTTTACATGCATATTATCGCGAATTTATTAATTAGGCTATCGTATTAATATTTGAGACGATGAAAATTCTATAAAATATCTATTAATTATGTTTTCATCTCAAAATTAATTGAGATTTAAGGGTTCGAGTCATGATAGAGGGTAAGCGGTAACGCTATTGATCGTCCTGTGGGGTGAGATGGGGGTAAAAATAAAGTTGAGACTTGAAAATAAATATAAATTTATATTTATTATGTCTATTAGAATGGAGAGATTGAAATTAAAAAATTAAAAGGCATAGAAAGCAACATGGCCAAAATTACTTGAAATATTCAAAAACAAGAAGGAGAGAAAAGGCAATAAAATGAGAGAAAATAGGAGGGGTTCTGCTACAAAAATAGTAAAATAAAAAAAATAAAAAAGAAATTGTCAGCATATAAATAAAAAGATTTTCTTTGCCCTAAATATTGTCTCTCTACATCATATTCTGAGATCTTCTCTGACACCAATCCAAAAGATCCTCTGACCCCAAAGAAAAACTTCCACAAAAAAAACCCAAATTTTTATTTTTGTTATCCATTCCCTGTTTAATCCCTCTGATCCAGGAACAAACTCTGTCACCATCAATCTTTTATGTGTTCTTAACAGCTAAGTCTGTAGTTGAAAATTGACACAAAAATATTTATGGTAAGGTCCACCTATATATTGTAAACCAGGTTCAAGGCATGCAAAAAACCCAGCACTGTACCATATTCTCTGAACTCAAATAAAAACTATTGCTTTCTTGTCTTAGGGAACATATTGCTTCTTCAATTTTGCCCATACCCTTTTGGTCTTTTTCCCTATTTTATCAGTTTTTTTGCTTATTAATGGTGTCTAGGCCTTGTTGTGTTGGTGGGGGTATAATATCAAGAATTGGGGTTGTGGGTTTTGAACATAAACAAAAACTGGAGCTAAGGTTAGGCTTGATGAATATATTGTTTGCTGGTTCTTTTGGATAAATTTTGTAAGTACCTAAAAGGGGCTAAAAAAGATACAAACTTTATCAAGATTGGTAGACTTTTTTGAATAAAGCACATATACATGTAATTTGATAGAAATTCGCGTTGTGTCTTTGTTTTTTTCTTGTTGTTGTTATTGTTGGTTGCTTCCTTGAGCCGAGTTTCTATCAGAATCAGCCTTTCTACCTTCACAAGGTAGGGGTTAGGTCTGCGTACACATTACCCTCCCTGGAACCCCAGTTGTGGGATTACGCTCGGTTTGTTGTTGTTGTTCTGTCTGAAAAAGAAATGATTAAGCCTTGTTGGAAGCCTTATGTTGAGGGGGATGGTGAAGGGAGGGGTGGTGATTCTAGGGGTAGGGTTGATGGTTTAATGTGGTATAAGGATTTAGGGGTTCATGCAAATGGAGAATTTTCAATGGGAACTATACAAGCCAATAATTTGATGGAGGATCAAAGTCAACTTGAATCAGGGCCATTGAGTTGTCTTGAATCAGGTCCAAATGGAACATTTGTTGGAGTTTATGATGGACATGGAGGACCGGAGACGTCGCGTTTCGTAAACAACACTTTGTTCTCCAATCTTAAGAGTAAGTCTTGTTAGCTTTTTGATTGCATAAATGTTTGTTATTGTTTTGATTCTCTTGATATTATGTTGAAAGTTCAAAATAGTTTATGTGTCTTGTTCATGCTATGGTATTTCTTTTATGTGGAATTGATTTATTTGATTGAACGAATGGAGTGATTTCTCACAATATTTGACTTTTACAAGGCTGTGAATGCCAATGCTGTTTAAGTTTTGATATAAATCCTAAAAAGGGTCAGGTTGTTTGTCTAGTGACTATTTTTGATAGAGAATTTTTAAGTTATTTGTCAAATTTCTAGTATTTACTACGATATTGCTTTACTTACCACTTTGAAGACACCTATGTTGCTCGGACTCTCAAAAAATGTCGACGGGTGCGTGAAAAATAATGCATTTTTGGAGTATCCGACACGGTTGCGGCAGCATTTTGGAGAGTCCGTCCAATATAGGAAAACACTACAGAACTTTCAATTCAACTTCTGGTGTTTCCAGGCTATTTTTTTTGGCTAATCAGACACCACTTGCTTTTCTTCTCAAATAAGCTCTTTTAACGCTTTCTGACAGTGTATTAGCTAATGGGATAGTTTATAATTAGGAGGTGCTCTGAATGCAATTTGGTGTCTAATCGGAACACAATAAGTTTTGAGATATATGATCTGGCCGGTCACTTTTGTTTAGTTTCGTCAAACACAACTGTCATCACAGTTGAACATCTCAGCTTGCTATTTTCCTCTTAGAATAGAAATATTGTGATGACTAAACTTTTGCTACATGCAATAACACTCGAGTAGAGGTACACTAGGAAGATATATATGGTGCCATCTCCAGATTCTCGTATTTGAATCCTCAATACTTTTGTGCGTTCAACCTTTCTACATTCAACACTTCTTTTGTCTCTGTACAAGTAGGCCGGCCAAATGAAATACTCATAGTATGACTTTTGGAGACATGACTACTTGAGCGAGAGTTTCAGTTGTCCGCTCACATAATGGAAGCTAAGTCAAATTAGTAGTCTTAGGTGATACATGTCCTACTAGACTGAACAGATAGATCGGTGTTCAGTATGTGCATCACCCTAAAATTTGTCGCAGAAAGATCAAAATTTTCTCCTAAAATATTTGTGATTATCCCCTAAAAATCATTTTCATCTGTTTCATATTCTGGTAAGTTTTGAGCTCATGTTTGTGGAGTAGAATCCTCCCCAAACCCCACATGTGGGAATACACAGGGTATGTTGTTGTTGTTTGTGGAGTAGAATAAACACTTATAGGTCTTTTCTACTTACATTTGTCATTTCATTTGCAGAATTTGCGACAGAACATCAAGAAATGTCTGCGGATGTCATAAAAAAAGCTTTCTTGACAACGGAAGAGGAGTTTTTGTCACTTGTCAGGCAACAATGGTTTGAGAAGCCACAAATTGCATCAGTGGGATCATGCTGTTTGGTGGGCATAGTCTGCAGTGGACTACTATATATTGCCAATGCCGGAGATTCACGGGTGGTATTAGGTAGAGCAGAAAAAGGTGCAAGGGGTGTGACAGCTATTCAATTGTCAATGGAGCACAACGCTAATAATGAGTCTGTGAGAGATGAGCTTAGATCATTGCATCCCCAGGATTCGCAGATTGTGCTTCTCAAACACAAAGTTTGGCGTGTCAAGGGTATCATACAGGTGATTATTTTTATTTTGTAGAAGAGTTAACTTTTTTGGCCATCTGGTGTTGATTCTTGATTTCCCCAAATGTGCCTTATATAAGTTACTCTGAAGAAAGCCGTTCCTAAGGTGTTGTGAATCGTGTGTGGCATAAGAGTTGATGTTCGTATGTTATCCTTTTTACAGGTTTCAAGGTCCATTGGTGATGCCTATCTTAAGAGAGCAGAGTTCAATCGGGCACCATTATTAGCAAAGTTTAGATTGCCCGAGTCCTTCTCTACGCCAATCCTCAGTGCGGAGCCATCAATATTCATTCACAGGCTGACTTCCAAGGATCAGTTCCTCATATTTGCTTCAGATGGTCTCTGGGAACATCTTAGCAACCAGGAGGCTGTTGATATAGTCCACAGTCAACCCCGAAATGTAAGCGGATAATGCCCTTTATGTTCTCCTTCATTAGGATTTTATCTTTTAAATAACAATCTAAAGAGTCTGCTTTGTTTCATCGTTCCCGAGTCAAGGGTCTGTCGGAAACAGCCTCCTACCTTCCTAGGGGTAGAGGTAAGGTCTGCGTACACACTACCCTCCCTAGACCCCACTTGTGGGATCCCGCTGTTTTTTTTTTTTTTTTTGTTGTTGTTAATCTAAAGAGTCCATGATACAGAAGCACATTCACTCATTGAAAGAGGCTTTCTGGTACAATAGATTTCGTAAAAACTTCATTATCTACAAATTTTAAGAGGGAAAGGAACTGTTTCTTGCTCAGACTTAAGTAATGTCAGTGTTCTTCCACGTTTCGGATTAAATGGGATTATTAACTCGGGGTGTGCTTTTTTCTTATTGTTGGACCAGGGGATAGCAAGGAGACTAATCAAAGCTGCTCTTCGAGTGGCAGCCAAGAAAAGAGAAATGAGATATTCAGACCTGAAGAAGATCGAACGAGGTGTAAGGAGGCATTTCCATGATGATATCACGGTTGTGGTTGTGTTTATGGACCCGTATTCCATGAATAGAAGCTCTTCTCACAGTCCAATACTCTCCATTAGAGGAGGAGGAGGAGGAGGTATGCCCGCCTCTCCCAAACGTTAGTTCCCAAGACTCCGAGATTCTCACTCTAATCTTCCCACTTGGAAAGACAGCAGAACATGCTGTAACCACCACATGTGCAAACCAGCATCCGAAAAAGAGAGCTTCTCTTTTGGAGGCCTCAAATGTCTTAAAGTGTGTTTTTTCTTTCTGTTGATAACCAAGAAATGCCCGAGGGTCAAGCTAGTGCACGGTTTGAGACTCAGTGAATAATGGACTCGCTCCTCTACTTTTCCCACTTAAATACCACGATTGGCAATGTTCAAATTCGTGAGCGCCTAGTCCACATATCACGTCTCTTACCACTTGATCAAAGCTCTGGGCGCCACATTTCTTGTGTCTTTACTCCTTTTAGTTTCTTTATGATTTGGGGGTTGTAATTTAATTGTTATGCGTTGTTTTATTGCTTGATTTTCAATTGATTGTTACTTCCTGTGCAGTGTAGTTCTAGCCTCGTCTTACTGGCAACGTAAAAAGATATACGAGATATTGCGAAAACAGCAACACACAAAAAGTAATATTGCAATCGTTTGCAGCAAGAATAAAAGCTAGGACGAGATCGTTGCTTCTTCAATGTTCAAATCACTTTGTTATAGCATATAGTTTTCGCAATTTGTAGATATGAAACTACCTGTTTTTTGTCTAGTATTTCTGGCTTATTACCAATAGCTTGTTTAAGGTTCTAAACTCAACGATTTCAACTTATCACAATTAGTCCTTTGTTGTCCCTATTGTCTAATTTCTTTACTCATTTGACAAACAAGTTCTCTTTAGAAATTCGTAAAACAAGTTCTTTTTTCACTCGCCTAATAACAGTGAAGATTTTGTCATATAACAATTCCAGTTTGCTTGGGATTGTAGCGTTGCAATTATAATATAAGCCTTTCATGCATGTCAGACGACACATATGAAACAGTAGAACTCCAGCATTGCCTCTAAAAATTAAATGTCTTGTAACTTTTGGTAATACCGTAGGATCTTTCCAGATCAGAATGCCTTTACATATAGCAAACAATCAATGCAAAACCACAACCATTTAGCAATTCACCTAGACTAAGCTCTTTGATTTTACTCTCCGTTTACTGGAGCCTGGAGGTTGTACCAGGAAATTTACTACTACCAAATTAATGGTACATTACAGGGTGGATTTCACTTGCCTTTTTACAGGTAACAAGGAGACAAAATCATTCACTACGTAGAAAACCTCTGGTAGGTCATAAACCATAGATCTCTTTAATTACAACAAAATTCCAATGTACAGTCAAGTTAAACGAAAACAAGAAATCGGATATGAACATGTAAACACCGAAGATAGTTCTTTGGCGCCTCTACATTTTTTTTCAAAGCTAACCAACCCCTACCAACAGAATATATCAACTGTTCATCACAGTCCATAAACCTGAAATGAGCACCAGTCACTGGTCATTAATCAAGGCATTTTAGTCCAACTGGAGTCTCCATTTTCTCTTACAAGACCTGAATTTACATTCAACAATTCCCTGTAGGCACTTTTATACACGTTTAACGAGCCTCAAATTTTGGCCTGTAACATTCACAGCTTTTTACTAGTAATTTTGGCCTGAACATTCATAAACAAGTAAATAAAAGAAGAAAAGCCACCACAAGCGCAATGAAAGTTTGTAGAGTACAGAATCTGAATGTAAATTTACTGTCTTTACAATTCAAGAAACAAAAGTAGTACACTTGATGAAAGTTTGTAGAGTACAAAATCAGAATGTAAATTTACTGTCTTTAGAATTCAAGAAACAAAAGTACTACTACTTGCAACTAAACTTCACTAACCAAGCACAAAAAAGAACAAGCAGTTGCTTTCAAAGTCATTCTATACTAATTTGGACATCTATTGACTACAGCCTAAAGGATTCACCCAGTGATACTAGGTACTTGAACACCTCCTTGGTGTAAATCTGTCTCATATGACCCACAACAACAAAATCTGAAACAAGAACCTTAAAATAGTTTTTTACTAATGAACCTTACTAAAAAAGTCATCAATAACACGCAAGTGCACCAGCTTAAATATTTTACTATAAATATGGCTTTGATGACTTCATCACCATATGGGCAGTAACTGTCAGTAATATCAACTTTGCTCAAATCAAAAACTCTGCAAACATGTAGCACAATCAAGTGGTTCTTTTTTTTTTTCTTAAAGAAAACTTAAGGCCCTTAATATCATTCAGGAGATCCATGACAAGTAACAAAGATGCAGTACCAACCACATAATGCAATAAAAAAGTACTCTTACCTTTCCTACTGCCAAGGCCAACTAGGAATATCACTAAGAGTGTGCCTAGACTAGAATTAACATATGATGCCTCCAGGATGTCATTAAGGATATTGCTTATCTTCTAAACTTTCAAAATCTACTACACTTCTCACTAACAAGTCATGAAGGAACATCCAGATCTAAACAAGATTTTGCCCTACCTACCCCGACAAAAGAAACATCTAATATCAAATATCTTCAAAACTACATTGAGCACTTGGACAAGTGATAAACAAATTGCTTTTGCCACTTGATCCTTGACATGCAACACAAAACTTTTTTTTTTTTTTTTGTGATAGGTAAAACCAGAAGAATGTGAGAGAATAATTGCAGATTAATTGAGGAAAGCCCGATGATGAAGTCATCAAATCAAAGGTTTCAAGTAGGGCATATTTAAAGAGTAACTTCAACATTTCTAATATTGTTTTTTTTTTCTTTTTTTTGGGATAAGTTCACTTTAGATATTCTTTATGGGTCACTTCTGACAGATCGACACCAAGGAGGTTTTGTCCATGTATCCTAGTGCTACTGGCTAAACTAGGAGGCCGTGCTACCCTAATCTGAAGGATAGTGTTCTAGATGCTACTGGGAGGTTTGCAAAATGTTAGAATTCTAACCTGCCAAGCAGAAAAAGAAAGGGAAAATCTCCAAAAAGGGGTAAAACAAAACCTTAGGGAATTCAAAGTCACTCTAAACAAAACTCCTACACTGCGCAGCAACAATAAGCTATACATTATAAGCAAGCCTCACTGTTGAACGAAGTTTGAGAGCGGTTTATGTTCCTCCTCCGGCCTTCTCCACCACAACAGTATCCTGAGTAAAAGAATGTACGCAATAATTAGGAAGTCGTATAAGTAAAAGTTAGGTATCACATGAATACCACCCATTTGATCACAGAGAAAACTCAAGCAAACACACACTAATTATCTTTTTTTTTCCCCAATTCTTTTCAAATCACAAACTTCACTAAGTGTATAGAAAATGAAACCTGCTCAATTTTCCCTTTGCCATTCTCTTGTGATTGGGAACCAGACTGGGATTGTGAAAACCTGCAAAATAATATCAACTATCAACCAAAGCCGTAAGCAAAAATAACATTGATATAGTTGACTGCAAGCTAAATAAAGAAAGAAGTGCAAAAGTTTTGTTATAACCTGAGGGCCCTAGATTTCCTCTTGTCTTCCTCTACAGGATCAGCCTTCGCGGTAGATGTAAACCTTGCCAACCTAGCTTTCTTCTTAGCTTCCTCATCAGCACTGTCTGATTGGTTAAGCCCAAACCTGACAGAACCAAAATCTATCAACAAACTCATAAAAATGCTAACTGTCCAAGCTGGCAGTGACCCAATAGATAGTACAGATACCTCTCAGCTCTAGCCTTCCTCTTCTGCTCCTCCAATTTCTTTAAAGCATCTGATCCCTGAGCTGCAGATGCAGTGCCAAACCTGACACAGAGTCCAACAGAAAGATGTAAAGAACAACTTAAGTATGTCATTATTATGTTCAAAACTAATTAACTCTTGTGACTATGGCTATTGGTAATCCCATTTCCGTACCAATGCAAGATATGCCTGTTGGACTATGTAAGGCTTGAAAATCAATCAAATGGCAGCTGGAAGAAAGATGAGCAATTTGAGGAACCCGTTGCTGGATGTTTTTACTTTCCAATAATATTTTCTACTTATGAAGGATACAGAAAGCCAAAATAAGCTATTTAGCATTTCAACTTTCATGGCCTACTCTGCTTGGGTGTCATGGCTGCTTTACCCCACTCTAATTGGGTTTCGTGCACCAATTTCAGGTCACAAGGCTAAGCTTCTAAGAGATAACTACATCACTAGACAAGAAAAGCAAAGGGAAACTTTACCACCTTTCCAGCACGAGTCCCGCATTGTTTGGAGAATGGCCCCTTATGGCACGGTTAAATAGTTATTCTCGCAATTCAAATAAGATAGAGTCCGCCAATTCCCTATTATGACCCCGTGAGATTAGGAGACAGCTTTATATGATAGGTTCTATGGTTGTAAAAGGATAGCAAAAGATTTTCCCAACACCATCATCAATGAACCTAAACAAGGAATTCAGCTACTATGCCTTCACATATTGTGGAAGGCTGGAAGCAAATACAACAAGAACAAAACCCTAAAGTTTACTAAGCAGTACTAAGCCTCAATGTCTAGGAACTTGAACAAGGAGTTCAGCTAGCTACTATGCCTTGCAAATTGTGAAAATAAACACAACAAGAACAAAACAGTAAAGCTTGCCAACCAATCAATTATGCCTCAATCCATCGTTTAAGACAAATAAAAAGTCTAAAGCTTACCAACCAACGGACTAACCAATCTCAGACTAGTTGAGGTCAGCTATATGCAAAAGCAGATTCAGGATTTGACCATTATGGGTTTGGGCTGGAATTCTACATCATCCCATTTGATTTACTGGGTTCAAAATCTATTAATTACACTTATTTGGTGGATTTGTTAATATATATACAGGGTTCAAGCCAAACCTACTGGATTCGGATGAACTCATAAGTTCAACACTACGTTCACCCCTGGCTATATGAATCATCTATATCTATTCCGCTCTAGTACGGAACATCTCATTCCAATAATGGTAAATAACTTTATCTTTTTTTTTTTTTATAATTTATCTTTTAAGCAAAATGCTAAGCCCAAAAACATGCAACAAAATTATTAACGAAAAAAAGTACCTTTCGGCTCGAGTGTTTCGCTTGTCTTGTTCGGAAAGCTGAACCGGCATTCCGAACCGCTCCGCTCGCTTCATCTTCTTCTCTATATCAGTAGCCTGACCGCCGCCGCCATCCCCCGCCACTGCCGCCTCTTTCTCGGGCTGGTTTTTGGCGCCGTCAGATGGTGGTGGTGATTTCAAGGAGTCGGTTGCGGAATCGTGCGGCGGTGGTTCGGAAAGAGGGATGGGATTAGGATCGGAGGAGTGAACTAGGGTTTTGATAGGGTTTTCAGGAATCTGCGCCGCCGTGGTAGTCATGCTTATGGATTGAAAAAGGAGATAGCAATCGAACTGCTGAAGATTGAAGCTAAGGTCTCTCTGCTTCAATACGGCAACAGATGATAATAAGAGAAAATAAAGTGAAGTTTGGACCTCGGAAGATGTTTAATTGTCTATGCTAAGGGTGTTAAACGGGCCGGGTCAGCCCGGTTCCGGAACGGCCAGGTTAAACCCGGAACCGGCTCGGACCGGTTAGAGGGGCCGGGCTGGGCTGGGTAGGGGTATAGGGGTTGGTTCGTTTAGGTTAGTGAAAACGGGTAATCGGTCCGGTTGAATCCTGTCCGGTGAACAGTAATCCTTACCGGGTTAACCGGGTTAAAATATCATGGTATAGCCAGTTTTCACACTGATCAATGAAAAATAGCCAGCGTTTATCAAGTCAATGAAAAATAGCCACTTTTTGCTGCAACAGGGACCGGTCCAGTATAATATACGGGAGTTCTGGTGCATTTGTGTACGAACTCCAGCATATTATGCTGGACCGATATATTTTGCTAACTCCTGTAAAATTTGCGGGAGACTGGAGCACCAGTGCTCCAAACTCCAGTATATTATACTGGACAATTATACTTGCTGGAACTCCCGTAAAATTTGCAGGAGTTCTAGCATAATTATGCTTGAACTCCCATAAAATTTGCGGGAGTTCCAGCATAGTTATCCTGGAACTCCCGTAATATTTACGGGAGTTCAAGCATACTTATGCTGGAACTCCCGTAAAATTTGCGGGCGTATTTTTTCGGATTTTGAACAGTGTTTTCGCTCAGATTTAAAGTGGCTAAATTTCGATGACTTTTGAAACTTGGCTATTTTTCAACGACCAGTGGTAAATCTGGCTATTTTTGAATTTCTCCCGTTAACCGGCCCGGACCGGCCCGGTTCAACGACCAAAAAAAAATAATTTTTTTTTATTTTCGAAATATGTGGGCCCCACTGACCGTTGGCAACGGTCAGACCTTGAATTGGTATGTTGGCCAACGGAAATATTGCATAAATAGCCTTTTTTTTAACTTTTAACCCTTTTTAAATTACAAAACTAACCTTCTCTAAAACTATAAATACCACCCCACCCCCTCTTCTTCATTTCTTCACTCAATACTCAATTTTCAATCTTAATTTCTCTCATTCTCCAATTTGCAAGACTTCAAATCTCAATCTCAAATTCTCAATTCTCAAATCTCAAGTTAAATCATGCCTCGTACTTCTAGAGTGCGCTCATATGTTTGGCAAAACTTTGAGATGGTAGAAGAAAATGAAGAAGGTAAGAAATAAGTGCAAGAACTGTGGTCAAGTCTTAAAATTTCGTTCAAAGTGTGGCACAGACAGTTTAAGGAGGCATATAAAGTATTGTTTTGAGCGTCCTCCGAAAATTCGTATTTAAGATTTTTCGATAATTTGTGTTATTTTAAAATTATTAGACGTATTTATGCTTAATGTTTTAGTTTGTTAGATTAATTTGAAGTATTATTAATTTATTATGCATGAAAATTTAGTTTTACTATTTTTTTGTTACTTTACTTTTTAAATGCAAACTTTAATTTTGCATTTTGCCATACATGTNNAATTTTGAAATAAATGTAGTACTTGCAATTTATAAGTGCAATTTTTTCCATCTTCCTTGTATTCTTTAAATTAATACAAAGTATTAATATAACTTATAATAGCTATACAAAATTCCAAAAAAAAAAAAATACACTAAACCCGGCTCGGCCCGGCCCCCTCAACCCGTAACCCTTACGGTTCAATTTTTACCCGGATGAACCCGAATCCGTTAAACCCGTTAAGAACCAACCCGGAACCGCCCTGGACTGTAATCCGTACGGGTCCAAGAAATAGAGGCCCGGCCCGGTCCACCCGTTTAACACCCTTAGTCTATGCTATATTGTTAACTTATTTATCCTTTTTAAAGAAAATTATCATTCAATTTTACTATATATAATAAGGGACAACCAAAGGACTTTTGTAGTCCTCACAAAAGTTTTCAATAAAATGTGAACTTTTCAATTAATTACTTCTAGGTGCTGACCTTATTTTTTAAAGTCAATTTTACTTTTTGTTTTTATGGTTTACTTCTTAAAAGCTGTGAACCAAGGACTTTTGTTGTCCTCACAATAGTTTTCGGTAAAATATAAACTTTTCAATTAATTACTTCTAGGCCCTAACCTTATTTTTTTAAGTCAAATTTACTTTTTGTGTTATGGTTTACTTCTTAAAAGCTGTCCTACCTTATTTTTCTGTTTTTAATGCTGTGAAACTGCTACACGTGGTTGATGTAGTTGCCTTTTTCCTGCATATCTCATTTTTGTCAATCACTCATTTTCGGAAAGTTTAGCAAATACCCATGGGGCGGAAAATATTTATCCGTTCCTATCAGTTACTTTGCCCCTTCCCCATTTTTTTAACACCTAGCCAAATGAAGTCAATTCAAGCTGCTATAAATCAAGCTAATTCAAGCCAATCCAATTCAAACCAAGCCAAGCCAAACTAAACCTAATCAAATCAAGCCAATTCAAATCAAGTCAAACAAAGCCAAGCGAAATCAAGCTAAGCTAAGTCAAATGGGTAAAAAAAAGTTGGGATGGGTGTGGGTAGGCAGGGATAATTAGTTTCATTTGGGTAGGTATATATGGTAAATAATTTTCAAATGGATAAAAGAGGGTATTAGTTTAAGCTCAATGAATATTTTGTATAAATTGCTCTTTTCTTAAGACTACTCCCACCCGGGCCTTTGAAATTGGTAAATGTAACTTCCTATGGATCTTTTTTTTCCCTTTGGTTACTTTTTACATTATTTGACCTTATACATTTCAGTAAATTTAGGCAAAGTATGCCAAATTTCTTCTCCAAGTTGATAATTTGTTAGGTCTTGCTATACATTTAGACATGTCCCACGTCATATGTTCCTTACCATATTATTCTCTCTCTAGAGCTCATATATGTTCTAATAAAGACATGTCAGAATTATTTTTGGGTAGTTCTAAATCTTTTATTTATTAATGTACTTGATTTTTTTTTAATATACTTATAAGACTAATATTAGGTCAATTTATGTAAAGACTCTATACTAAAGAAAGTTTACTGGTGTGATTTAGAGGATTCTAAAAGATAAAAACATGGGTCTTCATTAATACGGGTGAATTAAAATATATTATTAAAATCCTAAATGAGTTCATAATAAGCATAACGTGAGTTTGAAGTAAATAATTTCATGAACATTGAAAGTTAAGATTTTAAAGGACTAAAACAAATTTTGCTTTTCTATATTGGAAATATACTTATTTAAAATTTAGTTACTATTTGAGATTGTCATTTTACATGTTTTTAAGTATTTATCTCATCTACTACTAATTTCTCGATGCACCTTTTTTTTTTACTTCAAAGAAAATTAAAATCTACTATTTTATGGGTTTAATTGAAATATAATTGGTATAAAATATTTGTAAATCACTTAAGATCTTTTAATGAATAAGAGTTGTCTTCAAAAGCTTATGTTGATTCTGGTTTTGGTTGAACTTTGTTCATTGCATGCGCAAGTCATTTTTTTGAAACCTTTCTTTCTGTTTTTAACCTAGAGTGCATAAAATACATTTTCGAAAATTAATAAATTAGCATTTATGAAAGAAAAAAAAAGTAATAACCTTTATATTTTTTAAAAATTTGTCAATTACATTGGGGGATGAAGAATAGGAAAAGGAGAAGAAGTTAAAATGCAAAACTATCCTAATTTTTGCTGATTTAAGAGGTGATATATTATTCCTGTTGAACCAAGCACGATTCTCATTTAATTAGTTTTTTTTTCTCAGCTCATTGAATTGAATTGAATCTTTTTATGAACAATCATCGCCTTTGAAATATCTATGATGCATTACAAATACTAAAAGTATAAAGTATTGATAGTGCCACGTTATAACATTGAAAATGAAGGTAGCATTATCAGCCAAAATCGAATCTCCTTAAAATTTCTTGGTTGGTAACCTAGAATTAATTTTTTAAGCGTAAAGTATGGAACGAAATTGATCCTTAAGGTTCACTTTGATAAATTTAGGTTTCTTTTTGAATTTCGTCTAAAACTAAGCTTAAATCCCCACATTTAACTACATAACCCGTGTCGCGTGAAATTATGAGTGAACAAGTAATAAAATACAAAAAGAAATCTATAACTAAAGAAATTATGTGCTCACAAATTCATAAAAATGCCAACTATTTTTCAATTTATGATATTCCGAGTAGTGATTATTTTGAACACTTTAAATCATATTAGTTTATAGAATATCGAATCACTTGTGTCCATTTGGTATTTGCTAATTCTCCGGCCAAACTTGCTTCCTCATAAATAATTTTTTTTCTTTAACAAAATTACTCAATTATGTGACTAAGAAACTTTAATAATTATGAAGACCTATCAACAAGACTTGATTGATGTGTCACTATATTAAATTATTTATGTAGTAAAAAAATGTGATACGAATTAAACTTATTTAATTAAAATAGAATTATTAATTCTAAGAAAAATATCTTGAGTTTGGGCTCGGGCTTAGCACGGGCCTCTTGCAACTAGTATATATATATACACGAAACAATATAAGTATTAGATTACTTGGGAATATCTTTTGGAGTTTGTATCTCAATTTTGAAAAAATTTGGTGAATATTTGAGTTGGTTTTGGTTGGAATTTCAAATTGAAACTTGAAAAGAAGGCATAAATAAATTGTATATAAATTATGGAGTTTTTGACCAAATTGTCTCTTATCTTTGAGGATAGGTCTATCTTGGTCCCTCAAATATAACCCTGAGCATATTTAGTCCCTTAAGTATGCTAAAGTGGAGCACATTTAGTCTCACTAACACAATATGTTCAAAAACTAATGGTGTTACCCAACTCTGATTCATGAAGCAAATCTTCTGCTCTAAAGCAAAACGTTTCCTCTCCTTTTATTGGATAACGCAAATTATCACTTTAATTCCTTACTTTTATAGAATATCTTCTACAATTTTAACCTTGAAAATATTTCCTTCTGTGCCAGTTTTCAATAAGAAAATGACATTGTATAGCCGATGTAAAAGTAATAGACGAAAAAATGTATAAAAATTTGTATATATATGCATTTAAAAATTTTGTTGATTTTTCCAACGAGAAGATAAAATTTGAAAAAATAGAGCTGCCAGGATCACTTCTAGGCATATTATTGAAGCAAACTAATAACTAGATTGTATTATCACATTTAGCCCATGCCAAAAACTATTTACATCTGATAGCGGAAAAAGTATATAAAATTTGTATAATTTTTGTATATTAACATACAAAATGTATATATACACACAAAAAATATACAAATTCTATATATTTTTTTGGCTATTATTTTTACAGTCGCTATACAGTGTCATTTTCTCATAAAAAACTAGCACATAAGGGGATATTTTCAAGGTCAAACTTTTAGAAGACATTATCTAAAAATGAGAAATTAAAATGATAATATGCTTTACCCAATAAAAGGAGATGAAACGTTTTATTTCAGAGCAGGAGATTTTGCTTCATGAATCACAGTTGGGTAACACCGTTAGTTTTTGAACATATTGTGTCAGTGAGACTAAAGGTGCTCCACTTTAGCATACTTAAGGGATTAAAGATGCTCAATGTTATATTTAAGGGATCAAAATAAACCTACCCCTAAAAATAAGGGACAATATTGGCCAAAAACTCGTAAATTATGAGTCAGGTGTGCAAACAACATACAAAACACATACAACAAACATAAATTGTATGCAAGTGTAAGTAAGTTGTACGTAAATTATACCTTTTGACCGGACTATGTACAATAAAAGTTGTATATAAATTATATATAAATTGTAGCTATATGTGATATAAAAAACTTTAGCTACTTTTCGTAAATAGGAAAACCTAGCTAAATTAGGTAAATATTGTCCTAATTTCATATAGAGAGAAAAAAATCCCTTGATGATTTTCCTATTTTCTTCCGAAACTCCCACAACCTCCCTCCCTTTTTCTTATTTTTCATTAAATTGGAGGACAGGGGAAGGCGAAGGGGTGGTAAGGGGAATAGAACCAATCTTGTGAGACTCCTAGTGATATCTAGGGGTATCAATGGTTCGGTTCGGCCGGTTATTTTATATAATTTGTACCATAATAATTTTTCGGTTATTCTATTATGTATAACTAAAATTAGACTTTTCGAAATCGTCCCGATCATATTGGTTTCTCTTCGGTATCGGTACGGTTTGGTTAATTTTCGAGTTTTTTTAATATCATGTAAAAGTCACTAATATAAGAAGAATGCAATAACATACGTACTTTTATAGGACCTATCAAAACTCTCTAGACATTTTTACCGTTTAAACGGTGATGAATTAAGAAAATATGAAAAATAACCAAAGAATAAATACATCTACTATTCTACAACAACGTAAGCAAATACAAGGAAAATATAAATCACACGAGTGGAATGATATTAACGAAGCTGAGACTCAAGAATAGATTAATTCAAAAAGATAAATCTAAATCATACGAAAGGAAACATATTCAATAAATTGTAGGTTGCTACTCATAATCACTAAAATACCTTGTGTCTTGCTAGTGAATATGCCCGAAATAATTTAATTTCAATAGGAGTAGCATAACAAGTTTGAGAATTAAGATTTTGAGCTTAGTTACTTGTTGGCTTGTAACTGTTTTCATAGTTCGAAGGCCTAAGGAAAAATAATGCTTTATTATTTTTAAACTTAATACATAAATATATTTTTCACATGTAAATTCATTCGGTACGGTTCGGTATTTTTTTGGTTTATTTTCATAAAATAAAAAACTTATCCTAATTATCGGTACGACTATAAATTTAAATAAAAACCTATGATTTTATCAAAAGAAACCTAAAAATAGGTTCGATACAGTACAATTTGGTCGGTTTAGTTAATTTTTAAATATCCATTGACATCTCTCGTGATATCATTAGACAAGTCTAAATTATTGGTGAATTCCTCATTTTTAGATTGACACTCCCATCGTCTCAAATTATTTGCCGTGCTTTTTAAAATAGTTGTCTCAAATTGTTTGTCATTTTAGAAGTTCAATACAAAATAAATTATATTTTTTTATTTTACCCTTAATAATAATTGTTCTTGAAGATAAAGATAGAACATAAATAAAATAAATATTCAATAAAGAAAGAGTGTATCTTAAGCTATAAATAAGGGTAAAATAGTCCAATCCCCCTCCTAATTATTTCTTAAAGGGTGTCTAAAAGAAAAACACAACAAATAATTTGAGACAGAGGGAGTATTATTTAAATTACTAGTGATTACACTTTGCTATGAGGATCGAATAGTTTTCAATTATTATATTACAGATGACTAGACTCGTTTGTCTAAGATAATTGTATTAATTTTGTATATTTATTAAGCTGAGATAATTGGGCAAATTTCGAGAGGTCAAGACCTATATTAAGAAAATGGAAAAGGGTCAGATATATACTATCGAAATCGTTATACTATTTGGCTATTTCAGACACTTTTTGTTATATTATAACCAAATGTACCCTTATATTGAACAGAGTATCACGTGTGGCTGTTGATCGCGGCCTACTCCGCACTACTAATTAAATAGCGAGAGAGGGTTGGAGCAGCTTTTACCCGATTTAGGGTCGGGATCGATATCCACAGAGAGCTAGAATTTGGAATCGAGTATCTATATAGTGTAGAGTTGCGTATGTGTTCCAAATTACGCTTCTAAACATTTTTGGGGTTTTTGTTTTACTTCTACTGTTTATCAAACTACAAATGGTAAATGCAACTAAATTATGCTAAGAGTTATAATGCTACGAGTTGTTCAAATGGTTAAAAAGGCACTAGGGTAGTGACTTTCGCCTAGGTGGTCAATTGACGGGTACTTGAGTCTAAGGCACATTTGACAAATCTGGGGAGTATGATATAACCGTTGCACGACTTTACCCACTCTACACCTCTCGGTGGTTCGAGTGATTTTGCCCGAATTGACTTTCTCAAGACCAATTGGGTATGCAAATTTGCACAAGCAACTAGGGTTCAAGTCGGGTATTACTCTCTCGAGGTTTTACCCTTTAATTGGGGCTATCAATCTCTTGAGTACGCCCCAATTCCTTGTTAGACCAATTTCGGAGACTTAGGCTCTCTTTCTCAAGAAGAGCTCATGTCAACTCAACACAAACTAGTGTTTGCAACCACTAATTCAGAAATTAACCATGAAATTGGCCCAAATAACAAACACCCATAGTCAAATTAGCCCTAAAATACAAGACCCATCAATTACCCACACTAGGGTTGAGCCACAACCCTAACTTATGGGTCTAGCTACTCATAATTAAAGAAGAAAAACAAGAAATAGATGAAGATGAACTCATATTAATTAATTACTCAGATAAACACAAAAATTCAATGATGAAATGTAGATAAAATTGCCCAAAATGGCTACACACTTCGAACCCACGAGCGCAACTATGTTTCTGATACTATCTGCTTTACCTAAAAATGGAAAAGAAGCTATTTATACTAAGCTGATAATTTTGGACAAAAATACCCCTGCGAGGTTAGTGCGGTCCGCACAAAACGGACCGCGGTCCGCACTAGGGCTTTGGACTTGAAAATCTGCTCTCTTAACCTTGGCATCGCGAACCGCAGAGAATGGACTGCGACCGCGGAGGTTTCTAGTGCGGTCCGCATAAAAAGGACCGCGGACCGCATTGGCTTGACATCCTGAAATTGCAGCTCTCTGATTCTCCTCACTGCGGACCGCAGAGAATGGACTGCGGCCGCGTTGATCTTAGTGCGGATCGCACAAAATGGTAGTGCGGCCGCACTGCCTCTTGGCCTGAAAATCCACCTCTCTGAATCTCCCAGTGCGGACCGCACAGAATGTAGTGAGGCCGCACTGGCTAAATATAAAATTCATGCGTGCCGATCTGGGTTGGAACCGAAGCAACAAACCCTGAGTTTTGACCATGGGTGCCAACTGCACCACGTAGCAAATTTTGTCAAAAATTGTAGAGGAAATTCATATTATCTGACAATTAGGATGGGCTCGCGTGCACCACATTCCTTAACGTAAATCTGCCTCTGTCTCTACCGTGTGTCTGTTTGCAGCTGCTTAATAAGATGTTATTCATTTTGTATCCATTGACAGTGTAATCTTTAATTATTTTAATGTGACCTGACCGCATAAAATTGTTAGACATTCGGTATATGAAAGTTAAACTCAGTAAAATATTCATGCTCAACGCCCGAATTGATACTTTTTTTTGACAGTGTATTATTAGTTTTTTGTTTCAAAAGGAAAAAGAGAGTATTATATTTGACCAAATGCATGAACTACATATCAACAAATAGACACTTCTTGCAAGAAAATTTGGAACCTCTCAAGACCACATCACCACCCCTATAATGGTAAGGTGGCACCCCCCCTGCTGCAGCTGATTTAAAGCTCAATATAGATGGGGTGTATTTAAAGGCAAATACAAAAAGGTGGTATTGGAGGTATTTTTCGCAATACAAATGGCGACTGGATCCTTGGCTACTACATGCCCACTCATGGCTACACTCGCCTTAAAGCATGGCCTTTACATTGCACAAGCCAACTGTATACGGTTAAAATCAGGGAAGACCGATTCTAAGACTTCTATGGCATTATCGAGCCCGGCCTTGATGGGCTCGAAGCACAGTCTAAGGCTTAAGCACTCATCTCGAGAGGGTATATCGAGGACTCATCATAGCGTACCTCGAGGCAACATGAAAATCGACGACCGTCATGGAAAGGTGGGAAGTTCCCGAGGGCACGTGATTAGAACTGACAGAGTCTGCGAGAAATAGTACAAGTCCGTACTGAGCCGTATACAGCTGTACCAGTAGCATTCCCTCGTCATTTATTAGACATGCACCATGTGGGGATTCTCCCCTCCTATATAAAGGGGACCCTTGTCATTTTGTAAGACACGATACATTGCATACAAGACAACATTCTCTGCTCTCTTTGCTTAAGCAATTATTCTACATATTTATTGCTTATTCTTTCATTGTTCATTTATTTTTCTTCATTTATTGTCCATTATTATCTGCAAAAGGCTATCTTTGAGGCCTTCATTATCATTGTTTCTTCATCAATTATTCATCGCTAACTGCCCTAACTACCTCGAAGCCCTTGTTCCGGCCAGCTCGAGGCTCAGTTTCACGATAGCTTTGGTTTGCATATCCTATTCTCTTTACTTACATTTAGCATCTATTACCTAACAACTAGCATTAAAATAAATCGCATATTTTTAGAACCACAAAATCAAATATAATTGTCAATACCATTTTCGAGGTAAACAGTTTGGCGCCCACCGTGGGGCTAAAAATAATAGTGGTTGTTTTGGTGCTAGTTTTCTGAAAACACAAGTTATTCTTCACACTTTTTATTGTCCAAGAATCTTTGATTCTAGGTCAAAAAATATCTAACTCAGCAAATGCACACGAAAACAATGGTATTAGGCTTCATGGAGAGAACGATGCAGATGCCGGTGTACCACCGCAAAACCCAGGGGTGGCACCAGCACAAATCCCTGTCGACGTGGGCTCACGCAACGATGTGCATATCTATGTGAGCACTCATACCAACGGAAGTGTGCGTGGGGAAAACCAACATGAAGCACAGGGGACTCCAGCTAAGGAGGAAAGAGAAGTCAGCCTTCAAGTCATTTTTGAGATGTTACAAGCACAACAAGTGGCTATTTCTCAGCTAAAAAGTCAACAAAAAACTCCAAGCGCAGCAACACCGGAAACGGCTCCTCGAGTCGAGCAGGCACCAGAAAGATCGAGTAACAACGGGTCAGCAGTGGACCCCGCTATTATAAAGATGCTTGAAGACCTCACCAAAAGGATTGAATCAGGAGGAAAGAAGATAGAGGCTAACGATAAAAAGGTGGAAACTTATAACTCGAGGGTCGATCAGATCCCGGGAGCACCCCCGATTCTGAAGGGTGTAGATTCAAAGAAGTTCGTGCAGAAGCCGTTCCGATCAAGTGCGGCTCCGAAGCCCATCCCGAAGAAATTCAGAATTCCCGATGTCCCGAAGTATAACGGGATCACGGACCCCAATGAGCACATTACTGCTTACACTTGTGCTGTAAAAGGGAACGACTTAAAGGATGACGAAATTGATTCCGTCTTGCTGAAGAAATTCGGAGAAACATTGTTGAAGGGGGCCATGATGTGGTATCACAACCTACCCCCGAACTCGGTAGATTCATTTGCCATGTTAGCAGACTCTTTTTTGAGGGCACACGCTGGTGCCATAAAGGTCGCCACCAGGAAGTCCGATGTCTTCAAAATCAAATGGAGCGAATGGAATTACCACCAGTCTCCGATGACTGGGCAGTACAGGCCTTCACTTAGGGCTTGAACAAACGAAGCTCGATAGCTTCGAAGCAGCTAAAGCAGAACTTGGTTGAGCATCCCGCCGTGACTTGGGCTGTACACAACAGATACCAATCGATGATTAGGGTCGAGGACGATTAATTGAGAGCCCCCTTTGGCTCAGTATATCCGAGCAGGCTCCTAACAAAGGAATCGAAGTCTACAGAAAGGGAGTCGAGATCAGGCAAAGAAAGGTATCATCCGTACTTCAAAGATCGAAGAGACACTTCGAGGCGAAATATACCTCGAAACGATCGAAGAGTATATTAGGGCCCAAACTCCTGGGGACTTATGAGCAAGACCGGGTTTGACAGGCATTCGAGGCCAATAGAGGTACCCCGATTGTCAAAATACAACTTCAATGTCGATGTCCCAGACATCGTGTCGGCCATGGTTAGAATCAGGGATACCAGATGGCCAAAGCCCGCACAGTCGGATCCCTCCCGAAGGAACCCCAACTTGATGTGCGAATACCATGGCATCCACGGTCATAGGACCGAGGATTGTAGGCAGCTCCGAGAGGAGGTGGCCCAACTGATCAACGAAGGGCACCTCCGAGAATTCCTCAGTAATCAAGCCAAGAACCACTTTCGGGAAATAGAGGCGAACGGAAAGAATGGACCAGAAGAACCTCAGCACATCATTCACATGATCGTTAGAGGAACCGACGTCCCATAGGGACCCATATTCAAACGGGCCAAAGTGTACTCTGCAACGGCAAGGCAAACTCGGCGCTATATACCCGAAGAAGCTCTTATATTTGGAGAAGAAGACATCGAGTCCTTGTCCCAACCACATAATGATGCACTGGTAATTTCTTTTCTTTTGAATAACGTTCAAATTAAGCGTGTGCTCGTGGATCCAGGTAGCTCGGCCAACATAATTAGGTCAAAGGTGGTGGAACAGCTCGGACTGCTCGATCAGATCGTACCCACCTCTCAAATCCTCAATAGATTCAACATGGCAAGCGAGACAACGAAGGGAGAAATCATCCTCCCAGTCAACGTGTCTGGTACGGTTCGAGACACCAAGTTTGATGTCATCAAAGGTGACATGAGGTACAATGCTTTACTTGGAAGACCGTGGATGCACAACATGAGGGCGGTACCATCAACTCTTCATCACATGATGAAGTTCCCAACAAAAGATGGTATAAAGACAGTGTACGGAGAACAACGCGCATCACAGGAGATGTTTGATCGCTGCCAACTCAGCATCACTAAAAAGTAGCGAGAGAGGGTCGCAATAGCTTTTACCCGATTTGTGGGTCGGGATCGAATCCACAGAGAGCTAGGATTGGAGTCGAGTATCTATTTAGATTAGGATTGCGTGTATGCTCTTAATTGGTCTTCTATTCATTTTTGGGTTTTCTTTATATTCTACTATGATCAAACTACAAATTATAATTGCAACTAAATTAGACTAAGAGTAAGTTGCTACAAATTGTATCTAATGGTTTAAAAGGCACTAGGGTAGTGACCTTCACCTAGGTGGCTAATTGACGGGTAATTGCATCTAAGGCACGATTGACATGATTGGGGAGATATGTTATAACCGTTGCTCAATACTACCCACTCTACACCTCTCGGTAGAAAGAGTGGTTTTGCCCAATTGACTCTCTCGAGACCAATTGGGTATGCATGATTGCCCAAGCAACTAGGGTTCAAGTCGGGTAATTACTCTCTCGAGGTTTAACCCTTTAATTGGGACTATCAAATCTCTTGAGTCCATCTCAATTCCTTGTTGAGTCAATTTTGGAGACTTAGGCTCTCTTTCTCAAGAAGAGCCAAGTCAACTAAGCACAAACTAGTATTTGCAACCACTAATTCATAAATTAAACCATAAAATTGACCCAAATAACAAACACCCATAATCAATCTAACCTTAAATCACAACACCCATCAATTACCCACACTAGGGTTGAGCCACAACCCTAGCTAATGGGTTTAGCTACTCATGCTTGAACAAGAAAATAGAGAAATAGATGAAGAAGAAGACATATTAATTAAACACTAAAGTAAGATACAAGAATCTATCGTTAAAACTGAGCTAAGATGCCAAAAATGGCTACAGATGATGTTCTCACGAGCGCAGCTGCTAAAATAAAATAACTCATACCCTAAAAATGGAAAAAGGTTCTATTTATACTAAGTTGGAAAAACTGGACAAAAATGCACCTGTGGGGTCAGTGCGGGCCGCACAAAATGGACTGCAGCCACACTAGGCTCTTGGACTTCAAATCCTGGCTCTCTGAACTTGGGCTCCGCGGACCGCGCAGAGTGGACCGCGGCCGCGGAGGCAGCTAGCGCGTTCCGCACAAACATGATCGCGGTTCGCATGGCTTTGAACCTTGGCAATTTCAACTCTCTGAAGTTCTCTTCCGCGGACAACACAAAATGGCAGTGCGGCCGCGGAGCCTTCACCGCAGACCGCACAATGTGTACTGCGGCCGCGTTGCTTGAGTTTTGCCATTCTCTGAATCTACCTAGTGCGGACCGCACAGAATGGACTGCGGCCGCACTAGGTTTTATGCCTTACAATTTGCTCTTTGAATCTCCCTAGTGCGGACCGCACAAAGTGTAGTGCGGCCGCACTAGGCCTGTTTGTCCTGAGTTTGCCTTATTTTTGGTACTTGTGCAGATTTCACTCCTTTTGAGCCGATCTTTGACATTTCATCACTTTGTCGATCAAACCTGCAATCAAGCACAACCTATGAGCCTTTTTGGACTACTTTGTAACAATTTATAATCAAAGCGTAAGCAAGAAGGGGCATTAAGCACGTCAAAATCCCTAGTTATCAACTCCCCCAAACTTAAGCTTTTGCTTGTCCTCAAGCAAACAAAAAAAGACCCACCCCTTAAGGGAAAATCCAAGAATTTTCAGCTATCCTAAAGTAACCTCAACAAGCATCAATTGGGACTAACAATTGCCCTCAATACGAATGCACATTAACAACCTTTAACCTTTGAAAAACCATGGATCAAGTGCGACACAAGAGAATCAAGAGTTGACTCAACACATCAAAGAACTCTTTCAATTACTTTGGTCATTGTGGATCCCAAACTCACACATCCTCAACTCTCCCTAAGGAAACCTCACCTTTTTAGAGTATTGACACACAAATCGAGGTTAATGGGAATTCACTCGTCTCTCTCAAGAAAAGGTCACAAGTCCGGATCTAGGTACCATATGCTTGCCCCTTATGTAAGTATCCACTAATGTAAGCGTCATTCAACTCAAGATCATATAGCGCTTTTGTGGAGTCATTGTGAAGGCTTTTGGTTCAGAGTAGAAAATGTTTTGGTCTAAGTGGAATCCATCTTCCCTTAAGCACTTCTTTTGATTCATTTGGCACAATTCACTTGACTCTTTGAGTCATTTCACCTCTTTCCAAGGGGTTAGAGAGACACATTGTCACCCTTTATTATGCATTTCAAACCTTTTCTCCTTTTTCGACTTTCCACACCTTTCTTTCTTTTTCTTTGCTTTTCTTGAATNATTTAGACATGATAGGGATCCCACCGGAGATAACTACCCATCGACTAAGTGTCGATCCCAGGTTCAAACTAGTGAAGCAAAAAAGGAGGCCTCAATCCGAGGTAAAACATGTGTTCATCAAAGACGAGGTAACAAAACTCCTCAAAATAGGATCAATTAGGGAGGTTAAATACCCCGAATGGTTGGCTAATATGGTTGTGGTCCCCAAAAAAGGAAATAAATTAAGAATGTGCGTAGATTATAAAGACTTGAATAAAGCATGCCCTAAAGACTCATTCCCATTGCCCAACATCGATTGCTTGATCGATGCCACGGCCGACAACGAGATCCTCACTTTTCTCAACGCCTACTCCGGGTATAATCACATTCAAATGAACCTAGAGGACAGGGAAAAGACTTCGTTCATCACTAAGTATGGTACATACTGTTATAATGTAATGCCCTTCGGGCTAAAAAACGTAGGGGCTACGTACCAACGCCCAGTCAATAAGATGTTCGAACATCAAATAGGCCAATCTATGGAAGTTTATATTGATGACATGCTAGTTAGGTCCTTGCGCGCAGAGGACCATCCGACTCATTTGCAGGAAACATTCGATATCCTTAAAAGTTACAACATGAAGCTAAACCCCGAGAAACTGTAGCCTTCACGAGTAGGATCAGGCAAATTTGGAGGCTTCATGGTGTCGAATAGGGGGATCGAGATCAACCCCCCGACAATCAGAGCCATTGAAGAAATCATAGTGGTAAACAATGTGAAGGTCGTACAACGACTGACCGGGCGGATAGCGGCCTTGGGCCGATTCATCTCGAGATCATCACATCGGAGTCATCATTTCTGCTCATTGCTCAAGAAGAAAACAGCTTCGAGTGGACTCCGGAATGCCAAGATCTCTTTAGAGGAATTAAAGCGGTATCTCTCGAGCCCGTCTTTGCTCCACACCCCGAAGGAAGATGAACGTTGTAACTTATACCTGGCCGTATCTGAAGTGCGGTAAGTGGTCGTGGTTTGGTTCGGGAAGACAAGTATGCCATTCTGTTTTTACGTAAGTCGGACTCTAGGAGATGCTGAAACTAGCTATCCACACTTAGAAAAATTGGCTCTTGCATAATAAGTGCATCTTGGAAATTAAAACTTATTTTTCAATGCCAATTGTATATGTTTTTTACAATATACCTCTTCGAAACATCTTGCACAGAAGCTGAATTATCGGGCAGATTGGCCAAATGGGCCATCGAGCTCGGAGGGTATTATATAAGAGTACACCCGGACGGCTATCAAGTTCCCAAATTTTGGCGGCTTCGTGGCCGATTTCACACCTGCCTCGTGCCTGAAGTGGAGAAAGAACTCTTGCTAGAAACGGGCACGTCATCGGGGGTATGGACCATTCACCAACGGTGCCTCGAACTGAAAGGGTCCGGGCTCGGTATCGTTCTGAAACCGCCTACGGGCGTTATGATAGGCAATCTATAAAAACGCAAAACTTTCACTAACAACGAGGCCGAGTAATGAGGCTATGATTGGCAGGTCTTGAGCTGGCCAGAGCCTAGGAGCGGAAGTCATCGAAGCAAAAATGCGACTCCCTTTTGCTATCAACCAAGTAAACGGGAGCTTCGAGGTTCGAGTGACAGGATGCAAAAGATACTTAGACAAACTTCAGGTCATATTGCATCGTTTCAAAGAGATGGACTCTGGTCCACATTCCTCATGATAAGAACATGAGGCCGATGCACTCGCGAACCTGGGGTCGTCCGTCGAAGAAAGATGCATACTCCAGGGGCTGTTGTACAGTTATCTAAGTCGGCGATTAAAGAAGGCCACGCCGAGATCAACTCAACAAGTCTAACATGGGATTGGAAGAATAAATACTTCGACTATTTAAAAAAACGGGAAGCTGCCCACAGACCCAAAAGATGGAGGGCCCTTCAGCTAGAGCAGCTCGATTTTCACTCGAAGAGAATGGAACACTATATAGAAGGACCTTCGACGGACCTCTAGACGTATGCTTGGGACCGGGGAGACCATTATGTACTTCGAGAAATCCACGAGGGCACTTGTGGGAATCATTCTGGCGCCGATTCTTTGGTTCGAAAAGGTGATCAGAACAGGCCTACTATTGGGACAGCATGGAGAGGGACACAAGGAATTCGTTCGAAGGTGTGACAAATACCAAAGGTTCGCCCACAATGATTCACACAACCCGGCGAACAACCTACATTCAATCTTATCACCATGGCCGTTCATGAAATGGGGGATGGACATTGTTGGTCCACTACCAACCTGTGCAGGTAAAGCCAGATTTACTCTGTTTATGACTGACTATTTCTTCAAAATGGGTGGAAGCGCAGGCCTTCGAGAAGATAGAAGAAAAGAGAAGTCATCGACTTCATCTGGGACCACAACATATGCCGATTCAGGATCCCCCGAGATTACATGCGATAATGGGAAACAATTTATAGGCAGAAAGGTGACGAAATTCCTCGAAGATCATAAAGTCAAGAGGATCCTATCAATGCCCTATCACCCGTGTGCAAATGGACGACGAGTCCAAAAACAAGACCATCATCCAAAACTTGAAAAAGAGGTTAGAAAATGCGAAGGGAAAATGGGAGAGGGTATTGCCGAATACTATGGGCATACAGAACAACACTTCAAGTCAAGCAAAGGAGAGACACACCGTCTCTTGTATACGAGGTCCGAAAGCATTGGATACCGGTTGAGGTCGGAGAGTCAAGCGCCAGATTTCGACATGCCACCGAGGACTCGAACGGCGAGGCCATGACTACAGCCCTCGAGCTACTAGATGAAAAGCGAAGAGGCTACACTAGTCCGGTTGGCGCGCCAAAAATAGAAGAGATATTATAACAGGAGAACAAACCTCCAATACTTCGGAGTCGGGGACTTAGTCCTGAGGAAAGTACCCTCAACACCCGGAACCTAATGAGGGGAAGCTAGGCCCGAGCTGGGAAGGACCGTTACCACACCTCGGAGTAGTAGGCAAAGTGGGTCCTACAAACTCGGGCACATGGAAGGTGAGCAAACTTCCAGATTGGAACATATTAATGCTAAAACGCTATTATTGCTAAGGTAATAACCTTCTCCCTTTCGCTTTATGTCTCATACTAATTTTTCTTACAGGTGTTCGACGGGAGACTCCGAAGCACCCTTCGACTCGAAGACCTTGGGTTTTAAAGCATGTGTTGGCCTCTTTTTCCCTTAGACCGGGTTTTATCCAAACGAGTTTTACCATCAAGGTTTTTAAATGAGGCAACATCTATAGTGTACCTAAGGAGAACTCAACAAATATTCAAGGCTTCTTCTCAATCGGCCTCGAATACTGGGGGACATCCCCTTAGAGGTTATCTTTCGAAAAATCGTTACGCCTGAGGGACCTCGATAGGAATATGTATTGGGCCAAACCGTCAAATGAACTGTGTCCATTAAGAACAATTGAGCACCAAGGAAAAAACATGTACACATATATCAAGTAATCAAAGAAGCCTCCCTGCTTGTCAAAACACTGTGTGCCTCAAAGAAGTTTTACTACTGTCACGGCAAAATGGCTCAAAAGAACAAAAATCCTCGAACACTCGGGGACTTTTAACGCAGCCAGCTCATCGAAGCCATCAAAAAACTTGAGTTCGTAAGACCTCAGTGAGGCAACATCGAATCTGTAAGACCTCAACGAGGCATGCCCAACTTATGAGACCTCAATGAGGCGACACCGAGCTTATAAAGACCTCAATGAGGCGACACTGAGCTTATAAGATCTCAACGAGGCGTACTCGAATTAATAAAACCTTAAAAAGGCAAAACCCCGATATTTAAGGCCAAGGCTATATATCGAACTTGTAAGACACCTAAAAAGGCATACCCTCGATATAGACGCCAAGGTCATCGCACCCGGGGACTACAAGGCTACGGCCAAACATAAAGACTATAGTCGAACTAAAAGGCTACGGCCGAATTAACGTGGCTCAGAGACGTCCGAACTGCCGCCCATAAATACTAAAAGGCCTTCAATACTTCAAAGATACTTCGAAAAGACAGGTTAATCAGGCTACCCTCGGCATAAGCAAAAAGTTCGATAAATATCAGCTCTGACAATAAAAAAAAAGGCTTCGAAAACAATCAGCCTTCGATGAAAAGGTTTCGAAAAATTCACCTTCGAGCGAGCCTCCCGAGGTACTTCAACTATCGTCATTCATTGACTCATAATCGAGGTTCTCGTTTTGAGCCGTCGAAGAGTCGGACGAACATAAAACATGCCACATAATCAAAGCTTCAAAGTCTTTAGCCGAAAATGAGGGAAAACTATAACCATATTAGAGGTCGCATCGACCCAACCTAAAGAGATGCGTAAGAGCCTAAGGGCCAGCTTAAAGAGCCTAAGGGCCAATGCGTAAGAGGCCTAAGGGCCAACCTAAAGAGCCTAAGCGGCCATAGCTGCGTAAGAGCCTAAGGGCCGGCCTAAGAAGCCTAAGGGCCAATTGTTGAAAACCTAAGGGTCAATGAGCTTGAGTCAAAACTTGATTCGAGGACCGATCCCTAACGGTCCCACTATTTCATTGTTAATCAAACACAACTCTAAGGGTTCTTAATCTAAAAGTCCAACATATCGGACTAATTATCGGCAGACATCAAAACTCAAACATAAACAAAGACACAAGCAAGTGGGAATTTATATAAAGGGAAAACCAAAGGGTTCCTTTTTATTATAAATAATGGTACAAAGATACATTTTACACACTCTCACGGGGAGCCCGATGCAAAGAACAAGAAATAAAAACCTAACCTACCGCCGGGGTCACTTGGCCAGACGGAGCTCTCTCAGAAGTTGTGCCTTTAACGGCTTGGCCCTCGACCCCCAAAGCATCAACGGCTCCTCCTCCCTAGGGGACTTCGCCTTCATATTCATCATCCTCCGAGCTGCTAGTCGAACCACTGGTGAACCATCATCGAAGAAAAGCAGAGCTGCCGATTCTTCCTCTAGGGCCTTCACCCTCTTGATCTCAGCAGAAAAATCAAATGCCCGAAGGTTCTCTTTGCTTAGAATTCAGGCCTCGAAGGGACATTGAAGAGTTGAAGAATTCAAAATCGTTCCTTGTTATTTCATTCAAGAAACGCAGGGACTATCTGTATACGGTTAAAATCAGGAAAGACCGATTGTAAGGCTTCTATGGCGTTTTTGAGCCCGAACTCGATGGGCTCGAAGCGTAGTCTAAGGCTCGAAGCACTCATCTCGACGAGGGTATATCAAGGAAATCATCATAGCTTACCTTAGGCAGAGCATGAAAATCGACGACCGTCATGGAAAGGTGGAGTTCCCGAGGGCATGTGATTAGAACTGACAGAGTCTGCAAGAAATAGTACAAGTCTGTACTGAGCCGTTATATAGCTATACCAGTAGCATTCCCTCTTCATTTATTAGGCATGCACCAATGTGGGATTCTCCCTCCTATATAAAGGGGACCCTTGTCATTTTTGTAAGACACGATACATTGAATACAAGACAACATTCTCTGCTCTCTTTGCTTAAACAATTATTCTACATTTTTATTGTTTATTCTTTCATTGTTCATTCATTGTTCATTTATTGTTCTTCAATTATTGTCCATTATTAACTGCAAAAGGCTATCTTTGAGACCTTCGTTATCATTGTTTCTTCATCAATTGTTCATCGCTAACTGTCCTAACTACCTCGAATCCTTGTTCCGGCCAACTCGAGGCTAGTTTCGCGATAGCTTTGGTTTGCATATTCTTATTCTCTTTACTGTATTTAGCATCTATTACCGAACAACTAGCAGTAAAATAAATCACATATTTTTAGAACCACAAAATCAAATATAATTGTCAATACCATTTTCGAAGGTAACACCAACATTTTCAACTGTTTA
>NC_031995.1:98304771-98337275 GCF_001879085.1 Nicotiana attenuata | reverse complement strand
TTTATTGAGTGAGATTGGTGATGTGGATCTGTTGTTTTCATTTCTTGCTGAAGGTTATACATCAATTATATGTGCCCCTATGCTCAGCGTGTGTGGATTATCAGGAACGTCAAGGTTCGTTTCACTAGTTTATGATTTGGCTAGTATGGCTCATATGCTTGCTCCATTTTTATATGCAATTTTTTAATAACCGAGAAATCTCGAGGGCCAGCTGGCTCAAGAAGTCAGTCGATAGCGTCTCTCTACCCTTCTCCACTTAAATACTAGGCTTTTGCTTGCAACAAGGTTCAAACATGTGACGTGAGCCTAATCCACACATCACGAGCTATGCTGTCACATTATTATTGTTTGGAGAACCAAAGTTTTTCTTTTACTAAGATTATTTCAAAAACCTTGTACTTTTTAAACTATTGTGACTTGCAGCAATGGTACTTTTGAAATTTCTAAATATGCCAAGTTTGATTTAAAAAAATTAAAATTTAACGTCTGAATTCATCAAAATTAAGTGCTCAACCCTTATCCAAACACCAGAAGCAAGCTACCTGGTATTCCTCCTTTTAAGTTGTGTATATTGCTTCATTTGGTCTGCCGTGGACTATCACGATGAAGTTAGGTTTTCCTGATTTATGGCTGTTATGATCCATGCTTGACGGGGTGGGAGAAGGGGTGTCACTTGGAACTTTTAATTTGTTGATGCCTATTGTTTTCAAAAGGGAATTTATGTTCTTCAATCTTCATATTTATCTCAGTCTGCATATGATTTGACCTGGCAATGGATTTGATTACCTAAATAGTGTCCAAATTTCTTGAGTTTCAGGGTTTGCAAGATCAGATCAAGTTAGTTCCAATTGACCTCCAGAACAGGCCTGCTTGGTACAAGGAAAAATTTTACTCGGAAAATAAGGTAATTGTTCCGAAAACACAGAGCTGTTCTTCGCTCGCCCATTCATTATTTATGTATGCATAACAAGTATAAATCCTTGACCGAACATTTTGACATTGGCAAGTTGCCAGTAGGTTTTGTCAATGCTCCTGAACAAAATGCCCATCTCTGATTCTTTAGAATAAATAGTAGGTCCCCTCTGATTCACAACTGTTGCTGAACACTGCATAAATATTGGCTTTTGAACTTTCCTCCCTCAAGGAGCTTTCTAATGCATCTTCAGTTGAGATGCCCGTTATCTGTTCACCTGTTGTCTCACAAGCTTTTGTGTTAAAGACTTTGAACCATAAGCTGCGCGTGAACACGGTTTAAACATTTGGGAAAGTATCTCGTTTGCTTCTGTTACGTAGGTGCCCTCCCTGGAACATAACAACAAAGTGATCGGAGAAAGTTTGGATCTGATTAAGTATGTTGATAGTAACTTTGAAGGGCCATCTCTTCTGCCTGATGTAAGCTGCAAAGTTTCATTCTTGCTATTACTGACCGTTCTTCTTCCGCTCCCCCTTTTAAAAAAAAGAAAAAGAAATGGGGAGACCAAAGATTAGTTCTGAAATTGACACAAGTTTGTAAACTGGTGTAGGATCCGGAAAAGCAGAAGTTTGCTGAAGAATTAATAGCCTATAGTGATACATTAGTCAAGGAAGTATATGGTTCGTTTAAAAAAGACGCACAGATACTGGCCGGTGAGGTTCTTTTGCTTTGGCACTTTATAACTCATTGTGTATTCTTGGTAGGAATTCCTTGTGTAAATTAAAATGTAGTTCGTTCACACTTGTACCAGGAGCACAATTTGATTACCTGGAAAAAGCTCTCGAAAAATTTGATGATGGACCTTTCTTCCTTGGTCAATTCAGTCAGGTGACGACTCCTTACTTTTTTAGTAGCTTTGCAGTAAAATATGCTATATAACCAATTCAGAGTAGTGTAGATATATCTTTCCAGAACATGAAATTTCATCATACTAATATATACTATGAAATTTTTGGTGTATTAGGTTGACATAGCATATGCTCCATTCATCGAAAGGTTCCAAATTTTCTTGCAAGAGGTGTTTAACTATGATATCACATCTGCGAGGCCGAAACTAGCCAAATGGATTGAGGTATGACTAATATTACTACTCGATATGGACTACTATTGCCTATATGAATGTTAGCGCTATTCGAAAAGATGTGTGATGGACAGGGGTGGAGCTAGTGTATCAATTACAGGTTAGGTCAATCCCAGTAACTATGGTTCAAACCTTGTATATTTTAAAGAAATCCATTAAATATGTTCAGAACCCGGTAGTCTAAAAAACTAGAATCCCAAACCCACAAGCAGAGGCGGACCCATGATTTGGAGGCATCGGGGCACGACTCCTAAATAGTCATGAGGCATGCCAATTGCTAGCTATAAATTCAGAGAGAGATAAGTTCTAAGTTTCTGACCATAGCTTGGAGAGAAGTAAATTTGATATTTTTTAAAAGAGTGGTCTAATCAAAAGAAAAAGGGGATGAAGGGCGGAATCTAAATAAAAAAAGGAGGAAATCTGGATAAATATAAGGCATTGCTCGAGCTGGATTCGAGCTCTAACAAAGTTGTAGACGCCACCAGTGCCCCTAGCTAAGCTTTGTATATGAGGGCGCCTAATTAAGTATATATCCATATATATATATATATATATATATATATACACACACACACACAAGATTTTTTCCGAGCTTAGGTGGTGTCGGTGACCCCTCTAACTTGTACGTAGGTCCGTCTCTGCTCATAAGCCTCAAATTCTGGTCCCGTCGCTGATCATGGAAGGTCTTGATTCACTGATAAAAGTATAGGAGCTAAGATTTTGGATATTTACTTAATAGCGGCTCGTCCACTTTACGTTAGTTTTCATGGATAACTGTATTTTGTGATCGCCTTGCAGGAAATGAACAAGATTGATGGTTACAAGCAGACGAAAGTCTTGGATCCCAAGAGACTGGTTGAATACTACAAAAACCGTTTTATGGTATTCATTGCGTATAAGAGAATATTATTTCTTTTGTTACTCTGTTTGAGAATTGTATAGGTGCTGATTTTTCCCTATCGTTTACTTGCAGGCCTAGAATTTCAAAACGGTTTGTCAACCATTGGCGAAACTGCGAATGAAGCACGCGCTGTATAATTATGTCATGGAGTTCTACAGAATTGTTGATTAGTTATAGATAAATCAATTGGTCATGTCCTTTTTTTTATATGTAGAAATGTGAATTATGCTTGGAGTTTGGTGTTTATGCTACGGATTTGGTCGCCTGTGTTTTAGCAGCTTCTTATTGAAATATTCTTCTTATGGGCTGAGTTTTGTAATCCGGATGGATCGGGTTAATGGGCCAGGTTTGTTTTTAGATTAGGTTTGATACAACCCGAGAAAATTGCACCATAAAAGCTAGCTATTAGCAAGTCTATCGTACTAGGATTCAGGTCCCCTACTTTACAGTGCACGATAACTTGAGTCTTATATTTATGTGTTCCAATAAATCAGCGCCACATGTTTGAATAAAAATTCTAACATATATCATGTCATATTCTGTTAAAATGAAGGGCAATTTTATGCTTAAAGATAACGTTAAGGGTAATTATGGCTCAAAAGAGTATTTTTCTTTATATATTTCCAATAAGTTAGCGGCATTCTTGATATAGCAAATTACGCTTCTACTTTTATTTTTCCCTTATGGGAGTACATTGTTTTTCAATATTTAGACTCTCTTGAGGACGTTCAAGAAGAAATTCAAAAATAGCCAGATTTATCACTGGTCATTGAAAAATAGCCAAGTTATAAAAGTTATCGAAATTTAGCCACTTTAAATCTGAGCGAAAACACTGTTCAAAATTCGAAAAAATATGCTCGCAAATTTTACGGGAGTTCCAGCATACTACGCCCGCAAATTTTACGGGAGTTCCAGCATAAGTATGCTGGAATTTCCGTAAATTTTACGGGAGTTCCAGGATAACTATGCTGGAACTCCCGCAAATTTTACGGGAGTTCAAGCATAATTATACTGGAACTCCCGCAAATTTTACGGGAGTTCCAGCAAGTATAATTGTCCAGTATAATATACTGGAGTTTGGAGCACTGGTGCTCCAGTCTCCCGCAAATTTTACAGGAGTTAGTAAAGTATACCGGTCCAGCATAATATGCTGGAGTTCGTACACAAATGCACCAGAACTCCCGTATATTATACTGGACCGGTCCCTGTTGCAGCAAAATAGTGGCTATTTTTCATTGACTTGGTAAACGCTGACTATTTTTCATTGACCAGTGTGAAAACTGGCTATACCATGATATTTTAACATTATATTCACGTTATGAAAAGTCTAAATTTGATTTAATTGGGCATTCTGCTATGTATTCGGTGAAACTAAAAAATGACAATTTTTGGTGAAAGTCATTGCACCTGTTTATGTTACAATATTTTGATAGACCAAAAAAGGAATTTTGGTTTATAGTCTATTAGATGTTATTCAATTATAAGATCCTTTTCAAAGAATATTTGTAAATATAACATATAAAATGGTCGTATAACCATTTTGTTCTATTCAAATGGTAAGTCGGTATAAGGTCGTAAGCAGAGGCGGCTCAACAAAATCGATGGCCTAAAGCTAAACCTTGACGAGGGGCCTTAAGTTTTTTTTTTTTTTAAAAGTTTTTTGTAAAATCTATTTTACCTCTTTATAGTTAACATTATTCTATAAACAATATAAGTACTTAAAAAAGAAGCAAGTCTGTTTATCTGATCAAGTATTATCTTTTACTTGTATTATCTTTCTTTAATACTTTTAATTTAAAAAATAAGTCTAAACCATCAATATCTTTCGTGGTTAAGGCAACATCTTTCCAAATTCTCGTCACCTAGTTATATCAAATTCTTTAATTACCTCTAAATAAGAATCCAAAAATATTTTCATGCGCTTCTAATTGTTCAAAATTTTGAAGTTTGATTTTCTTAGTTTATTAAAAAATTGTACCCTTTAAAAATTTAATTTTCATAAATCTACTATTAGTGTAAAATGTGGCCCCTAAAATTTTGGGGCCGCCTCAAACCCTTGCTTTATGGGGAGAAATTCAAAAATAGCCAGATTTACAAGTGGTCGTTCAAAACTAGCACAGTTTCAAAAAGTAATCGAAATCTAGCCATTTTTCATGTAAAGATAAATCTGAGCGAAAACACTGTTCAAAACCCGAAAAATACGCCAGTATATTATGCTGGAGTTCCAGCATAAGTATACTTGAACTCCAGCATATTATACTGGAGTTCCAGGCCAGCATAATATGATGGAGTTCCAGCATAAGTACACTAGAACTCCAGCATAATATACTGGAGTTCCAGCAAAGTATACCGGTCCTGTGTAATATGCTGAAAGTTCATACACAAGTGTTCGAATCTCCAGTATATTATGCTGGAACTTTCCATGTGCTGGAGTTCCAGCATAATATGTTGGAAGTTCATACACAGGTGCATCGAACTCCAGTATATTATGCTGGACCGGTCTCTGTTGCAGCAAAATAGTGGCTATTTTTCATTGTCTTGGTAAACGCTAGCTATTTTTGAATGACCAGTCCGAAAACTGGCTAGACCATGCTATTTTTACTGCTTTATGCTTCAGCCGGCACTGGTCGTAAGCAGTGTCGATATTAAAAACTAAAAAGCATACGATAACCTAAGAGTTTTCAAAAACTTGACCTCCTAGGCAAGATTGTAGCGCTTCACCACCAAACCCGAAAACCTGTTTTAATAAGTAGCGTCATTGTAAAATATTTATATTAGTTTTACGTTTTGCATATTATTTACCTATATATTTAATATAAAAAAAAACTTCGATCAAGCGATGGCGGCATGACACCACTTGTTCAACGTGCGTCTGCCCCTGGGTATAAGAGATAATTCTCGCCAAAAGAGGGGGGAAAAATAGTTGGAATAAATATTTTATTACAGCTGACTAAACGTAGAAAGAGCATGTAATTATATTTAATATTAATTGATTAAGAGAGTTCTCAAACTTGTAGTAATAATAATTATCTCCAGATTTTGTTACTACAATACTTAACTCGAATAATTATGTAGAGACTTCGTCATAGAATGATGGCAATAGCCAATAGCATTAATTTCAAGTCAAGGACACAAAATTAACTAGGTCTTTACTGTGTCATTTAGACACAAAATTTGGAGGCAGCCAAACATAAAAAGTGCGTGTAATTCACACGCCAGAGTGACGAATAAGACGAAGACACGTGGATTCACTCGTTGTCATCTTCCCCAACTATCACTCATCGCCAGAAAAATCATTTCCGGCCATTTCTTTCCAGCTCAATTCTGGGCCAAATCAAGAAATTCCAAACAATGAAGATTGTTCTCCACCTCTAGATCTAACTTCTCACAAATTTTTAGACCATCCCACAATAAAAACGTCAGCTCCGGCATTCTGCAGAACTCCGGTGAGCTTCAGTTAGCAGGAAATTGAGTTCCAACCGTCCAAATTGAACAAAATCAAATCGAAAAGCTTTCTGCTGTCATCTCCCCCTTCCTTCTGTCTTCATCTGCCAAAAAGAAAAAACACAAGTATCGTTTTTGGATTTTCAGATCTAGGGAAGGGAGAAATCACCGACCATTGCTCATTTCCTTTCCCCTTTCATCTCTATTATTCTGTTTCGTTGCTGTTTTAACTGATAAAAGAGTAGAATTGAAAGAAGTGATCGGACATTTAATATTTCGGCGGCTACCATTAAAATCAGCGACATTTATCACCATTTCTGGTGTTCCATCGTTGTGCTATCGGAGATACATTCGTGTTCTGTCTATTACTGATTTCGTGGTTGGTGTGTAAATGTTAAAACCTTGATAACATATTACTATTGCTTGTCGCCTCTTTGGACCTGGCCGGAGTATTGACTTTTCCGGCGACCTCGTTTGTGTTCTGCTTGCCAAAGAATAGGAGTAAAAAGAAAGTAATGAGAAATAGAAATACCGATCTCTCACGCTCGGGAAAATAGTATAATACACGCACTATGCCACATCATCAAATTGTGTTTAAATGACGCATTTGAGATATGGTTGGAGTCTTCAAATGAAACAAACTTAATATACGGTTTTTAAGTGAAAAGTGAGGACAACTTTAAGGGGCTGCCGATGTATTTGGCCTATTTCAAACCTAAGTCACCCATGGTGGGTCATTGGGCGTGCTAGGTGTTTATACTGATTTTCTTACCATATTTAATTTTTCTATCTTTTGAAGGAAAGGACAATATATTTACTATATTTGGATTTCCTTCTTGTAGAAGAAAATTATAAATCTCTCATATTTGGCTAGTCCTTTTTCTTGTAGAAAAAGGCTTTGGACTTCTATAAATTGAGGATCCTTCGTTCTTATTCAGTAGCATCCACAATGTAGCCATATGGGGTTTGAGAGTCTTGTTTAGAGGGAGAACTTTACGTGACAAGTGTTAGTGTGTCACTTATGTTTGCCTCTTCGCGAGGTTGTTGTCTCAATATTTTTTGCACTCTCTTTTATATAGTGGATTGCTCATCTCCGCACGTGGACGTATGTCAATTGACCGAATCACGTTAAATATTTGTGTCTCTTTTGATATATTTTTCTTTTGTTGTCTGATTTATCATAGTTAAGGGTTTGCTTTATTAGCTTCCGCCTGACACCTTTTTTTTCGGTCCTAACAAGTGGTATCAAAGCGAGGTTTAAGACAGGTTCATCTTGGAAGATTTAGTTCTAGCCACAACGTATATGACGATAATCATGATTTCTGTCTGAGAAATTTGACCGGAGTGCTACGCACGTTGAGACAAACTTTGTGGTGGAGATTTGAAAATGCAACCTGTTGAAGATTATGTGAAGAAGGTGGATCAAGCTAATTTCGTCAGAAAATTTAGGCCAAGTGGGAGAATTGTTAGGTGTTGTCATGATTTTCTTACCATATTTGATTTTCCTTTCTGTTGAGGAAAGGGCAACATATTTACCATAATTGAGTTTCCTTCTTTTAAAAGAAAATTATAAATCTCCCATATTTGGCTAGTCCTTTTTCTTGTAGGAAAAGGTTTGGACTTCTATAAATTAAGGATCCTTCCTTCTCATTCAGTAGCATCCACAATGTAGCCACATGTGATTTGAGAGTCATGTTAAGGGGGAGAATTTTACGAGACAAATGTTAGCGTGTCACTTGTGTTTGGCTCTTCGTGGGGTTGTTCTCTCGATATTTTGTACTCTCTTTTATATAGTGAATTGCTCATCTCTGCCGTGGACGTAGGTCAATTGATCAAACCACGTTAAATGTTTGTGTCTCTTTTGGTATATTTCTCCTTTGTTGTCTGATTTGTTCAAGGTTTGCTTGACTAACTTCCGCATAACGCCTGATTATTTCGATCCCAACAAGTGCTATCAGAACGAGGTTCAAGACAGGTTCATCTTGGTAGGTTTAGTTCTAGCCGCAACATATTTGACGATAATCATGATTTCTTTTTGAGAAATTTTACATGAGTGCTACGCACGTTGAGACAAATTTTATGATTGAGATTTGGAGATGCGACCTGTTGAAGATTATGTGAAGAAGGTGGATCAAGTTTATTTTGTCAGAAAATTCAGGCCAAGGAGGAAAATTGTTAGGTGTTTGTCCTGATTTTCTTACCATATTTGGTTTTTCTCTCTTTTGAAGGAAAGGACAATATATTTACCATAATTGGGTTTCCTTCTTGTAAAAGGAAATTATAAATCTCCCATATTTGGCTAGTCCTTTTTCTTGTAGAAAAAGGCTTGGACTTCTATAAATTAAGGATCCTTTCTTCTCACAGTAGCATCCACAATGTAGCCATATGGGGTTTGAGAGTCTTGTTTAGGAGGAGAACTTTATGGGACAAGTGTTAGTGTGTCACTTGTGTTAGACTCTTCGTGAGTTTGTTCTCTCAATATTTTTTGTACTCTCTTTTATATAGTGGATTGCTTATCTCCGCCCGTGGACATCGGTCAATTGATCGAACCACGTTAAATGTTTGTGTGTCTTTTGGTATATTTCTCTTTTGTTGTCTGATTTATCGTTGTTCAAGGTTTGCTTTATTAGCTTCCGCATGACACCTGTTTTTTTTCGGTCCTAACAAGTGGTATCAAAGCGAGGTTCAAGACAGGTTCATCTTGGCAGATTTAGTTCTAGCCGCAACATATTTGACGATAATCATGATTTCTGTCTGGGAATTTGACCGAAGTGCTACGCACGCCGAGACAAACTTTGTGGTGGAGATTTGAAAATGCGACCTGTTGAAGATTATGTGAAGAAGGTGGATCAAGCTAATTTCGTCAGAAAATTTAGGCTAAGGGGGAGAATTGTTCGGTGTTGTCCTGATTTTCTTACTATATTTGGTTTTCCTTTCAATTGAAGGAAAGGGCAACATATTTACCATAACTGAGTTTTCCTTCTTTTAGAAGAAAATTATAAATCTCCCATATTTGGCTAGTCCTTTTTCTTGTAGGAAAAGGTTTGGACTTCTATAAATTAAGGATCCTCCTTCTCATTCAGTAGCATCCACAATGTAGCCATATGTGATTTGAGAGTCGTGTTTAGGGGGAGAATTTTACAAGACAAGTGTTAGCATGTCACTTGTGTTTGCCTCTTCGTGGGGTTGTTCTCTCGATATTTTGTACTCTCTTTTATATGGTGAATTGCTCATCTCCACCGTGGACGTAGGTCAATTGATCGAACCACGTTAAATGTTTGTGTCTCTTTTGTTATATTTCTCCTTTGTTGTCTGATTTATCGTTGTTCAAGGTTTGCTTGACTAGCTTCCGCATGACGCCTGATTATTTTGATCCCAACAAGTGGTATCAGAACGAGGTTCAAGACAGGTTCATCTTGGTAGGTTTAGTTCTAGCCGCAACGTATTTGACGATAATCATGATTTCTATCTGAGAATTTTGACTGGAGTGC
Source organism: Nicotiana attenuata (assembly GCF_001879085.1). Classification (NCBI taxonomy): domain Eukaryota; kingdom Viridiplantae; phylum Streptophyta; class Magnoliopsida; order Solanales; family Solanaceae; genus Nicotiana; species Nicotiana attenuata. The sequence goes on along the minus strand of NC_031995.1, from coordinate 98,327,385 downwards.
TACGCACGTTGAGACAAACTTTATGGCGGAGATTTGGAGATGCAACCCGTTGAAGATTCTGTGAAGAAGGTGGATCAAGTTTATTTTGTCAGAAAATTCAGGCCAAGAGGGAAAATTGTTAAGTGTTTGTCCTGATTTTCTTACCATATTTGGTTTTTCTCTCTTTTGAAGGAAAGGACAACATATTTATCATAATTGGGTTTCCTTCTTGTAAAAGGAAATTATAAATCTCCCATATTTGGCTAGTCTTTTTTCTTGTAGAAAAAGGCTTGGACTTCTATAAATTGAGGATCCTTTCTTCTCATTCAGTAGCATCCACAATGTAGCCATATGGGGTTTGAGAGTCTTGTTTAGGAGGAGAACTTTACGGGACAAATGTTAGTGTGTCACTTGTGTTTGCCTCTTCGTGAGTTTGTTCTCTCAATATTTTTTGTACTCTCTTTTATATAGTGGATTGCTTATCTCCGCCCGTGGATGTCGGCCAATTGACCGAACCACATTAAATGTTTGTGTCTCTTTTGGTATATTTCTCTTTTGTTGTCTGATTTATCGTCGTTCAAGGATTACTTTATTAGCTTTTGCATGGCACCTGTTTTTTTGGATCCTAACAAGGCGGTGTTCTCCGGAAGGTATGGAGATTCAAATATTCAAGTGTTTTTTTCCAGCTTTCATGTTATTTTATATTGTCCTTTATATATATATATATATATATATATATATATATATATATATATATATATATACATATACATACATGCTTCTCCCCCTATGGCAATATAGTTTCTCTTGGTACTTGGTGTTCTTGCAGATTCTTTGCCGCCACTCTTGCTTGGGGATTTAGGTTGTTTTATTGCTTCTGATCAGTGAGTCTCTCTAAGTTCAAATATTTATTTACGGTTTTGATTCGGATGACAGAGTCAGTAGTAAAATAAATAAGGCTATTTTTTTGGCCTAATTATCTAATAGTAAGACATATGATTCTATTTTAAGGAGTGTTTTTTGCCTAATTTATCTTGTTGACATTTTTTTCCTGGTGAGATGGCACGACCCAAGTTCTGCTTCCGTAAACTGTCGTGACAACACCTAGTCTCTACAATTAGGTAAGCCTAACAATTAGCGGAAAAAGAATTAAAAGATACAAAACTAGCAAATTTACGGGTAATATAATAAAGAAGGTTATAATGCCGCTCGGCATAACAATATCACTCTCGCAACTGAACAAAACATCCCAAAACCCGAAATCTCATGAATCACAAGCTAAAAAAAGTACATAAGGTTTCTAACTCCAGAAGTCTAATAACAAGAAAAATACAGGGAAATAGCCTATAACTGAAGGGGGAGTAGAGAGGGACTTCTTGGTCTGCGGACGCGGCAGATATACTTTGAAGTCTCTGAATCGTCTCGCCTCACGGATAGTATGGCTGACTAGAAGAACTTGGATCTGCACACAAAAAACATGTGCAGGAAAGGGCATGAGTACACCACGGCGGTACCCAGTAAGTGCCGAGCCTAACCTCGGTCGAGTAGTGACGAGGAAGGTCAGGGCCCTACCGGTTATATATACATAACAAGGTAAAACAGTATGAAAAGTGACAATATAATTAAAGATGCTAACAGTCAATAAAGATGAAATCACAGAGAGAAATAACTTAGTAAACAGAGATAGCAACATGGGGATCTCCCAGGATAACGTTCCGTAGTTCCACACGTAAATGTGCAGAGGATCTCCCGGGATACCATCCCGTAGTCCAAAATTAAATATCCAGGGGGATCTCCCGGGATACCGTCCCGTAGTCCCAAATATAAATGTGCAGGGGATCTTCCGGAATGCCGATCCATAGTTCCAAAGTAAACATGCAGGGGGATCTCCCGGGATACCGTCCCGTAGTCCCAAAGTAAACACACAACAGTCTCAAGAAAGAAATCTACAGTTCTATTCAAGTTCATACAAAGAAACAGGAAATTCTACTCTAAACATGCTACACAGAATCCAAGTAAGCAGTTAAAGCAAATAAGACAGTTAAGTCACAAAAGCAAGCTTCCCTAAGCTAAACAGGAGGCTTCAAATACTAGTATTGCTCAATTAAAGGAAAAACACTGATATTTACTTAATGAAAATGGGGTTTTTCAATAATTAGCACGTGTACGCACTCGTCACCTCACGTACACGACATTCATATAACAACAGTACCAAAATCATAAAGGGAGTTCCCTCACACAAGGTTAGGCAAGCCACTTACCTCGAACCAAGTTCAATCAATCCGAAATCACGCTCTTGCCATGAGTATCCAACTCCGAGTGGCCCAAATCTAATCAAATCAATTTCATAATATAAATATAACTACAAACAACTAGTTAAGCTAAAGGAATCGAAGCTAAGGCGATAAAATAGAAAAACGACCAAAAATCCTCTCCGGGCCCACGTCTCGAAAAGGATTATGAACACCCATTCACTCGCGAGTTCACTCATACAAAAATCATCCCAATCCGACGTCAAATTCTTATTCAAAACTCAGATTTTTCATTGGGGAACTTTTTCCCCCATTTCCAAACTTCTACTCTCAAATTCCTTAATTAGATGAGAAAAATAATAATAGATTAATGTATTAGAACCAAATTAGAGTTAGAATTCGTTACCCAATAGTTTTCCTTCAAAAACTCTCAAGGAATCGCCTTCTACCGAGTTCAAAATCAATTTTAGAAGTTATGAACTCAAACCCTCGATTTCACTCTTTTCTGCCCAGCGATTTCCGCTTCTGCGAGGGGACAACCGCACCTGCGGTACCGCTTCTGCAGCTCAGACTCCGCACTACGGAAATTCATTAAGCCCTCCAGATTCCGCACCTGCACCCCTTTACTCGCAGATGCGGTTCCGTTTCTGCGGTCCTTGGGCCGCATCTGCGACAATTGATTTCCAAGCCTCAGACCGCATCTGCGGTCACCAAACCGCTTCTGCGGCGCCGCACCTGCAGTCCAAATTCTGCAGGTGCCAAACCAACAGGTTCAACACATCAGAAAATTTGCCTAAGTACAAATTCTATTCTGTTAAGCATCCAAAACTCACTGAGGCCCCCGGGACCTCAACCAAACATGCCAACCAATCCTAAAACGTCATACGAACTTAGTCGAACCCTCAAATCACATCAAACAACGCTAAAACCACGAATCATCCTCCAATCCAAGCCTAATGAACTTGAAATCTCAAGAATTCTACAACCGATGCCGAAACCAACCAAACCATGTCCGATTGACCCCAAATTTTGCACAGAAGTCACATTCAACACTACGAACTATCCTAACTTTCGGAATCGGATTCCGACCCCGATATCAAAATTTCACTATCTATCCGGAAACTTCAAAAATTCAACCTGGTCATTTCAAGCCTAAATAAGCTACGGGCCTCCAAAACACAATCTGAACATGCCCCCAAGCCCGAAATCACCCAACGAAGCTAACGGAATCGACGAAATTCCATTCTGAAGCCGTCTTCACACTGTTCTGACTACGGTCCAAATTCTAAAGCTTAAGCTCTCATTTAGGGACTAAGTGTCCCAAAATACTCCGAAACTCGAAACGAACCATCCCGGCAAATCACAATAGCAGAAATAAATACGGGGGAAGCAGTTAATAGGGGATCGGGGCATAAATTCTCAAAACGACCGAGCGGGTCATTACATGAGAAGTTCCAATTTCTGTGATGCTTTTTTCTATTAATGTTTATACTAAAAGTATAAATTTCCTGTCTCCAAGATTAATTGTCACTACTACAATTTCTTTTTTAGGGATTGATACCATATAGTCAACGAAAATTTATTCATTCACTACTAAGTATATCTTTCTATAGGTCTTAGATGTCCCATTTTTTTTGAGTTAAAATTATATTCTATTGATACTCATTTTTTTTTTGCAATTTGAGTCTTAGTAGAAGCTTTGACAGGCTATTCCCACTTACATCACAATTTGCTATTTAACACTTTGTGTCTATCTATCTATATTACTTCTCAATACAGACACTATTCTAGTCAACTCCTATTATGTTCCTACTCTTAGTTGTATCTTGGAATCCAATTCAGCTACTGTAATGTGCCCTTCCATTTGTTGATGTTCTTCCCTCTTACATGTATGTACAACTATCTCTCTGCATATTTGAAGTTCATCATACTTGGCTTTATCAAACCTGATTCTATTTCTCTCCCTCCAAATCATTGCAACAGTTATGGCAAAAACATAGCTGGTTATAGCATTTATTCCTTTCCTGCTTTTAGCTTTCTTGCATGCCCATTTCAGTTCAACTTCCCATCCTTCAATGTTCATCTTATATCCCAGCCATAAGCATAGTATAGACCATAATTTCTTTGTGTTTGAGCATTCAAAGAACAAGTGGTTAAATGATTCTAGACTATGCCCATAGAATGCATAAGCTGCAGGAACTTGAATACCAATTTTCAATAGTCTGTCAACTGTTGCTAGTCTCTGCTGTGCTGCAAGCCAAAGAGTGAATCTATATCTTGGATGTATATTTGTATGCAACATTAAACTCTTCCATTCAACTCTGAGGTAATCTGGTATCGACTTCAAGTACATCTGCTTGATCTGAAATTTTCCGTTCTTGCACATTGCCTGTAATCTGGTGTGAATGCTTCCTTGGAGTTGCTGATGCTCCATGATCAAACTTCTACTGTCTAGTATCTTTCTCACCACCCAAGATGCTGTCTTAGGGGTAGCCATTGTTTCCAAGTCCCTGTTCTTTACATAGAAACTGTGTAACCACCTTATCCATAAATAGTCCTTCTTCCTTGTTATGTCCCATAGATGTTTGATAATTGCTGCTTTGTTCCACATCTTTATGTCCAGTACATTGAGTCCTCCAGCAGCTATTGGTCTGCACACCTATTCCCAAGCTACTAGTGCCTTCTTTGAAATATTAGCAACACCAGTCCATAAGAAAGTTTTGCATATTGCTTCAATTGTTTTCATCACCTTCTTTGGAAGAATAAAAATTTGTGCCTAATAGGTCTGAATACCAAAAAGAACAGCCTTTATCAGTTGACATCTACCAACATTAGATAGAAGTTTTGCTGACCATCATGTGATTTTTGCTGTTATCTTCTCAATAAGAGGCAAATATTGATAGACTGCTAGCTTCTTAGAATCTAAAGGAATTCCCAAGTATTTGAAAGGGAGTTTTCTTTCAGTGAACCCCAATGTTTCAAGTATTTCTTTTTCAGCTTGAGAAATCCCAGCCATGTATATTGTACTTTTACTAACATTTGCCTGTAAGCCAGATGCAGCTGAGAATCTATGGAAGGCAGCATTTAGGATCATTATGGATTCAAAATTAGCTCTACAATACATTAGAAGGTCATCAGCAAAACATATATGTGTGCTGTTTAATTTCCTGCACTTAGGATGGAAATTGAAGTTTCCATTCTTATGCAATTGTCCTAGTTCTCTACTCAAATATTCCATAGCAATAACAAACAAGTATGGAGACATTGAGACTCCTTGCCTAATCCCTCTCTTTCCTTTGAAAGGCTTTGTCAGACCACCATTTAGGACGAAGGAATATGATACAGTGGTGACACATGTCATTATCCACTGTACAAATTTGAATGGAAACCCAAGATCAATAAGCATTTGTCTAAGAAAACTCCATTCCATAGTAACATAGGCTTTCCTTAAATCCACCTTCATCACACATCTCGGAGAGACACCTTTTCTGGAATACCCTTTAAACAATTCATGGCTAAGCAGAATATTATCAATTATACTTCTCCCTTCAATGAATGCTGATTGAGACTGACCAATCAACCCATCAAGAACAGTTTTTATCCTCCTTGTAATGACTTTGGATATGATCTTATAAAGTGTAGTACAACATGTAATAGGTCTATAGTCCTTTACTGGTGCAGGTGATGGCACTTTAGGTACTAGTGTAATAGCTGTTGTATTAATCATTCCGGGCAATCTGCTGGTAGAAAAAAAACTGTTTACAACTGCAAATATATCCTCTTTCACTATCTCCCTATTTCTGGTAAAGAACTCCACAGGGAACCCATCAACCCCTGGTGCTTTGTCTTTAGGCATCTCCCTTACTGCAGCTGTGATCTCCTCCATTGTAACATTCTGCATTAAACTTCTTTGTTGTGATATAGTTAATCATGGTCCTTTCTTAATTATATCTGTGTTTGCACATGGAATTTCAGTAGCACAATCTCCCATCATAGACTGAAACACACTGATGAATTCCTGCTCAACTAATTTGGGCTCTGTTAGTTTCATTCCTGTACCAATATATATGGATGTTATACTATTCTGACAAGATCTAATCTTCCACTGAGCATGAAAATACTTTGTATTGGCATCTCCACATTCAATCCAGTAAGCCTTGGACTTCTGCCTCATCACTTGTTCCTCCACATTGCTCCATTTTTTAATTTCAGCTAGTGTGTCTTTCTCTTCATCAAAAAGGCCCTGTGCCAAAGGATCCTGCTTAATTTGACTCTGAATAATATATAATTTTTCTCTTGCTTGCTCAAGCTTTTGTTTGTATGAAGCCATATAGGCATTTATATCCTTCAGTTATTCCTTCATAGTCTTCAGTTTGCACCAGATTTGTTGTACATGTGCTCCATCATAGTCCTGATTCCATACTTGCTGAATAATAATCTAAAATTGTGGAAGCTCCATGATATTTGTATATAGTCTAAATGGTTTAGGATTCAATAACTTCTGTCTACCACATTTAGTTAAGATAGGGGAATGATCAGAAACTGATGGATTCAAAAAATCAGCTTCTATATGACCATACTGCTGAATCCACTGATAATTTCCCAATGAACAATCTATCTTACTATAGAACCAGTACCTTGCTTATTTTTCCAAGTTTAGTGCCGACCTTTAGCTCTAAGTGGGGTAAGCTGTAGAGTATCAATCACATTCTTAAATCCCTGTATTTCAGCATCAGTTACAGGGGATCCTATTCTATCCTCAGAAGATAGAACATTATTTAAATCTCCACTGAGCAGCCATGGTTCCTAGGCCGGTATATTTATCTGTCTAAGATCCCTCCATAGATTCTCCCTTTGGTGGCCATCATTCTGAGCATAAATGACACTCAGATGTGTTTTAAATTGAGTGCTAGTATCTTCTATTAAGCAATGGATGAACGTATCTGTAATATGGGTAATTTGTACTTGTATATGAGCTCTCCAAAGTATCCAAATTCTCCCATTCACAGCAAATGAATAATTGCAGCAGGCATTCCATCCCCGGGCAATCTTTTTTTGTATTTTCTTAGCCTTGTGCTCCTTAACTCTGGTTTCTATACATCCCATTACATCTACTTTATTTGTATCTAGAAAAGTCTTGACCTCTTTCTGCTTATGGGCTTGATTTCGCCCCCTAATGTTCCAAGTGGCAATAATCATAGAGAATTAGAAATTAGGGGGCATGATGGACCTGAATCTTCCTGTTGTCCTCTTCTCCCAGCATTCTGTATCTCAGCAATTGCCTTTCCTTTGTCAATATCTCCTTCTATCACAGTATTGCTGCAGATAATCTCCTGTGTGCTGGTCCCATCTCTTTCCTGTCATGGCAGAGAAGCAATATGCTTTGTAGTCTCTATACTCCCACTAACCTTCTCCAAGCAATCAATTTCATGAGTAGGTTTCTCTTGTAGGACTATTCCTTCCCGAGGATCTGATTCTGCATTCACTTGAGGATTTTTTTACAAGCCAAGTTTGTTTAACAGTTTTGCCTTGTTTCTTTGGTCTTCTTCTCTGTCTTGGCCTTTCCCCTTCCTTAGTATCCTGCTCCTCATCACACTTTGTGTTATGCCAACAATCAATTGAGTCATGCCCAAATTTCAGACAGTCATTACAAAAAATAGGTTTCTAGTCATATTCAATTGTCAGTACCATTGGGCCAAAAGGTGATTAATATGCAGCATCTACCTCCACAAGGACTCTAGCATAGGATATTTTTTCATAATGAGCAGTAAATTTATCAGTGTAGGGGCTTTCCCACCACACTAGCCATTTTACTTGGGGCTTCAGTCGACCAATACACCACTGGTAGCCCAGAAAATCTCACCCAAACTGGAATTGTGCTTAAAATATCTCTGTTGATGAGAAATTAATTTCCCATAGCCGTAGCATCATAGGTTTGTTCCTGTATGTGTATGGTCCTGACTGAAGAACTTGATCTCTATCAGCTATGGTGTGAAATTTAAAAATGCAATATCCCTCAGAATAAATTAGAATCTGAGGCTTAGTAACAAAATTCCACATATTTATTACAAAATTATCCATAGCTTTCTCATAAGAATTTTCCCCTATTATGAATCCAATTACAGAGGTTTTCCAATAATCCGCCTGAGATTGCAGATCATCCTCACTCAATTTAACATTTTCTTACCATCTCTATCAATTGGAGGAACAAATGATAGTGTTTTACCCATTTGCGAGCTGCGATTCCCTCGTACAATATCAGCTGTCGTAGGAGTTGGCTTCTCCGATCCACTTGCTTCTGAATACTGTAAGCGTCTCACTACTGGATTCATTGTTCCTTCCGCTTTAATAGGTTGAAGTTGTACATCTCCTTTAGAACTGCTTGTTTCATGAGCTTCCTCAATTGACTGGTATTTCTGTGGAAGGAAACTTCCAAATGTGAGTGGAGGTAATTCCGTTTGAACACCGTTTGCTGGAGTAATAAGCTTCCCCGACTGCGTAGTAGTATCATGCATAGTTTTCCGGCAACGAGCCATTGATTCCGGTCACAATTGCAATCCTTGCTATCATCCGCCGAGAGCAACGGTTAACGTGCGCCTCATAACCGCTGACTCTCACCTAGATGTCCCATTTAATTTGTTGTAAATGTGAGACAATTTGTTAATTAAACTCTATTGTGCTTTTACCTTTTTATCTTCTTGTTTCGATTATTAAATAAGTAAGCTTTGCTAGGTTGATAAGTAATTCTTACTTATTGAGTTAGCATTTTCCATCCTTGAAGTTAAAATTACCCAATCTCATTTATTCAGCTTGAAGTTCTTCTTTTTTACAGTTATTTTTAACTCATTTTATCATTGAGTTTGCATTTTCTTGGTTTATTTTAATCATGTAAGTCATGTAGCAGCCATAAAATGCAAAAAGAATTACAAGAAAGGACTTAGCTCCTGTATAAGATCACATTTCTCCTAGAAAAAACGTAAAGAGCTTAGAATATTCGAAATATATTAGAATTATTTTGTCTTCAGTTACACCAAGCAAAAAGGTTAGTCAAACATTTGGCTCTCAAAATGAGGTTTTTGAATGGTCACTCATGTAGTCACATTTTTTTTATTTCATCTCCCAAAAGTTACTCAATTATATGAAGAATAAGTGAATAATTGCTATAGATAAGTGACATTTTGGGGATTAAAAAAAAGCACCCGTGTTACATAATTTCAATTAGTTGAGTAATCATTCGAGGAATTAACTCTATTTTTTAGTTTTTGCGAAACATAGCAAGCATCTATATTGCATAATGCAAATCCTCTTTTATTCAAATTCTTATTTATTCTTCTTGCTCTTGCTTTCTTAACAATCCTAAATGTTCATTAGCTATTAATGGATTATTTTCCTTACATAGAAACAATTGTCGCCTTTCACGAGACTCTGGTATTTGATTGGCTCAATTGTCAACATTCTGTATTAATGAATCACTATAAACTAATGGGTTGGTTTGTGCTCTCTCTTTCCCTCTCTTTCTGTTCGAGAAAGATTCATTCTTTTTAGTAATTTTATAGACATTTTTTTTTGTTAAATCTCGACTGAAAATAAACTTATCATAGAGCTTCTATGTTTACACTTCATAAGTTGGGTATTTTCGTAGACGTTCCAAATATAGAACTTTGTGGATATTTTGATGGTTATTCCTGCTTTTTATGTATATCTGCGTTAGATTCCTATTATTATTTATTAATGATATTGCACATGGTTATTTTCTGCAATACTTTCAATTGAATTTGAAAAGAGTAACTGAAATATATAATGTGGATGGTTTCTTAATCTTGATGGTTTCTTTTGCTGGAGAAATCTCTAACGAAAGTGATATTTATCAAGTACCAATAAAGCTACATGAGTATGCAATAGCTATGTCACGATCCCAATTTCCCTTCGTAGGATATCGTGACGACACCTAATCTCCAAGACTAGATATGCCTAACAAACATGCGAAAATAGCTGAATTAAAAATTAAAAATCTTAAAACTCAACAACTGATATAAGAAAAAATCTCCACAACTTAGTACATATGAAAATTTTCCAAAACCCGACGAAAATACAAGTCACAAGCTCTATGAAGTAACACTAAATAACTCTATACATCAGAGACTAATAAGGATAAGGAAATAACATAATATAGGTAGAGGGGGACTCCCAGGCCTGCGGACGCCGGCAGGTATACCTTATCCAACTTTTACTAAGTATATGTTCTTACTTTAAATTTTTTCGAATTGGTATCAAAGCTTTCAAAATAATATTAGACCTTTAAAAATAAAAATAAAATTAAAAATATTAAAAATCAACAAGGCATTAACTCATAAATTAGAGTTTTATTAATTCAAAATTATTTTTTCTCTATATTTTGTAATTATAATTTATCCTCCTGAGATCTACTCCAAACACAAAGAGAGTCTCAAATCATGGTGTTCAACAGCAAGCCATCTATGTTAACCACAAACAAACGGACATTTCAAATTTTAAAATACATAAAACAAAAGAAAACGAGAGGATGGACTTCGAGATTATTAACCTTTTCTGGTTGAGCAAACTAGGGCGCGGATATGGTCGTCGCAAGTCGAACTTCCTCTCTCCGCTCGTCTTAGTTAAGAAAATGTCACGACCCAAAATCCACTATAGGTCGTGATGACGCCCACCGTCGCCCTTAGGCAAGCCAACAGTGAACTACCAACTTAATTATTCATTTTATTATTTCTTAAAATCATGAATCTTATTTAGATAAAGAGGCCAGTGCATTAAAATAAATCGTAGTTACGTACAATTTAATTAAAATAATAAGTAAAAGTGTATCAATATAAAAATGCACAAACAAATTCTAGAACACCCCCAAAACTGTAATAACCCGGCCGGTCGTTTTGAGAGTATTAGCCCCTATCCCTTATTTATTGTTCCCTCTATTTCATTTTATGGTTACTTGACTTGCCAGGGTGCTTGATGTCGGGTTCAGAAGATTTTCGGAGTGAAATGGGACACATCCCTAAGGTTGAAATTTAAGTCATAAGAGTTGACTGTAATTTGACTTGAGTGAAGACGAATCTGGAATGGAGTTTCGTGGGTTACAATAGCTCTGTATGGAATGGGTGGACTCGTGGTTGAATGGGTGTTCGGATATTTGTGACTTTTATCCCATTTCGAGACGTGGGCCCGGGTCAACTTTTTGGGGCGAATTTCTAATTCCTTGTTAAAGTTATAATTTCATTATTTAGATTAGTTTCTTATTTTTATATTTATAGTATGTAACAGATTTTGGCTAGATTTGGGTCGTTCGGAGTCGAAAAGTCGAGGGAAGACATTCTTATTGATTGATTGAGCTTGGTTTGAGGTAAGTGACTTGTCTAACCTTGTGTGGGAAAAATCTCCTTAGGATTTGGTACTGTTGTAACAATTTGTGATATATGAGTGCCGTGTACGCGAGATAACGAGTGCGTACACGGGCTAAATGTTGAAATTCCGATCTTTGCTAAGTAGTTTCCTTTTTATGCCTTAATTGAGTTATTCTAGCACGTGTAGTCATCATGTTTAGCCAAATTTCACATGTCTACATGTAACGACCCGACTGGTCGTTTTGATCTCTAGCGCGTCACTCGGCGGTTCGAGGCCTTGGGTAGCTTCACTTCAGGTATTATGACTTGTACGTGTGGTCAGAATTGAATTTCGGGAAGTTCGGAGTTGATTTAGAAAGAAAATTCTCATTTCGGAAGTTTTAAGTTGAAAGAGTTGAGTAAGGATTGACTTTTGAGTAAACAACCCCGAAAACGGGATTTAAAAGTTCCAATAGGTTCGTATGATGATTTCGGACTTGGGGCGTATGTCCGGATCGGGTTTTGGGTGATCCATGAGAATTTCGGTGCTTATTATGGAAAGTTAGCATTTTGGAAGAATTTTATAAGTTTGGGTTGAAGTGTATTTTAATGTTATCGATGTCCTTTTGGGATTCTGAGAGTGGGAATAGCTCCGTATGATAATTCTGGTCTTAGGAGCGTGTCCGGATGTTGATTTGGAGGTCCGTAGGTCATTTCGGAGTCGTTTGGCGAAAGCTGGAAGTTGAAGGTTTTGGAAGTTTGATCGGGAGTGGATTTTTTGATATCGGGGTCGGATTCCGATTCCGGGAGGAGTAGGTCCGTAATTTCAATTATGACTTGTGTGCAAAATTTAAGGTCAATTGGAATTGATTTGATAGGTTTCAACATCGAATGTAGAAGTTGGAATTTCTTAGTTTCATTAGGCTTGAATTGGGGGTGTGATTCGTGTTTTTAGCATTGTTTGATGTGATTTGAGGCCTCCACTAAGTGCGTGTTATGTTTTGAGACTTGTTGGTATGTTCGGACGGGGTCCCGAGGGGCTCGGGTGAGTTTCAGGGTGGTTTCGGACCATTTCTAGGCCATTTTTAGCTACTAGTTTTTGACTAGTTCTGTGCGATCACGGGGAATTGGACACGATCGCGATGATTAAAATGGGAGAAATTGGCCAGTGATTCGCGATCGCGGAAGACCTTTCGCGATCGCGTAGAGGAAACTTTCTGCTGCACTGACCCAACTTTGAAAGCTTATATCTTGCAAATCTATAAGAAATTTGGGGATGATCTAAAATGAAAGTTGTAGCCCTTTGTGTCTAGTTTTCAACAATCATACCGTTTGGCATTTGGAGTTGTGTACAAAAAGTTATGATTGGTACACTACAGCCTATCCAGGAAGAGTTTGAAAGTCGCGAAGAAGAAATTTGTGTTGCATAGGGTTGACTTTGGCAGCTTATATCTCGTAATCTATAAGGAACTGGGAGATGAGAAAAGCATGAAAGCTGTAGCCCTTGGTGTCTAATTTCAAAAAGTTAAACCATTTGCAATTACGAGTTTTGTACGGAAAGTTATGATAATTATACTAGAGACTGTTTGGAAGAGCTGGCCACTTGTTCTTCGCTATCTCGAAGGGCAAATTTTGAGCTGAGAAAAGTTGTGCTTCGCAATCGCGAAGCATTTTCTGCGACCGCAAAGAGTAAATACCTGGGCAGAAGCTACATTTCGAGGTTTCAACCATTTTTAACATATTTGGAGCTATGGAGCTCGGATTGAAGCGATATTTGAGGCAATTTTCACCATATGGATTGGGGTAAGTGTTCTATATCCGAAAGTAATTATACTTCATGATTCTATGGTTATATTCATCATTTATTTCGGAATTTAAATGGAAGAAATCAAGATTTTTGCAAAACTTTTCAAGAACGAAAATTTAAGATTTTGAGGTCAAGTTGTTACCGGAATTTGATAAAATTGGTATGGTTGAACTCGTATCAGAATGGGTTGTCGGATTTTGTGAGTTTTGTCGGGTTTCGAGACTTGGGCCCCACTGCCAACTTTCCGAGCGGAGTGGAATTTTTATAAATTGATAAATTTCAAGCATTGGAGTATATTTTTGATTAATTTGCATGTTGTTTGACTAGTTCGAAATGGCACCAAGTTGGGGCTTTAGAGCGAAATTGTGACCGGAAAGTGGGCTTTAAGACGAGGTAAGTCTCTTTGCTAACCTTGTAAGAGGGAATTAACCCCTTATGTGAATTGATTTAGTGTGTGTTTCTATTTGTGGGGGCTACGTACGCACGAAGTGACGAGAGTCCGTCCGTAGCTACTAATAATGCTTATGTCTGGGTAGTCTAGGATCCAAATCATGTTATATTTGCGATGTTTGCACCCTACTTGTTAATTTAATTGCTTAACTCATATTGAAACTTTATGAAGGAATTTTAAAAGGTTAAACTTCATTTACTTGAGTTTTGGATGGGTCACTTGACCGTTGATGAGAATTGGTATTTCTTTGAATATTAGCCCCTTAATAAATCTTGAATTGGCTGTTTTAATGTATTTTTCTTTTGTGGGGCGGGCCGAACACCTCGGTAGCAGATAGATGCATCTATGGTTCGTGCCGTTTGACCCTCAGCAGTGCACAATTTAAATATTTTATGTTGGATCGGGCCGTACGACCTCGGCATAACTTGCGCATGATAAATCTTTGGACTAATAACAATTGATATTGATTCACTAGCTTGAGATATAAATTGTTAAATGAAGAAAATAAATTTGAAAATTTCCTATTAGTAAAAGAATTGTTTACTTACTTCTTGTTATTGAGTTTTCAGCTGCTTTATATAATCCATGCTTAATAATAATATCGGTATTTTATGGTTAGCCCATAGTAAGTGTCGGAGTTGACCCCTCGTTACTACTTCTTCGAGGTTAGACTGGATACTTACTGGGTACGCGTTGATTTACTTACTCATACTACACTTGTTGCACATTTTGTGCAGGTACATATATGTTAGTGGTCTTGTGGGTGCAGAGGCGCGGTTATTGTAGGGACTTAGGTGAGTTGCATCCCATGTTACGAGTCCACAGCGCACAGAGTCTCCATCAGTGTTATTTACACTCTCCTGTATAATTTGTATTCCAGACAGATGTTATATTTTACCATATTTCCTAATTGATGCTCATACACTTGTGACACCTGATTTTGGGATGCGTATGAGTTATTCATTGTTGTAGTTGTGGAAATATTTTTATTTACTCTGTAAATTCTATTTTCGTTTATTTAATTAATGAAAATTATGATTTCAAAGAAACTAAAATGAGTAAATACGTTAATCATTTATTATTGGCTTGCCTGGCGGCGGTGTTAGGTGCCATCGCGCTTTGGGTCATGATAGCTTGGTATCAGAGCATTAGGTTCACTTAGGTCTCACGAGTCATGAGCAAGTCTAGTAGAGTTTTGCGGATCGGTACGGAGACGTCTGTACTTATCTTCGAGAGGCTACAGGGCTGTTAGGAGCACTTCCCTTCTGGATTTCTCATCGTGCGATTTGATTCCTTCGAGACTTGTGCCTTTATTTCTTTCCTATTCAATCTTATGCGACGTGAAGCGCTTGTCACCAATTGGGAATCGAGGAATTTTAATGGTACTACAGATGTGGTACAACATGTTTCTCCCTGCGTAATTGATTGGGCTATTGTCGTCGCCTTGCGGAAGGATGTTCTGTCGTTTCAGCTCAATATCAGTATTGCCTATGGTTTTGAAGTTGGGCATTGATTTTTATGATGATTCGTGCATTGCTATCGCGCAGTTTTGGTGTAATGGTAGGGTGCTTATTTATGGATCGTGGCAGGAATGGCTTGGTAGAAGGATTTCTCAATTCACGGGTCGAGGTTCATAATTTAGTTCTGGCGGAGGAATGGCAAACAGACTATGAATGTTCAGGTTTGGGTTGATGGAGTAATGAGACTTGGTATTTCGAGCGTGGTGGAATTTTCATCTGTGATGTGGTGTCGTCGTCCCTTGATTGAACGTGGTAAGTTTGCCGGTGTTATGGTCCTCCTCCATTCGACTTTGGGTAAGAGTATTGTGAAATAGTACCGGGGAAGCGGCTGTCAGAGATCACGGTGTGTGGTGGTTCAGGATTGAATCGGTGTTCCTGGTGTTGATGGCTCGAGAAAGATGATCTTTGGAGAGGTTAAAAATTGGTAGCGATCTATTGGTTCAAGTGCTACAGAGATGGATTTTGATTTAAGGCAACAATTGGGCAGCGAAGGATGAGGAAGTACATGTGGGAGGTGTCTTGCGGTGGTTAAATTTCTAGAAGGCTAAGTGTGAGAAACATAAGTCGAGTAGTTGCTTAAAGGAGGGGGTTCGACCAAAGTGGGAGAGCGACAGAGTAACATATGGGTTCTGTGGTAGGATAGCTACACGCCTTAAGGAAAGTTTAGAGTGATCTGGGATTCATGGTGGACAGTGACTGGGTCTACGGACTTAATTTTGAATATTGGCCACTATACTAGGGAAGATTAGATACGACAGAAAGGAGTTGCTTGATATGAAGAAGGATGCAACATGACTTCGGATTAGAATGTGTTGTTGCACCTTTAGTTGGTGTCAATGAGGAGTGAACGGACTTGTATAGTTGGTGAATAAGCACGGGTTCTGGAGGATTTACGGATTTCGTAGTAATTGTACCCAGTGTAGTGTCGTTGGAAGATGTCGACGTGGAACTCCCACATGTGGGTTATCTCCTGTGAGCAGGTTAGTGGTTCCGTGGTGTTGACGAAGCTTCTACGAAGAATTCTACTGGCTATCCAGTAAGAGGTCGAATATGTGAATGTGGCTAGTGATTCAGAATGTTCATGAGATGTCTAACAGGAAGATTTCGAGAATTTGGCAGGTCGATTGTGCAAGATCATGTCAATAAGGAAGAAGGAATCTGGGTGGGTTCCGGGGTTACGTAATTATAGCTTCAAGCTATGTGGGAGAGCCCCACCGTCTACGATTTGATTACGTGGCTGTTTACTTGTGAGGTTTCTGGTTATCGGCATATTGGTGGGTTATTACGTCTAAGGAAAGAAAACATCAGTGGTAATTTGAGCAAAGGATTTGGGGAATGTGTGCTATATTTGGCCTTATCGATTCATGTTGAGGCTTTGGGAAGACTCAGAGTTTATGCTTCGTGCAGGTGTGGTGTACAAAGGAAGTGATTCAGCCGGGTGCTTCTTTGAGAGAGTGTTTATGTGCTAGCAGAGTTTTGGAGTTGATTATATTCGGGACAAAGTCAGAGCTGGTGACTCTCAACAACGGTCCTAGTGGATTCAAAAAAATTAAAGTGCGGTGCCTAAGGATTTCGAGACCGTGGTATGGTTAAGTATCGAGCTTTTGCAGCGGATTATGAAAAGGGCTTGGAGTGTTCTATGTTATCTTCGGTCTGCGGTGTAGCATTGGAGGAATGGGAAAAAATAACTTCTGATTCATAGAGAAATTATCAGAATGGGTGTACCAGTTGAAGATGCGAATGTGCGCACAAAGAGGGTATGAGATGGTTCGTGGGTTTTGAGACAATGTGATCTCGTGAAATGGGGTCACTCATGAGCGTGGATTGAGTTCGTTATATTTTGAATGGAGACATTGTTATTTCTAAGGAAAGTCCACAGTAAATTAGAAGAAGTTGGTTCGGCTAGCAATTGGTTGAATCAGCATGGTGGTGGCAATGATCAGTTCCTTCGTCGTGTTAAGTTATGCAGGTGATTGAGGGCGATACGTGTGAGGCTTGGCGGCCGCTATAATTTGATTATTTGGGGGGTATTCAATTATAATGGTCTGATAAATGTAGACGGACCCAGGAAGAGTTATGGTGGCTTAGACCCCTACTTGAGGATTGTAGTTTATGCGGTTATGGGAATTTAGTCGCGTGTTGCAATGGTTCTCCTGAAATGAGTTAAGTGAAAGGTTTCTATATGATGAAGTGTGTATCCTATTAGTGGTTCAGGAGTTATGATGGAATTCTTGTGCTCTCGCACATTGGTAGGATAGGTGCGGTGAGCGGCATGAAATTTGAAAGTTGAGGATCGAGGTTGCAGTTTGGTATTGACAAGAATGTCACGAGCTCGAATGAGCAGGAAAGTATTCAGATGTTTAGAGTAAGCTGGTATTGTCTTTAGCGTCACCTGAGGTCGGTGTCATATGTAAGAGGCTTTGTATACTGATTTGCGGATCCTTGATCCGCTTTACAACATTAGTATGGCCAGTGGTATGGATGTGCAAACTTGTTACCTGGTACGGAAGGTCGTGGGAGCGTATCCCACAGGGAGATTCGTATAAATGTAAAATGTTTGTCACTTGATTGTTAAAGATTGAAACCAAGTATGGAGGTTATGTTAATATCGCAAATGCGAGAGTTTATGCCTAAGAGGCATTCTATTCCTTGGGCTGTGGACCGTGTGAGTTTGTTCCGTATTTGACGGTTGTTCTTATGTGTCATGGAAAAGGGTTATTGTGGATCCTTGAAAGATTATTAGCCCAGTGCGGTACGATCCGAATCGGCTTGAGGTCCGTGGATGGACCTAAATGTGAATGTGGGCTCTATATCAGGCCGGAAGTGATCATTTCAGCATAGCGTTATTTACGGAGGAGTCTTCGGGCCTTGGATGTTATTTTTTTCATTAGCTATTGTGAGACAATTTGTTAATTAAACTCTATTGTGCTTTTACCTTTTTATCTTCTTGTTTCAATTATTAAATAAGTAAGCTTTGTTATGGTGATAAGTAATTCTTACTTATTGAGTTAGCATTTTCCATCCTAACATGACCCTATCTAATTTATTCAGCTTGAAGTTCTTCATTTTTACAGTTATTTTTAGCTTATTTTATCTTGAGTTTGCATTTTCTTGGTTTATTTTAATCATGTAAAGTTATGTAGCAGCCATAAAATGCAAAAAGAATTACAAGAAAGGACTTAGCTCCTGTGTAAGATCACATTTCTCCTAGAAAAAACTTAAAGAGCTTAGAATATTCAAAATATATTAGAATTATTTTGTCTTCAGTTACACCAAACAAAAAGGTTAGTCAAATATTTGGCTCTCAAAATGAGGTTTTTGAATGGTCACTCAAGTAGTCACATTTTTTTTTTAATTTCATCTACCAAAAGGTTACTCAATTATTTGAAGAATAAGTGAAAGTTCTATAGATAACTGACATTTTGGGGATTTAAAAAAAAAAATACTCGTATTACATAATTTCAATTAGTTGAGTGATCATTTGAGGAATTAACTCTATTTTTAGTTTTTTGCGAAACATAGCAAGCATCTATTCCATAATGCAAATCCTAATCTATTCAAATTCTTGTTTATTCTTCTTGATCTTGCTTTCTTAACAATAATAAATGTTCATTAGCTATTAATTGATTGTTTTCCTTACATAGAAAACAGTCGTCGCCTTTCACGAGACTGTCACAATCCTAAACCCAGACCCGGTCGTGATGGCGCCTCTCGTGAAGACACGGCCAACCGACACAACTCCCAATTCATTTAAAACAATAATAATAACACAATTTAAGTCATTAACATGCTAATAATCCCAAAATAGAAGTGAAATAGTACAATTTGCGGAAGAAAAACCAACACAGTCCAACATCGGGTGTCACCAGTCATGAGCATCTAACGTAAGTCTCGAAATGTGGAAAAGGAATTACACAGTCTATTACAAAATCCAGTACGAGGGATAGAAATAATGATAAGAGGGAGAAACACTAAGCTGCGAAAACCGAGCAGCTACCTAGTGGACTCCGGAAAATTTGCTGGAAGCTATCAACCCTCGCTAGCAGGACCTGAAGCGCCTGAATCTGCACACAGGGTGCAGAGAGTAAAGTGAGTACTCCGACTCAGTAGGTAATAAGAATAAATAAAGACTGAGCGATAAGAAATCCCGTAAAATCACAACAACATGCTATAAAGAGGCAGAGTAAAGTCAATAAAGCACATTTAAATAGTGAAATCTCATAAAACACCTTAGTTTAGAATAAGCTACTTTGAAACACCGTTTTAACAGTTAGACAAGTAAATAAAAAGGCAGCTAGAAAGGATAACACACAAAATCCGCCCCTCGGGCACAATGTCAACAGAATCAGCCCCTCGGGCAATAACATGGAACAACACCAGCCCCTCGGGCTATATCTCATATCACAATGGGTACCCGCGCTCACTGGGGGTGTACAGACTCTGGGAGGGGCCCCTTACGGCCCAAAGCGCAATATCAAGCCATCTCGTGGCATAATCAATAGGCTCTCGGCCTCATATCAAGCCACCTCGTGGCGTACATCTCAGGTCCTCGACTTCATAATTATAATTAGTACAATACCGCTGCGGCGTGCAGCCCGATCCCATAATAATCCTCACAACATAGGCCCTCGGCCCTACTCAGTCAGAAATCTCTAAAAGCCACTCGGGCACAGTAAAATATGATGCTCAGCCCAAAATATCTTTTAAAGTGTTAAAACAGAGTAAGCATGGATGAGTTATGAAAACAATATAATTTAGCATGACTGAGTATAGATATAAATTCAAAACAGTGAGGAAATAGCAGTAAAAATCCCCTATGGGTCCAAACAATTGGCACAAAGCCCAAATATGGCATTCAGCCCAAAGCATGATGATAACAAACAATTTTCAATCAAATACACGGTAAAACAGTCATTCGGGATGGACTAAGTCACAATCCCCAACGGTGCACGACTCCACGCTCGTCATCTAGCGTGTGCGTCACCTCAACATAGCACAACGACGTGTAATCTGTGGTTTCATACCCTCAGGACAATATTTAAAATCGTTACTCACCTCAATCCGGCCCAAACTCTAGCTCACGATGCCTTTGCCCCTCGAATCGGCCTCCAGATGCTCCAAATCTAGACAAAATGAGTACATAACCATCAAAATATGCTAAGGGGACAAAGCCCACTCAAAAACAATCGAAAAACAACGCGAATCCCGAAATTAACCGAACCCGACCCTCGAGCCCACATCCTGAAATTCGATAAATTTTACATCATTAGACTCCTTATCCTCCCACGAGTTCATACATATCAAAAGTTCTGAAATCCGACCACAAATGGCCCTTCAAATCCTTAATCAAAGACCTAAGTTCCCAAGCCCTAGTTTCCTCCATATTTACCTAATTTTTCCACAAATTTCCCGTCTAATCCGTGAAATAATACCATAAGGACAAGTTTTTATGATCTAAAACCTTACCTCAATGAAGTCTCCTTGAATTCCCTCTTCAAAATCGCCCAAAAGCTCCAGAAATCGTGTTTAAAAATGGTGGAAACTCTGAAAATCGTGAAGGAAAAATTATATACATTCTGACCCAGGGATTCCGCACCTGCAGTCCTTTACTCGCTCCTGCGCAACCGCTTTTGCGGTCCCAAGCGCCGCTTCTGCGATCCCCACTAAAACGTTCAATTTCCGCATCTGCGATGCACCACCCACACCTGCTCCATCGCAGGTGCAGTTCCTACCTCCCTTGACTCCTTCCGCTTCTGCGACTGATCTTCCGCATCTGCGGTTTTCGCACCTGCGATCCTTCAACCGCGGATGCGGTTATGACAGCAGTCTCAACACTTCAGCTGCCATTTCCAAACTCCTATCTTTCCGTCAACCACCCGAAATCACCCCGGGGACTCCGGGACCTCAACCAAAAGCACCAACAAGTCACATACCGCGCTCCAAACTTGTACCAATCTTCAAAACACCTCAAACAACATTGAATCCACCAAATCACATCGAATTCAAGCCTAATATTCTAAAAACTTCCAAATTCCGCTTTCGATCAAAAAGTCTATCAAACCACGTCTGAATGACCTGAAATTTTGCACACACATCCCAAATGACACAACGGACCTACTGCAACTTACGGAATTCCATTCCGACCCCTATATCAAAATCTCACCTATCAACCGGAAAAATGCCAAAATTTCAATTTCGCCAATTCAAGCCTAAATCTACTCCGGACCTCAAAAACACATTCCGATCACTCTCCTAACTCCCAAATCACCTCCCGAAGCTATCCGAATCATCGGAATTCACATCCAAGACCTATTTCACATAAGTCAACATCCGGTTGATTTTTTCAACTTAAGCTTTCTTAAAAGAGACTAAGTGTCTCAAACCTTACCAAAACCTCTCCGAACCCGAGCCAACCAACCCGGTCACACATAATACAGCTGAACAAAGCAACAAGAAGCAGAAATGGGGAGGACAGGGCGGTAATTCATGAAACGACCGGCCGGATCGTTACATCCTCCCCCTCTTAAACAAACGTTCGTCCTCGAACGAGTCAAGAAATATACCTGAAGCCTCGAATATGTGAGGATATCTGCTCCGCATCTCCCGCTCGGTCTCCTAGGTAGCCTCCTTAACGGGCTGACCTCTCCACTGCACTTTCACTGAAGCTATATCCTTTGACCTCAACTTTCGAAAATGCCGCTCCAAAATAGCCACTGGCTCCACATCATATGTCAAATCATCATCTAACTGAACTGTGTTGAAGTCCAAAACTTGAGGCGGATCCCCAATATACTTTCGGAGCATAGAAACATGAAATACCGGATGCACACTCAACAAGCTGGGTGGCAAAGCAAGCTCATAAACCACCTCCCTAATCCTCCGAAGCACCTCAAAAGGCCCAATCAACCGAGGACTCAATTTACCTTTCTTCCCAAACCTCATAACACCCTTCATGGGTGAAACCTTCAACAGAAACTTTTCACCAACCATGTAGTACACATCCCGAACCTTCCTGTCGGCATAACTC
The DNA here is from genome assembly GCF_001879085.1 of Nicotiana attenuata. Lineage (NCBI taxonomy): Eukaryota > Viridiplantae > Streptophyta > Magnoliopsida > Solanales > Solanaceae > Nicotiana > Nicotiana attenuata. Next base: position 98,304,996 of record NC_031995.1, on the reverse strand, counting down.
TTTTGTCTCGACTGTGTACGAAGCCTCTCCTGAATCACCTTCACCTTGTCTAAAGCATCTTGCACCAAGTCTGTACCCAATAGCCTGGCCTCGCCCGGCTCAAACCAACCAGCTGGAGATCTACACCGCCTCCCATACAAAGCCTCATATGGAGCCATCTGAATACTCGACTGGTAACTGTTGTTATTTTTGCGGGGGGTATCCTCGGTTTTTCGCCGGGATTTG
>NC_031995.1:98230127-98303383 GCF_001879085.1 Nicotiana attenuata | reverse complement strand
ACTATGTGAGTATACCAGAATATCATCAATGAAGACAATAACGAACGAGTCGAGATAAGGCCAGAACACGTTGTTCATCAAATGCATGAACGCTGCTGGGGCATTGGTCAGCCCAAAAGACATCACAAGGAACTCATAGTGACCATATCGGGTCCTAAAAGCTGTTTTGAGAATATCCGAGTCCCTGATCTTTAGCTGGTGATACCTTGAGCGAAGATCAATTTTTGAGAACACCCTCGCTCCCTGAACCTGGTCGAACAAATCATCGATACGAGGTAGAGGGTACTTCTTCTTGATTGTTACTTTGTTCAACTGCCTGTAATCAATGCACATCCTCATCGTGCCATCCTTCTTTTTCATGAATAGAACAGGTGCACCCCAAGGTGACACACAAGGCCGGATAAACCCCTTATCAAGGAGTTCCTGAAGCTGCTCTTTTAACTCCTTCAACTCCGCTGGTGCCATACGATACGGTGGGATAGAAATGGGCTGAGTGCCCGGCACCAGATCAATACCAAAATTGATATCCCTGTCCGGTGGCATGCCCGGCAGGTCTGCAGGAAACACATCTGGAAAATCCCTCACAACCGGAACAGAATCAATGTTGGGAGTCTCTGCACTGACATCCCTCACAAATGCTAAGTATGAAAGACAACCTTTCCCAACCATACGCTGGGCCTTCAAGAATGAGATTACCCTGCTGGGAACATAATCAGACAGACCTCGCCACTCAATCTGTGGCACACCCGGTATAGCTAACGTCACTGTCTTGGCATGACAATCCAGAATAGCCCGACATGGAGATAACCAATCCATTCCCAATATCACATCGAAGTCTACCATACATAACAACAGGAAGTCCACTCGGGTCTTCAGACCCCCAATAGACACAACACACGACCGGTACACCCGGTCTACCACAATAGTATCGGCCACCAGAGTAGAGACATGAACAGAAGAAACGAGAGACTCACAGGGTGTATCCAAATAATGGGATAAGTAAGATGATACATAAGAGAAAGTAGAACCAGGGTCAAATAACACAGAGGCATCTCTGCGGCAGACTGAGATAATACCTGTAATCACCGCATCTGAAGCAACCGCATCAGGCCTAGCTGGAAGTGCATAGAAACGGGCCTGACCACCACCGGATCGACCTCCCCCTCTTGGGCGACCCCTAGATGAATGTCCTTCACCCCTAGTTGGCTAGGTAGATGGTGAAGTAACCGGTGTCGGAGCCGACGGCTGACCCCTCTGCTGAGATGAACCCCCAAGGCGACGAGGACACTGCCTCCACATATGTCCCAACTCTCTACACTCATAACAACTCCTTGGTGCCGGAGACGGGGACTGAAGAGGACCCCTAGCACCAGAATAACTAGCAGACGCACCTGGCGCAGAAGAGTCCTGAACTGATGGAGCACGGGACGAACCCTGGACTGGAAGGGCACTGAGTGAGGAATGACCCTGTTGTGAACCGTGAGAACCATAGCCCGATGATGCCCCACGATAACCTGGGCGAGCTGACTAAGCATGCCTGAACGGGCGGCCTCTGCCGTGCTGAAACTGACCCCTCGAAGGAGCACCCCCAGAACTACCATGTCCTCGAGGCCTCTTGGCCTTCCTCTCCTCGCGCTCCTGGCAACGAACTGCCCCAATCTCACAAGCGATATCAACAACCTCCTCAAACGTAGCACCTGACACTCTCTCCCTAGTCATGAGAACCCGAAGCTGATATGTGAGGCCATCAACAAACCTCCTGATCCTCTCTCTCTCCGTAGCAACCAGCCAAATAGCATGACAAACTAACTTTGAGAATCTCATCTCGTACTGTGTAACAGTCATATCCCCCTGTTGCAACTGCTCGAGCTGCCTATGCAGCTCCTCCCTATGGGACTGTGGAACATACTTCTCCAAAAAGAAGCGGAGAACTGCTGCCAAGTAAGAGGTGCCGCACCAGCAGGCCTACGCCTCTCATATGCCTCCCACCAAGTGAAGGCAGCTCCCGTAAACTGAAAAGTCGTGAATGCGACCCCGCTGGTCTCCAGAATACCCGCGGTGCGAAGAATCCTCTGACATCTATCCAAGAAACCCTGGGCATCCTCGCCCTCTGTACCACTGAAAGTAGGAGGCTGGAGTCTGCCAAACCTCTCCAATCTGCGCTGCTCGTCCTCTGGCATAACTGGAGCTACGTAACCCTGAGCAACTGCCACCGGTTGGGCTAATGGTGCCTCCGGTGTCTGCAACCCCTGACCACCTGATCGGGTGTGCGGGCGGCGGGAGTCTGAGTGCCTCCCCCGGCCTGAGAAGTGGCTACGGTAGTAGAAATCGCGACCGCCTGAGCCAGACTCGTACACACTGTCAAGATCTGGGCCAAGGTCTCCTGAAGACCTGGAATCACAATGGGCACAGCTGGTGCCTGAGCTGGTACTGCTGGAGCGCCTACAACTGGGACCTGATCCTGAACTGGGGCGGCTGGTGGATCTGCAGGTGCTGCCCCAGGTATTTTGCGGGCTACACCTCTGCCTCTACCACGGCCTCGACCGCATCCTCAGCCTCTAGTGGGCCCCAGCTGGTGGTACTGGTGGTCGTCCATCCTGACCGGTCGCTCGTGTCCTCACCATCTGTGAGAGAATGGAATAACAGAAGTTTAGTACTCGGATCAACAGATTCGCACGGCAAGAATTTCAAGAATATGAAGTTTTTCCTAAAGGTTCTGCAGCCTCTCGAGGATAAATACAGACGCCTGCGTACCGATCCGCGAGACTCTACTAAACCTGCTCATGACTCATGAGACCTATGTAACCTAGGCTCTGATACCAACTTGTCACGACCCTAAACCCAGACCCGGTCATGATGGCACCTCTCGTGAAGACAAGGCCAGCCAACACAACTCCCAATTCATTTTAAACAATTATAATAACACAATTTAAGTCATTAACATGCTAATACACCCAAAATAGAAGAGAAATAGTACAATTTGCGGAAGAAAAACCAACACAGCCCGATATCGGGGTGTCACCAGTCATGAGCATCTAACATAAGTCTCGAAATGTGGAAAGGGACTACACAGTCTATTACGAAATCCAGTACGAGGGAAAGAAATAATGATAAGAGGGAGAAACACTGGGCTGCGAAAACCAAGCAGCTACCTAGTGGACTCCGGAAAATCTGCTGGAAGCTATCAACCCTCGCTAGCAGGACCTGAAACGCCTGAATCTATACACAGGGTGCAGGGAGTAAAGTGAGTATTCCAACTCAGTGAGTAATAATAATAAATGAAGACTGAGCGGTAAGAAATCACGTAAAATCACAACTACATGATATAAAGAGGCAGAGTAAAGTCAATAAGGTACATTTAAATAGTGAAATCTCATACAACACCTTAGTTTAGAACAAGCTTCTTTGAAACACCTTTTTAACTGTTAAACAAGTAAATAAAAGGCAGCTAGAAAGGATAAACACATAAAATCCGCCCCTCGGGCACAATGTCAACAGAATCAGCCCGTCGGGCAATAACAAGGAACAACACCAGCCCCTCGGGCTATATCTCATATCACAATGGGTACCCGCGCTCATTGGGGGTGTACAGACTCCGGAAGGGGCCCCTTACGGCCCAAGTGCAATATCAAGCCATCTCGTGGCATAATCAACAGGCTCTCGGCCTCATATCAAGCCACCTCGTGGTGTACATCTCAGGCCCTCAGCCTCAAAATCATAATCAGTACAATACTGCTGTGGCGTGCAACCCTATCCCCATAATGATCCTCACAACAAAGGCCCTCGGCCCTACTCAGTCAGAAAGCTCTAAAAGCCACTCGGGCACAGTAAGATACAATGCTCAGCCCAAAATATCATTTAAAGTGTTAAAACAGAGTAAACATGGCTGAGTTATGAAAACAGTATAATATAGCATGACCGAGCACAGATATAAATTCAAAACAGTGAGGAAATAGCAGTAAAAATTCCCTAAGGGTCCAAACAATTGGCACAAAGCCCAAATATGGCATTCAGCCCAAAGCATGATGATAGCAAACAGTTTTCAAACAAATACGCGGTAAACTAGTCATTCGGGATGGACTAAGTCACAATCCCTAACGGTGCACGACCCCACGCTCGTCATCTAGCGTGTGCATCACCTCAACATATCACAATGATGTGTAATCCGGGGTTTCATACCCTCAGGACAACATTTACGATCATTACTCACCTCAATCCGGCCCAAACTCTAGCTCGCAATGCCTTTGCCCCTCGAATCAGCCTCCGGATGCTCCAAATCTAGACAAAATCAGTACATAACCATCAAAATATGCTAAGGGTACAAAGACCACTCGAAAACAATCGAAAAACAACGCGAATCCCGAAATTAACCGAACCCGACCCCCGAACCCACGTCTTAAAATTCAATAAATTTTACATCATTAGACTCCTTATCCTCCCACGAGTTCATACATATCAAAAGTTCTAAAATCCGACCACAAATGGCCCTTTAAATCCTTAATCAAAGACCTAAGTTCCCAAGCCCTAGTTTCCTCCATATTTACCTAATTTTTCCACAAATTTCCAGTCTAATCCGTGAAATAATACCATAAGGACGAGTTTTTATGATCCAAAACCTTACCTCAATGAAGTCTCCTGAATTCCCTCTTCAAAATCGCCCAAAAGCTCCAGAAATCGTGTTTAAAAAAGGTGGAAACTCTGAAAATCGCGAAGGAAAAATTATATACATTCTGACCTAGGGATTCCGCACCTGCGGTCCTTTACTCGCTCCTGCGCAACCGCTTCTGCGGTCCCATGCGCCACTTCTGCGATCCCCACTAAAACGTTCAATTTCCGCATCTACGATGCATCACCCGCACCTGCACCATCGCAGGTGCGGTTCCTTAACCGCTCCTGCGGTTCCTGCCTCCCTTGTCTCCTTCCGCTTCTGCGACTGATCTTCCACATCTGCGGTTGTCGCACCTGCGTTCCTTCAACCGCGGATGCGATTATGACAGCAGTCTCAACACTTCAGCTGCCATTTTCAAACTCCTATATTTCCGTCAACCACCCGAAATCACCTTGGGGCCTACGGGACCTCAACCAAAAGCACCAACAAGTCACATACCACTCTACAAACTTGTACCAATCTTTAAAACACCTCAAACAATGTTGAATCCACCAAATCACATCGAATTCAAGCCTAAAGTTCTAAAAACATCCAAATTCCGCTTTCGATCAAAGAGTTTATCAAACCACGTCCGAATGAGCTAAAATTTTGCACACACGTCCCAAATGACACAACGGACCTACTGCAACTACGGAATTCCACTCCGACCCCTATATCAAAATCTCACCTATCAACTGGAAAAATGCCAAAATTCCAATTTCGCCAATTCAAGCCTAAATCTACTCCGGACCTCTAAAACACATTCCGATCATGCTCCTATCTCCCAACTCACCTCCCGAAGCTATCCGAATCATTGGAATTCACATCCGAGCCCCATTTCACATATGTCAACATCCGGTTGACTTTTCCAACTTAAGCTTTCTTAAAAGAGACTAAGTGTCTCAAACCTTACCAAAACCTCTCCGAACCCAAGCCAACAAACCCGATCACACATAATACAGATGAACAAAGCAACAAGAAGCAGAAATGGGGAGAACGGGGCGGTAATTCATGAAATGACCGTCCGGGTCGTTACAAACATCCACCATAATCTAATGTTTCATAACATATAAAGTAATATTGAATATAACAATATGCTAGCGAGATAAAGTTTTATTCCTATATTAAGATATTGGTATACTATTCGTATTATATTGCAAAAGGAATCCTTGATATAGATTTGCTTATTCTAACAAATATTGTCAAGGTTTTGTTGGTTATGCAAATGCAGGCATTTTCTGAAGTTCGTTCGTCAGACAATCTATTTGTACATGAGAGTACTGCCATATTATTATTTCACAAGGCAGTCAATTGTTGTAATTATTCAAGTCATGTCAATATACTAGCAACTGATAAAGCAAGTGACTCAACACACAACAAATATGTGACTTTTCTTTGAAGAAAAAGATTCCAATAATAGTGAAGACGATGATGATTACTTATCTCAATTGAAAGAAAGATATATTGAAGGAGACAGAATAAAGCATATATTTCATCAAAGTTCTTTATCAGACACAATCTTCACCGTACGGTGAAATAGATGTTCAACAAATTATTCGCTTGATAATTTGGTGTTCTTTTCAGTGAAGCATGAGCAACATCAACATTTGAGAAGTTGATATACAAGATCGGAACACGTCATCTCGGAGAAACAAATTGATGTTTTCATCAGGGGGAGGCAAATACGCGTTGTACTCTTTTTCCCTTAGATAAGATTTTATCCCACTGGATTTTTCTTGCAAGGTTTTTAATGAGGCAGCAAATAATGCGTATTACAAGATATGTGTACTCTTTTTCCTTCACTAGGATTTTTTCCCACAGGGTTTTTTCTTAGTAAGGTTTTAACGAGGCACAGATTTGTGGACATCCAAGGGGGAATGTTATGAAATACATATTATATGGACGTCCACTAATCAAATATAACTCCCACTACTCTTCTCCATTATGTAGATAATCTCCACTACTTCTCACCATTATAGTTGTAACTCCCACACCTCCATAACCTTCCCATGATCTTCTCTCATGTTCTCAATATTTAATACCATGTTCATGACATCCCTTTGTATTACCTCAATGTCATCCTATAAATAGAGAGTTTGGACATCACATTGTACACACTTGAACACTTGATGAAATAAGAAAGTTATCTCTTCTTCTTTTATTCTACTTATCTCTTCTTCTTTTATTCTACTTATCTTCTTGTTCTATATTGTTACTTTGAGCTACATTTTTTAACACGTGCCTTCTCCAAAGTTAAGTGCAATTCTTCATCCAAAAGGTTTTCACTATGTCAAATTTGTCAAAGCTTGAGTTTGTGGCACTTGACATTTCTGGAAAGAATTATTTATCATGGGTTCTCGATGCTGAGATTCACTTAGCCGCTAAAGGCCTTGGTGACACCATTACTCAAGCTAATGAGGCATCAAGCCAGGACAAAGCGAAGGCCATGATTTTCCTTCGTCATCATTTGGATGAAGGTTTGAAGGTTGAATATTTGACAGTGAAAGATCCACTTGAATTGTGGACTGGCCTGAAGGAAAGATATGATCACCTTAAGGCTACAGTATTTCCAAGGGCTCGATATGAGCGGATGCACTTATGGTTGCAAGATTTTAAGACCGTAAGTGAGTATAACTCTGTTATTTCGAATAACTTCCCAATTGAAATTATGTGGGGATGTTATGAATGATGAGGATTTGTTGGAAAAGACTCTTACGACTTTTCATGCCTCAAATATGGTATTACAGTAGCAATACCGTGAAACGGGTTTTAAAAAGTATTCTGAATTGATCTCATGCCTTCTGGTGGCTGAGCAACATAATACCCTTTTGCTGAAAAATTATGAAGCCCATCCCACAGGGTCAGCTCCGCTTCCTGAAGCAAATATGGAAGCTAGACGTGATAAGTTTGAAAAAAGATAGAATAATAATCATGGCCATATGAATGTACGTGGGCATGGCAATGGTAAGAAACGATATAATAATCGTCATCATGGTGGTCATGGCAAACGAGAGAACAATACGGGTTCTCAAAACAATCCTTCAAGAGGCAAAAGCGGTAACTGCCACCGCTGTGGCATGAAAGGTCATTGGAAAATTGAATGCCGTGCACCTAAGCATTTTGTTAGGATTTATCAAAACTCCATCAAAAGTAAGGCAAATAATGTTGGAGCATCTTCTGCTAATGCCCCAGTGGAGTCTCACTTGACCTTTAAAAATAATTTTGAGGCAGGGCCTTCAAACAAAAATGATGACAATGCCGAGGCAAATCTTGCTTTGAATGATGATGATTTTCAAGGCCTCGATGATCTTACTCATTTGGAAGTTGAAGACTTCTTTGGAGATCAAAACTAAAGTTTGATCATTTTACTGGGGAATGCAATTATGTTGTTATTTTTATTTTCAGTATTTTTTTATCTCATTCTAAAGTTTTTATTTTCAAGTAGTACTTAAGTTGTCTTATGTTGTTGTTGGGTGTTGTTAGTTTTTTCGTATTTCTCATGGTGTACTTCTATTTTTTTATGAAGAAAATAAAATTCCCCAGTCTTCAATTGGATCCAAGATGAGTAATGAAGATTTATGCCTTTTGGATAGTGCTACAACTCACACAATATTAAGAGAAAAGAAATTTTTCTCTTATTTGGTTATAAAAAAGGCCTACGTTAATACAATATTTGGTAGTACAAAGTTAATTGAGGGCTCTGGCAGAGCGGCCTTATTACTACCTGGAGGAACGATATTAACTATTGATAATGCATTGTATTGTAGTAAGTTTCAAAGAAACTTGTTGAGTTTCAAAGCTATTCGCTAAAATGGCTACCATGTTGTGACATCAAATGGAGGAAAGGTTGAATACATTTATATTACTACAATAAAAGCGAGGAAAAAATATGTGCACGAAAAATTACCCGCATTTTCTTATGGGTTGTACCACACAAACATTGGTGTTGTTGAATCACATGCCATAGTAAACAAAAGGTTTACTACTTCTAATGATTTTATTATTTGTCATGACCGGTTGGGCCATCTCGGTTCTAACATGATGCGCAGAATAATAGAGAATTCAAATGGGCACACATTGAACAAGAAGATTCTTCAATTTAAGGAATTCTCTTGTGCTACTTGTTCTCAAGGAAAATTGGTTATTAAACCATCAGCAGCTAAAGTTGGGATTGAATCCCCTGCATTTCTGGAACGTATACAGGGTGATATATGTGGGCCTATACACCCTCCATGTGGACCATTCAAGTATTTTATGGTCTTGATAGACGCATCTACAAGATGGTCACATGTGTGCTTATTGTTAACTCGTAATATGGCATTTGCGAGATTGTTGGCGCAAATAATAAGGTTAGGAGCATAATTTTCAGATTATGCAATTAAGATAATTCGTCTTGATAATGCTGGTGAATTTACATCTCAGGCCTTTACTGATTATTGTATGACCACTGGAATAAAACTTGAGTATCCGGTTGCTCATGTTCATACTCAAAATGGTCTAGCAGAATCATTGATTAAACGCCTCCAATTAATAGCTAGACCACTGCTAATGAGGACAAAACTTTCCCTTTCAGTGTGGGGACATGCTATTTTGCATGCGGTAGCACTTATGCGCATAAGGCCAACCAGTTATCATGAAGTCTCCCCATTACAGTTGGCTTTTGGTCAGGAGACAAATATTTTCCATCTAAGAATTTTTGGATGTGCGGTATATGTTCCAATTGCTCCACCACAACGCACAAAGATGGGTCCCCAAAGAAGGTTGGGAGTATATGTTGGTTATGAATCTCCTTCTATTATTAAATATCTGGAGCCTATGACAGGAGATTTGTTTACAACCAGATTTGCTGATTGTCATTTTGATGAATCAGTTTTTCCAACATTAGGGGGAGAAAATAAACAGCTGGAAAAAGAGATAGATTGGAACATATTATATCTATCTCATTTGGATCCTCGTACAAATCAATGTGAACAAGAAGTTCAAAAGATCATTTATATGCAAAATGTTGCAAATCAATTGGCAGATGCATTTACTAACCTTCCACGGGTTACTAAATTGCATATTCCAGTTGTAAATGCTCCAATTCGAGTTGATGTCCCAGCTGGACAGTATGATAATGCAAATGAGTCTAGGCCACGCCTTAAACGTGGTAGACCAATTGGTTCCAAGGATAAGAATCCCTGAAAAAGGAAAGGAGCAAATGATCAAGTTGAACATAACATGGAGGCAATTGCTCAAGAGGAGCATAAAGACATAATAATTGATAAGACCTCACAGGAGGTTCTAGTACCTGAAAATAATGAAAATGAAGAGATCTCAATAAGTTATGTCTCTACGGGAAAAAGGTGGAACCAGAATAATGTTGTTGTTGACAGTAATTTTGCATATAACGTTGCAGTTGAAGTAATGCAACAAGATGAGGATCTTGAGCCAAAATCTGTCGATGAATGTAGACAGAGAAATGATTGGCCAAAATGGAAAAATACAATTCAAGGGGAATTGGCGTCACTCGAAAAACGTGAAATTTTCGGACCAATAGTCTGAACGCCTGAAGGTGTCAAGCCAGTGGGGGTACAAATGGGTTTTTGTACGAAAACAAAATGAGAAAGGTGAAGTCGTAAGATATAAAGCACGACTTGTGGCACAAGGGTTTTCGCAGAGGCTTGGCATTGATTATATGGAGACATATTCTCCTGTGGTAGATGCAATTACCTTCAGGTATCTAATAAATCTGGCAGTTCATGAAAAGCTTGATATGCGGTTGATGGATATTGTCACAGCCTACTTATATGGCTCACTAGACAATGAAATTTTTATGAAAATCCCTGAAGGATTTAAAGTTCCTGAAGCACATAAAAGTCACGAGAAACTTGTTCAATAAAGCTTCAAAAATCCTTATCGGATTGAAGCAATCAGGGAGGATGTGGTACAATCGCCTTAACGAGTATTTGCTAAAGGAAGGGTACAAAAATAACCCTATTTGCCCTTATGTCTTTATTAAGAGATCTGGATCTGAATTTGTCATCATAGCTGTGTATGTTGATGATTTGAATATCATTGGCACTTCTAAAGAGCTTCCAAAGGCTGTAGAATGTTTGAATAAAGAATTTAAAACGAAAGATCTTGGTAAGACAAAATTTTAACTTGGTCTACAAATTGAGCATGTACCAAATGGAATTTTTGTCCATCAATCAATGTACACTGAAAAGGTTTAAAGCGATTTTACATTGATAATGCACATCCATTGAGTACCCCAATGGTTGTGAGATCACTTGACATAAATAAAGATCCATTTTCGACCTCAAGAAAATGATGAAGAGCTCGTTGGTGATGAAACTCCATATCTTAGTGCAATTGGGGCACTGATGTATCTTGCCAACAATACCCGACCAGATATTGCTTTTGCTGTAAGCTTATTAGCAAGATTCAGCTCCTCCCCAACAAGAAGACATTGGAATGGTGTTAAGCATATATTTAGATATCTTCGAGGAACTATAGATATGGGATTTTTTTATTCTAATGCATTCAAGTCAGAAATGATTGGTTATGCCGATGCAGGTTATTTGTCTGATCCTCATAAAGCTCGATCTCAAACAGGATATTTGTTTACATATGGAGGTACAGCTATATCATGGCGCTCAATGAAACAAACAATAGCTGCCACATCTTCAAATCATGTTAAGATAATAGCCATTCATGCAGCTAGTCGGGAATGTGTTTGGTTGAGATCAATGACTCAACATATTCAGGAAATGTGTGGTTTAATTATGAAAAAGGATAATGCATCTACGCTATATGATGACAATGCTGCTTGTATTGCTCAACTAAAAGAAGGATACATCAAAGGAGACAGAACAAAGCACATTTCACCAAAGTTCTTTTTCACGCATGATCTTCAACAAAATGGTGAAATTAATGTTCAACAGATTCGTTCATGTGAAAAATTGGATGATGTGTTCACTAAGGCATTACCAACCTCAACATTTGAGAAGTTGAGGCAGAAGATTGGTATGCGGCATCTTCGAGAAATAAAGTGATGTTTTCATGAGGGAGAGTAAGATACGCGCTGTACTCTTTTTCCCTTAGCCTAGATTTTGTCCCACTGGATTTTTCTGGTAAGGTTTTTAACGAGGCAGCAAATAAAGCGTATTATAGATATGTGTACTCTTTTTTCTTAACTAAAAGTTTTTTCCCACAGGGATTTTTCTTAGTAAGGTTTTAACGAGGCATATTTTTGGACATCCAAGGGGAGTGTTATAAAATCTTTAGTAAATGCGGATGTCCACTACTCCCACTACTTTATTAATGTCATATTTAAGGCAATCATTTTGTAACCTTCTATGTAATAGTATAAATGTAGCCATGAAATGTCATATCTGATACACAAAAAGTTCTCTCTTCTTCCGCCATAACTACCCAACCCGAACCAAGACCCGATTTAAACCGCCACTCCAAACTGTTAGCCGCAGTTTCGCCGGAGTTCCCAATCTCGTTCTCATCTCCGTCGCCGGCTGCTGCTCATACCTACTCTGTATCGGAAATCTCCAACAGTGAAAATTGCATAAGCATTAATTTATGTAAGGCAAATATTGCACTGTCTTTTTACAGCGTATTTGAGTTTTATATTGTGATCGCTTAAATTGCTGTTGTTTCAGTGTTTCTAGTACTGTGGAAAAATGCTCTTTCCGTACCCTGATTCTTAAGCTTAATGGACCTCTACTTTTGCTCGTAGTAAATAAAGCCTCTTTATATTTACTAATAGTGGAAACGTAATTAAAGAACATCTGCTAACTTGCATTTTTGTTGTTCGTTGAGGTATTTGATAAAATTGGAAAGATACATGAAATTTTGCGGTTTTCAGTTTGCTGATTAAAAGTTAAGTTATCAGTTCATCTTTATTGGCTGTCAAGTTATTTCCGTTTCTATCAACATATCACAAATTTAACATTTATAGAGTGTGTATCTGAATTGGTGGTTAAAATTGCACTTAATTTTAAATGTAGAGGTTCGATTAATGCAACTACTAAGTTACTATCTGAAATTGTTCTGATGGTCAACTATTGTCACCTATGACCTAAAAGGGCACAGTATTGAAAAATTAAGGGATGTACTAATTGTGATGATCGTAAAAGACAGTGATTAAACGAGCACTTTTTTCCAAGGGATTCTTGGTTAGATGCAGTGCTTTTAAGGGAAACAGCAAGTGGCTATAATGTAGATTAATGTAGCCAGTAGTGAAATTAAGGATGAATTATTTGTGCATGTTTTCTTCGACGCTTGGCTCTGTGTGATTCCATAATCCATATCGATGCAGTACATTTTATATCTAATCTCACCTGAAACTGTTGATAACTTCATTAAGATCCGCTTCTCATGACACGTTTCTACTAAACAGGTCTTTCCATTAATCTGCATGTTGATACTGAGAAGAGTTGCATTTTTGTTTCTTTTGTTTTTCCATGATGAATATTCTACAAATTTGTGACTTGTTGAAAGTATCTGAAGGTGTCCTATATTCCTATTATTCTCAATGGTGCCAGAATAAATGTTCTGTAGAATTTCACAATCTACTTATAACTCATGCAGGATATCTCTATCCTCATGCCTTGGCCATTAAATTCGTTCTTGTCCCAGGATACGAGTTTAGATTGACAGGTTTTTGGCTGAAAGGAGAGTACAACTTGTGCACTTTATCTACTTGTTCTTTCTCCTATTGTTCTTCCCTCTCTTTCTTCACATATAGCTAGTACGTTACCAATGGCATTATTTTCGTGAATATTATCCTGATAGCAGGTATAACTTTATTTTATATCTTCTGTAATGAAATTTTGTATTTCATTTAAGAATGTTAATTTTCTATCTTTACATGTCACCGGTGATTCAAAGTTAATAACTTCTATCTTCATATAGGATTCTAGTCAAAGTATGCAGGCAGGCTGCTGAACAATCACGGACTTCGATTTACTCACAGCGATAGTTGATGAAGCTAGAAAAATTCATATTATGATAGAGGCAAAGTTGTGACATTTGCCGATATGGAGAAAATTCTTGTTGGCAAGACTATCAGCTGCTAGTGGTAACTTTTTAGCTGCTATTTTGCTTGGAGTTTGAGTTTTCAGTATTTGATGTATTGACAGCCTTATTGATTTATAAATCATCCTTCCAATATGATCCCATCTTTTGAACAAGACTGACCTGTATCCTTCATTTTTTTCATTTTCATTTCTGGCAGAGAAGACTTATCATCAAGGAATTGATCGTGCATCATATTCTATATTGCAGCTCAGACAAAGTTGCTAAGCCTCTACTGTTGCCGTAGAATCAGAAAAGCTATTTTGCATTATAATAGGACCACTCCTGAATGCTGCAAGATGCTGACTAACTGTTTTGCAAAATGAGTTGAACAAACAGCACCTAATTATGTAAAAGCTGCTCTCAGGAAGACTTCTCTCGTTTGGGTTAATTATATCCACAGGGATCACTGCCTTATGAAAGAACAAAGTGGTTTCAGCCAAAGGTACAGTGCCACACTTCGGAGTGATTTTGACTTTGATAATGCAAATGGACTTTGGTCTCATGAAATAAGTTTTTTCCATTGGAGGACAAGAGAGGTTAAGCTTATTAACTGGTTAGCTTTCAGACTTAGCTGCAGCAGCGTTTGTTTGCAGAGTGAGTTTCCACTGCTTACTGACATGATATTTGTGGGATGTTCTTGAAGTTGTAGTAAACATGATCTTGATCTATAATTGCTTTGCCTTGATCAAACATGTGCACTTTGAGAACCTATAACCTAGCGGAGAAAATGTCTTATTATTTTGCTAAATTGACCTAGTGTTACAAATTTGTTTAGAATTTTTCTCTATGATTTTATTAAGCTCATGCATTGTAGGTATCCCAATTAAGATGTTAAACTGTTCGCGCTCATAGCTATATATGTTTTATCATTGTAGTCTATTGTCTAACTAAATGACATAAAAAGCTAACCAGTATGTTATTTCTGTCCTCCACCCGGGAGATGTTTAAAAGGTTCACCTAATGGATAGCGCTACTGAAGGAGTAGTTTCAAAGAGATGCGGTTGGAAAATATTTTAAAACATCTGCTGAAATTTCAGTATCGTAATAATATAGGAGTTGTTTCATATTATTCTTCAACTAACAAGTCCATTGAATCAATTTCTCAATGATCTTAATGGAGGAACACTGTTAAGTCGGCGAGTTTCCTGGTGTGAAACAGATATAACCTCTAGAAGAACCAGGACTACTGAAAAGAAAACCTAAGGGGTTGTGCTTATTCTTCTTGTACTACCAAGTCAAGAAATTGGCTTATGTTAATTCGTGATATTCTGCTTTGGTTGTGTTGGATTCATTCATTGTTGTGGAGAAGAGTGTCATACTATTGCTTCTATTGTCCTGTTTTCATATAGAGAAAAATGTGAGAGGTTGCTGCTATAGCTGTTTCTCTGGATTGTCGTGGTCATGGAGAGACAAGTTACTAGGTGTGATAACTTTTCTCTCCAATTAGTATCCCCAAATTAAGATGTCTGATGCAAGCGAGAGTGTGCTTGGCATTCTAGTCATCGTTTATTGTCCTTTCTGAAGTTGCCTGGAAAAGAAAGACTTATTTTTGAACTCTTTGCCCTAGAGCCTGTATGAAACTTGTTGTCAGTAAAAGATAGTAGCTACAAAAAAGTTGGGCGTTAAGTATATGAACGTCTTGTTTGGTACTTCAGTCATGTGTCCATTTAACTCAAGTTTCCCCCTTTTGTTTTTCCTCTCTCCCTGAGTTTGACTAGGAGAGGGCCTTTCTTTTGTGTGGTTTGGGGTGCACTGGCTTTTACAGGAATATTGTTGCACAAGTGTTTGATCAATATTATATATAAGTATCTTTTTAGTGTTTTAACATTTTCTTAGAGTTTAACATTAGTGGAGGCAATGGGCTATTATCTCCTTATATGGATTGAGCAATTCTCACCTCATGAGTTAACTTTTTGAGTTAAGTTGAAGGTCAAGTTTCGAACATGGTATTAGAGTCAGATTCATCTCTAGCTATTCTAGGTTTTTGCTCAATGTTGGACCCCCATCTTATGTTATCAACGCTCTAAATGTACGACCTTGAGGCTTGAGCGCCGAGGGTGTGAGAGTCTCACATTGGTTGAAATATGGGTTATTATGGCATTGGACAATTTTCACTCGTCATGAGCTAGCTTTTAGGGTTGATTTAAGCCCAAGGCTCATTTTTTCTTAACACACTAGTTAGCGTTAGTTTGTATGATTATGAAGCATTTTGGCCTCTATCCCATCCCATTTTTCATACAAGGCAGGCATTGGTTTTGATTACTCAAAAGGAGCTAAGTGATCCACTTCTTCACTGGGTTATGATACTCCAATAAGATAATCGTTTTGTTATAAATCAAATGCTTGTTTAGAATCCCTGATGTTGCTACAACTGTAATAATAATGTTAATGGTACAGAGAGTTTAAATTAAGAAATAACAATGTGCTTTTTAGTTATGTGTTTATAGGGTGACTCTTGCCATGGAAAGCACTGATAGAAGTCATCCTGAATTAAAACCAAAGAGGAGGATATCAGGTAAACTGGAAGTCACAGCTTGTACCTCTATGTTCTCTCCTTGAGAGGGGTTTAATTAATTGGAGTGACATGGAAAATGAGGATTCATATCTTGCCGAGGCATAGTTGTTATTTTTGTTGTATATGTTCTCTCCTTGGCAGGTTTTTGAAGTGTGGCTTCTCTGATTGTTCCTTTGGATCATATACTAGTCGAAAGCATCAAGGGAAATGATCCATCTGTGTCTAGGTCAAAGTATTACATAAAGAAGCTGCTACCATATATATGCAGTATGTGCAATTGCATGAGTCCTCAACACTTGGGGTGTGCTGCTGTCTGTTCGATGACTATGCAATTATTATTTCCTTCTTCACATGGCTGGCAAAAAACAAAAACAAAAAAAAAAGATGCCAAAATCTGCAATTTTGATAAATGTTTCAAGTTTAGTTGTAAACTTCAGATCTGAGGAAATATATAAATTTATTTTTCCTGAAGGTCAAGTTTGTTCAAGAATATTCACCTGCAGTGCACGTAGTATTATTTTCTGGATTCAGGAGAGAGTTGCATATTATTGGATATGCTATTACTGGAAAAATGATTGCATCCATTATATGTTGTGAAATCTTCCCATGATAGTGCCATCCCACTTTTTTAACAAAATAATGTTTTTTTCCATATCTAGTAAGAACAATATACATCAATATGATCAGATTATGTCCCCCAACAAAGTTTTAAGGTGCGTTCAGTGAGTCTTTTAAAAAGTATTATTCTTGTTTTCTTTTGGTAATTGATCTCACACAATTCACCGGCCCGGGCCCGCGTGCCAAAGGGCCAAACGGGCCAAATGGTCCGATTCAAACGGGCCGGTCTCTTAGTGGTGCAAAAGCCCATAGCGGGCCGGTCCTGACCAAATAGCCCGGGACCGGCAGGCGGGCCTGGGCCGGTTCAACCGGGCCAAACGGGCCCCAACGACTATTTTTAAAAAAAAAAAAATTTAGAAAGTGCCAACGGTCAGATTTTTAAAATCTAGCCGTTGGACTTTAATTTTCAGCCGTTTGGAACTTTAAAAAATAGCCATTTGGCCCCCATAATATATATACTACATAATATATATATANATTAACCCGTTAAGAATATATATATATATATATATATATATATATATATACACACATATAAGCTATATATTATATAAGGCAATATATAATTATATATACATACTATACATACTATATATACTATATATATTTATATAGCTATATATAAGCAATTTATATTAGTATATACATATATAGTTTACAAGAAATTGCCTTAGATAAAAAAAAAAAAGCCCGGAACAAAAAAGCCCGTTTAGGCCCGCGGGCCCAGCCCATTTAGCCCGGGATCATGTGGGCTTAGGACCGCAGTGGGCCGGTTCCACTCATTTGGCCCGTTAGGCCCGGGACCGTTTGGCCCGGGACCGCCTCAGTCCGGCCCACCTAAGCCCATGCCCGTTTGGCCCATTTCGGCCCGGGCCCGGACCACAATACAGCTTTAATTCTTGGACATCTGAATAGCTTTCTCAAAGCAAGTGCTCATGTGGAAACAATCTTGTCTCTATTGGTGGGTTCATTCGAGAGAATTTAACACAATGCAGATAAAAGCATTACATTTATTTAGTTAGAATATAATGGTCCAACTTACTGTTGAGGTTTAGGGCTTGAATTTGTGTATTCTTAGGTTTGCGGGAGGTACAAGAAGTGGTATTTGTGTAGCTTTGTGATGGCTTATGCCCCATGTTGTGAATAATTTGCTAATGTTAGACAGTACGAATTGGTAAAGTCAAAAAGTAAATAAAGAAAAAATGATTGCAGAGGCGTGCTTGTTCTTCAGTTAAGGTTTAATCGATTTAATTGCTTTTTGTCTAAACAGTGAATACACACACACACACATATATATATATATATAAAAGTGTGTCTCTGGATACACATATTTATGTACTTATGCATACAAGAGATGACATCCATTACTCTGTCGCTCTAAATTTTGGATTCACTTTTAACTGTATGATCTCTTTAAGAAATTTATGTTTCTTATATTCAGATATGGACAAACTATTATGGATTGTGTGCTTTATTTATATCTACGACTTGTTAGTGAGACATATCAAAATGATTAGGTTGAGGTCTTACCACTAACATGTCAACTCTCCAATATCATTCGCTCGGGATGGGCGGAGGAATTTTTAAGTATGGAGTACTATATTCTTGTTCTGTCTTGCAATTCGTGGGTTATTCCTTTATTCTGACCTTTTGGTTTCTTAATAGGCAGAATACATAAAATACCATCCGAACTTGTACCCCAAATTCCCATTACATACAGGAATATTTTTACACACTCAAACCTTCAGATGTGTGTCTATGACACACTACTTTTATGACGTGGCATGCGCGTGCTTTTCACACAAAATAGGCGAGTGAATTTTGAATTTTGATATGTCACATGTCCCTTTTTTATTCTTTATTTTTTTATTTGTTTAATCATCATCTTCTTTGTCAAGCACAAGCAAGCAACTCTCCAGCAACAATGGAGAAACGAAAATCTGTTTCTTTTTCCTCCAAAATCCCACCAGAAAATATTTCATCCTCTCCCTTTTGTTCTATATTTTCTCCTATATTTCCTTCCATTCTTTCTTCTCAAAAACCCCTCTTAAAAAATCTAAAAAGATCAGAGATCTTGGCCCCAAAATTTATTAGACCTTCACCATCTTTTTGTTGTTTATTCTAACTGCTTGAGGCTAGGGGTGTTCATAAAAACTCGAAAAGTCGAACCAAACCGACCAAAAAAATCGATACTTTTTAGGTTTGGTTTGATTTTGCTTTTTGAATTTTAAAAACCGATCAAAATTGGTTTGGTTTTGGTTTTAATAAAAAAATAACCGAAAAAAACCCGAACCAAACCGACTATAAAAGTAGCTATTTAAATTTATTATTACACCTATATATATATGTATATTTTTATATAAAGCTTCTAAAATTTTATGGTACATATTAGTCATTTATATTTTTAGTCTAGTTCTTTGCTATTATAATCATCTATTCTTTGCCTTTACATTCTAGTTTGCTTGGTAGTTTTCTTTTTCTAAGTACAATAATTTATTTTATGTTAAAAATAATCGATTTTTAATTGAGTACTTAAATTATTCATCACTATTTGATTCAGTTATCATCAATATATCTTGGTATATGATAGATTTCTCAAAGAGCAATTGATTTGATAGTGTTACGTTGAAAATGTAGTCGCCGGAATATGCGTTTGGTAGTGTATGTGCTCATATTTAAGAAAAAAACCGATATATAACCGAAAAAACCGAAAACCCAAAAAAAATCGACAAAAACCGAATCGATAAAAAACCGACTTAATTGGTTTGGTTTGGTTCTAATATTTGAAAACCCGACTTACTTGATTTGGTTTCTTTTTAGGGAAAAACCGACCCAAACCGAACCATGAACACCCTTACTTGAGGCAATGGGCCGGTTCCTTTAACTTTATTCTAGCATTAATGTGATGATGGTGAAGTAGGGACTGCGAACGAAAATATAGATTTGAATGGAGGAAGTGGATGTGGATTCAAGGATAGGTAATGAAGAATAATTGTCGGTGGGGGAGTTTTATGCTTAATAGTATAGTTGGCGGCGAAAGGCGCCAATTTGGGAATATTTTCTTCAGAGGAGTATGGTGGTGTCGAGCGACGACTATGGAGGATGGGTTGCAGAGCATTGGCTGAGTAAGGATTTCATGGTGGTGGAGAGTTAATTGGGTGGTGAGAGATGAATTTTCTTCCTGTTTTGATGCACATGAAAAATGAAGCATGTAAAGCATGTCTTTGTCAAATAGTGAGAGGGATTTTCGGTGACTGGGGGTTCACGGCAGGGCGGCGGTGGAGTCTGTGCTTGGGAAGAAGAAGAACAGGAGTATTTTTAAATGTTTTCTTTATTTTTCTTAAAATAGTACACGTGTCATCATCTCATTGGTTCGTGATATACACTTATTTGAAAAGAATGGTCAAATACAAAAGTGGTGTGTCATAAATACACATTTGAAAGGTTTAGGTGTGTCAAAATGTCCCCGTAATCAACGAGTGTGTAAGAGGGATTTGGGTACAAGTTCAGGTGGTATTTTATGTATTCTGCCTTCTTAATATGTACGGAGCGACAGAAAGTGGCAAAGCTAGGAATTTATTCAAACATATCAAATTTGAAAGAAGTGAAAAAAATTCCGACAAAAGGCGTTCAATATGTGTTATATACCTCTAAAACGTAATATTTTATCTCTTTACACAGAGCAATTTTTCGACGAAGGGTAGTCAACTGACCACCCTTGTAACCATGTGGCTTTGCCGCCGATGACAGAGCCAGAAATCCTAATAAGGAGATTCGTAAAAATGCAAAGTTGCACAGTGGATGAATACACTTAACTGTTGAGGGGATTCAACAATTTATACGTACATATACAAAAGAAAATCCTATTTTTTCAGTGTAATTTTCTTCCGAATGGGATTCGATTGAAACTAGGGTTGTGCATGGATCGGATCGGGTCGGATTTAGCACATTTCGGGTTCGAATTTCGGATTTCGGATTTTAGAAAATGCAATCCGAATCAGATCCGAATTATATCGGATCGGATCGGATTTCGAATCGTATTATTATGCCTCAAAGTTGCAAACTGATATGTATATTTCTTTGTTAAAGAGGCAATACATTAAGAAAAATTCATGTTAATACAATTATGAGAGTACTATGGTGCCAATATAGCTAGATCTAGCAATTGTAAAGGTAATAGCTAGGAGGAAGATGTAAAGGAAGTACTAACTATCCGAAACTAAAGTGTAGTATTTATACATGCCCTAATAATTTCGGATTTCGGATCGGATCGGATTAGAATATACCAATCCGAATCCGATCCGAAATTTTAATAAACATAATCCGACCCAATCCGAAATTCGAAATCCAAAATTGAATGAATCGGTTCGAATTTCGGATATCCGATCCGAATGAACAACCCTAATTGAAACCCCCTTCAACAAACTTGGCTTCGCCAGGCCAACTGTATGTAGTCAGGGGCGGACCTAGTGCATAGACTACGGGTTCCCGGGAACCCAGCAACTTTTGCGTAAACCCTATATTTATAATTAAGAAATTCAGTAAATATTGGTAAATATCTGACTGTGAACCCAGTTATTATTGCATATTAATTTGAAATTATGGTATGAACCCATAAGCCTCAAATCCTGGATCCGCCTCTGTAGTATGTACCATGCCTTCTCAGCCTTTAATTAAAAATCAAGTTATAATTAATATTAAGTTCACTCTAAGATCCCAATCTACTAAATTATCAGGATCTGTGACAAAGATCACTCAGCTCACCCAGATGGCCAGATCAAATCGAATAATATTTCTTAAAAGCATTATTCCTAAAATAATAGAAGAAATCCTAGTAATGTTATGGTTGGCCCATGATATTGCTCGGACATAATCTTATGCATGTTAAGTAATATGACTATAACATTACACGACCTGATTATGTCTCCCTAAGTGTGCTGAAGAAAGGGATTGTGGTGGATTTATTCGATTATTTTGCAAGTGATTCTTTACATAATTAAACATTAGTACATGTGACAAACTTTCTTAAATCCTATTTTCCATGTGTTCAAGATTATCGAACATAATAAAGAAATTCACACGTGAAAATATGGAAGTTTTTATTTACAAAGGGCATCTTTCACATACTTCAACACACTTTTTGTTTTTAACCCTTTTAAATACATCATTTGCGCTCAATTGGCGCAGTCATTACTTTCCAATACTATTAGAAAAAACTTTGAAATACTATGTTTCAAAAAATAAAACTTTGATTCATTCTTCTAATTTGCCTTTTGTTTTCTTATGAAAGGAAATACTACTTATTTAGTAATTCTGTTGGCAAATATATCAGAATAAATAACGTACTCAATCAATTTATCGTCTTGTGTATGATAAACGATTATCGAAGCAACTAATTGTGGAAGTTTCTCTAGATAAGTAGTTTAATCACTTACAATAACTTACATGATCAACCATGATTTAGGCCTCAATTATTTTTTTTATGATTAAGATGTCAGAATCTAAATACAAATCTGAATATCAAAATGTGTATTAAGATTACACTACTAAAAAACTGCTTAAATTCGTCCAAGAAAATCGACCGAAATCGGTCGGAAATTGTAAAAGATCGACCGAATTTCCGACCGCTTTTAATTAGTCGGAAAATGATGGTCGCTAACGTGTTGCGACCGAAATCGGTCGGTTTATTCAAAGCGTTGACTAACTGTCAAATTTCATTTACCAACCGAAATTGGTATATTAATAAAAAAAAAATTAATTTCCAAATATCGACCGAAATCGGTCGGAATTTTAATTAAATAATAATAATATTTAAATATATAATCATTTGTTAATTATAATAAATTGTTAATTTATTTAAATAAATAAATTTATGTTCATAATTTACGACCGAATTCGATCGAAATTTTGAATTTCTGGGCAAAAAAAAAATGAGATTTGCGGTTGATTTTCAATAACAAAATACTACCAACTCGAGCTTAAAACAACTAAAACAATCCTAAACAATTTCATCCATGATCATATAATTCTAAAAAATTAAAACTATATTTGAGATAATATCGTATTACAAACTCCATAAATTAAAATACATAAGTAAAATAAAATCTATCCGAAATGAAAGTCTAATCGGAATACAAGAATAATTATAATGTAGTCACTTTGTCTAATAAATTTACCCCTGAAGAATTTTCACATTCATGTACCTTTGAAACAAGAGTCATAATTTTAGTCATACTTTTAAATATCACGATTCAGAAAAAAAATTAAACGTTAATCATAAAATATATATTAATTAGTGAAGCAAACAATAGAATAAGAAATAAGTACTGGTGTATAAACTACTTACTCGATGTGACACAACAGATATTTTCAACTCCTCTTTGGCTGCAAAATAATCACAAGAATTAAGAATAAGAAATGTCAAATTTTGAGTACGTAACCTCTCAAGAATTCCAAAAACATGAACAAAATATCTTTAAATGTATTTCTTAAAACTAAAACAGAAACCAACACTATTATATAAACATAGTGAGATCCAATGAAGAAAATCAAATATTTTGGATTGTGTGTGTGAGAGAGGAAAAAAAAGAAGAGAAATGACATACCATGATAGCAATAAGCAAATCTTACTGGATAAGAGTTAGATGGGGGGGGGGGGGGTGAAAATCATACAAAAGAGAGATAGAGGAGACATGGGGGAGATGACGGGGATGGAGGCGGCAGTATAGTATCTATCTATATAGAATAGGAGAAGCAAAGTCATATTATTGTGCCAAGTGTCAACATATAAATTAAACATGTGTCCAATTTTTGGACAAACTTTCAACTAATTTGGAAGTTCAAAAATAATTTCAAATTATTTCATATAAAAATTTAAATATGCTAATGCAGTTGAACTTATATACTAATGTGTTCTGCGATTTTTAAAATTTGTTAAAAGAAGTTCAAAGCATTTAAAACTTCTTTAATTGGTTTACAGAAGTTCATAGACTTTAAAACTCCCAATTTAGTATATATCTATACTTTGACTCCCACGTTTGTTGGTCTACTTTTTTTAATTTGTTAAACCTGTAAATTAAACAAAAAAATTACTTCAACCACGTCTGGAGTTACTCCCACGTTTGGAATAGGATAATGTGCAATATGAATAGATTTCAAAAATATACCGGAAGAAATATTTTTTTTTAAAATAACCACGATCATCTTCCCAAACATGGGTATCCCACCATTGCTCCATAACTTATTCACTTTCTCCATAACTACATCAGCAGTTTTATGCGACTCCTTTTAATTCCTTTTCCATTCTCTTTTTGCTTTGGTCAGAATAAGAATTATGCAAATATGGCTACAAAACTTCATGACATCAGACAAATTTCAAGCAACTCCATGCAATGGAATTTGAAAGTTAGAGTAGTTCGAATGTGGGAAATCCCGGATCGCTACAAGCCTGAAATACCTTATTCGATAGAGTTGGTATTACAAGATGCAAAGGTAACATATTTATAATTGCTTTCACTTTTTTCTTCGTCTTCTCTGCTGCTATGGTTCATAGATTTTCCAATATGCAATCGTTTATTAATTTTCAATAATCCTCAAAAAGATGAAACTACCTACTTGAAGTGATTATGTGGTGTAGTCTTATTTCTATTTCTGTTTGTAAACATATGATTGATAACTGTTTACTTATTTCCAGCAAAAACATAATATTAACAATATATTACATCTTATATAATCCATCTGAGAAACAAAATATGATGTTCCTCCTGAAACTGCTGCAAAATATAACAATATACATATATTCTGCCAATGGAAGTTACAATATTTGTTGACAATTATATAATCTCTATAGCTACTAGAAATTCTAAAAATATGCACATTCTGATAAAAAAGCTTTACAATGTTTGTAGACAATTGTTTACTAATTTCCAGCATTAACAATTTTTACCAATCTAATACATCCTAACAATTAATATAATTTTCTAGGGTGATCGTATACATGCCTCAATCGGGAAATATGTTATAAATTTCTTTAAGAATAAGATACAAGAACTCGGCTTATATCGCATGACCTACTTTGTTGTCGGGCCAAATAATTTGAAATTAAAGACTACAACACACAATTTGAGGCTGACATTTACGCAGAGGACAATAGTTGAGGAAACTACTGATCCTACATTTCATATGGATATCTTTAACTTGCGTCCTTTTGACTAATTCACGAATCAACATGATGTCGATGAGGCAGAATTATTCGGTAATTCTTCTTTTCCATTTAATTCTAATACTACGTTTATTAAAATTTTGTGATTAACTTTTATATTTGTAGATATCGTTGGTCAGGTTGTGACCTATGAAGCTGTTCAGATCTACAAGCAAGGAGACAACAAAAGTGTCTTTATGAATATTGAACTTGAAGATGATAAGTAAGTCATTCACAAATAGAAACTATACTTTGCGGTAAAACGGATTTTTTTTTTTATTGTGGTTTTTCCGTGAAACATATAGGAGGAACAGGATTTCAGCAACCTTATGGAGTGAACTTGTGGATCAAATTCAACCTCACTTGAATGCATCTACTGCTGATCCTTTGATTGTTGTTCTTCAACTTATGAAAGCTCAAAAATATCGAGGTTTTCCAATAGTTACATTTATATTTGATAAACAGTTTCAAAATAATTTATAGTTTTCAATTTGTAATTTTTTATTTTATTCGTAGGTAATTACTCAATGCGTAGCTGTTGGTATGCTTCAAAAATATGGTGTAGACTACAAAATTTGGTGTAGACTTCTGATGCTGATGCTGATTGTTCTTATCCAAGTAAATTGTACGATATTCTTGATAAAAAATTCATGTTTAAGGTTATTGTTAATCAAATCAATATTGAGTCACAAGACGAAGTCTACAAAGTTGTTAAGGTTACTGATGATGACGATCTTCTAAAGGAATATGCCCACAGCTCATTTGAAGACACTATCACACTAAAATATCTTCACTCACAAATTAAGCTACTGATACATTTACGAAAAAGAATAAATATAAATCCTACAACCTTCATAACATGAATGTTTCTTTTTTGTTTGTTTTACTTTTTAACAGGATCCTTTGGAAATACATGATGGACAAATCTCGGGTGAAGAGAAGGTTTATGGGGTAATTTTATGAAATTAAAACAGTTATAACATTATTAATTCTTTAGTAAAAAGGTATTACTAATCATTATGCAACCAAAGGTAGTATCGCTCTACATCTCCTCTTTATAGATTCTTTTTATTTCTGTAGGATTTTGTGGCCGAAAGCAAGATGAAATCTATTTTACAAACTCCCATAAAAAAAAGCATATCAGAAAGTGGATCGTCCGTGTTAGAAGATGGTGATGATTGCAACGCAAAACTATCTCCATTGAAGACGTATGACAAGAGGAGTAGATCTGCCAATAAGGCACCAACAGTAATAGCAGATGACGACTTGAATTGTCAACTCTCTAGCAACACGGTTCGCCGAGTGGTTAAAAAAGAGAAGAATCCATGAATTACTCTATTGAAATGACCTTAGCTACTTAATTATATAGTTTCTTTGCTATGTAGGTTTATGAAGGACAAATTTTTATTATTTGGGCAAGTTCATTAGGGAGTAAAATTGTCTAAATATTGCTCTAAATTCATGTTTATGAATTAGTAGTTTAATCAGCAGTGGCTTCACTCTTTTTGTTAATATTTTTTATGCAACATGTTAGTTATTTGAGCAAATGGATTGTTCAATGAATGTGTTGGTGAAGTTCTGATTTTTGAAGAATTTATTCAACTCAATCTTAGTACAAGATATATTTGATAGTTCTAAACTCATAGCGATGAGTTGTTGTTCCAGTAGTTGTGTGTCACCAATAAAGTTCTGTTAAATATATATTTGTAGTGCAGCTGAAGTTTTGACTACTGAACTATCAATGGGAAATTAAATTTAACTTTTTACCCTGTTTCTTCTGCTTCCTGTTTGTGAAAATAATCCTCAAAGGACATGTCTATAAAAATTGTGAAACTTCTGATTATTCTGTTCAAAACCTAAGGTAGTGTATTAGTCTATTCTGAAGTAATTTCATAGCAATGGTAATTACAGGAACTCTCTCTATTTATGAATTAGGGTACGCCTGAAAATTAACAAGAAAACTCAAGTTAGTAAGTAGAGAAATAACCTACAGATTAGTGTCAAAGCTTACATATGCTGTTAGTTAAAAACATAATCAAACATTATGGAACATGAGCTAAAGATAATACCAAGGAGTTAGCCATAGTGTCATTTATCACGAAAGCTACTACTCTAACAACCTATATGGAGAAACCTCATAAATTCAAAGTCTTAATCTTGTGTTGTATTGTTATGATAAACAAATGTAATAGTGCATTGCTAAAGCATGACTCTGCGCCTGGGGAGAAGGATAGATAGTAAATCCAAGCTTAGACTTTTTTCCATAATCGACAGATAGACGTTTCAACTATTTTCCAAATTTTTGCTTATGATCGCGGCGCAACTCTTAGAGGAGCATTTTCATGGTTCTACTTTTGTTTCACTTTATGCTATTTCAGGTTTTGGTTGAGGTACTGATACTCCGATTGCATCAATTAGTAAAGAGAAGATAAGTTCATTTTAGGAAATTTTTGCACTTTAAAAGAACATTGCATAGCTTTTCTAAAAATTAAAATTTCATTAGGACTATTTATGAGTATGTGAATATGAATATAGGATAATTATTTTTTCCTCATAAATTGTATTTATACAATGGAACTATAATACAAAGTTTCTTCCCTGCAACTGTGTTATAACATTCCATACAAAGTTTAACTACTTATCATTAGTACTCTCGCTTTTTTTACAAGAGATTCAGAGACCAATTGCAATTGAATAAAGAAGACTATTATTGTATACTCAAACACCATTTGAGAGACCTATGTGAAAACAGTAAATCGCAGAGACTCCCTAGGGTTGCTATAAGGCTTTGTGATGCAATTCACGATTCCATATGTTCATACAATATACTGACAGTGCATTTATATGTTCATACAATAATAGTATTTATATGCTCCTTTTTGTCTACCGTATTTTTAAAGTAATACTTTGGTATGAACAAATTATATTTAATATTCTCCGCACAACGCGCGGGTACGGATACTAGTAGAAATTAAAAGGAGGGGATATGGGAAACATAAGGAGGCAAACGTTCCGCCACTTTTTTGGTTCAACTTTGGAAAATAATAAAAACCCAATTTCCGACCAATTTCGATCGAAATGTTAAAAAATGTTTGACCGCTTGACCGTCCAATACCGACCGATTTCGGTCGGTATTTCAATTTTTTAAATATTAATTCAATTCATATAAGTAGATATATATATATATGATATATATAATATATATATATATATATATATATTATATATATATAATATATATATATATATAATTAAACACACACACACACAGATTATATATATTATATATATATATATATATATATATATATTATATATATATATTATATATATATATATATATATATATATATATATATATATATATTATATATATATTGTGTGCGCGCGCGCGCGTGCGTGTATCAATTAAGTATTAAATATTATTTATTTAAAAGCTATTTATATAAAGGGTTGACAAAAACCGACCGACTTCGGTCGCTAATATTAATAAATTTATATTTTAATTATTTGAAAATTGTTTTTCCGATCAAACTCGGTCGGAAATATTTAATTATAACTTATTCCGGTTGGTAAATTAAATATATATAATTTTTGTTATATTAAAAACCAATTGCTTTGGGCGGAAAATCATAATTTTAAATTTTCCGACCGAAATCGGTCGGAAATTTTGAAAAATTTTAATTAAAAAATTATTTTTGTAGATTATATACAAGTATGAACGGGTCTTGGTCAAATATTGACCAATTTCTGACCGAAATCGGTCGGAATTTTTATTTTTTTGCTGTGGGACCACTATTTCCGTTGTCAGAAATATTTTCGTTGATTTTTGCGACCAATTTACTTAATTTCTTACTGATTTCTGTCAGTTTTTTTCCGACCGACTTCGGTCGGTATGCTTTGGACGAAATATGCCAGTTTTCTAGTAGTGTTATCTGAATCTGAATACACGTCTACATATTAAGATGTGTTTTAAGATCTGAATATTAAATGATTAAGAATGCTTATTTTTTAAACATCTGAATATATAGAATTTATCTTTATTTAAAAATTAAGAAACATAAATTCAAGTAAAATACTAATTAATATATTGGTGGTGGTGATGACTAACGGAGGTGCTTGTGAGTGCTGACTAGAGGCGGTGGTTGATGGTGGTGGTTCTGGATAGTAGCTAGTGGTGATTGGGTAGCGATAGTGATTATGGTTGAGAATAGTGGTGGTGAGTGGTGGTGATTGTGGTTGTGATTGAGGAAGGTGATTGTCGGTGGTGGTAGTTTATAATGATGGACGATGCGGCTATGGTTATTGATGGTGATGGGGTAGCTGGTAATGGTAGTTGAGGTGGGTGAGTGTGTGGTTATGATTGATGATGATGGTGGTGGTAGTGGTGGCGGCTATGGTTGAGGATAGTGGTGGGGATGGTTGATAATTGTAGCGGTGGCGGCAGTTAGCAATGAATGTGGATGATATCATCTTAATGAAATTAAGCCTTTGTTATAGATCTTAATTATACATACCTATTCAAACCCATGAAGTGATTGTCAAATAAAAAAGGAAACATTAAGGGTGTGTTTGGTATGAAGGAAAATATTTTTCGGAGAACGTTTTTTAGTATTGGCTTAAATGTTTTGGAAAATATTTTCCTCATGAACTTATTTTCCTCCAATTGGAGGAAAATATTTTCCCTATCAAGAGAAGGGAAAATATTTCCTCATCCCCACCAACCTACCCCCATACCCCACCCCCACCCCCGCCCACCCCTCTCTAAATAAAAACTATTATTAAAAGTACTTTCTTTTCATGTTATAGTTTTTTGTTTTTTGACAAAAAAAAATGAGTATTTGTTTTCATGATATATAACAGTATTTTTTTTTTTACATTTTTAACAAAAAAAAAAAACTGTCTTTTCGTATAGAAAAACTATTTTCTTTCATTTTAACAAAAATGTATTTTCTTTTCATGATGTAAAAAAATACTTTTTTTCATTTCAACAAATGAGTATTTTCTTTTATTTCAATAAAATGAGTACTTTATTTTCATATTGTAGAAAGAGTACTTTCTTTTTCAACCCAAAAAAAGAGTATTTTCTTTTTAGTTATTCAGCACAAATTTCAACCTTATTTTTTCGTAAAAAAGTAAAGCAACACATTACTTCCTTTTGATCTGTGTGAAGTTTTAGAAGAATAATTAAATTCTTGAAGAAAATAGAGTCATGAAAACGTCGGCTATTTTGGGAGGGGAGGGGTGAGCAAGGAAACATAAGGACTTGGGGGAGGCGAGGGGAGGAGAGTAGCATAAAAAAATATTTTCCCAAAAAAATATTTTCTAATCTCTCACCAAACACTAGAAAATATTTTCCGAAAAAAGTTTCCATTCACCAACCAAATAAGGGAAAATAATTGATAAAACCACTCATTTTCCATGAAAACATTTCTATGAAAATATTTTCCATGGAAAACATTTTCTTTCATACCAAACACACCCTTAATGATTAAGATCTGGATGATTAAGATTCAGACTTTAAAAACAAACACACTTTATGTCTTATATCTGAATGATTAAGATTAAGACCTCCATCAAGTGTAAACAAATGAGGCCTTAGAGAGCTTCAGCCCTTACAAGGTCGATAAATCAGTTGTACTAAAACTTCAAAATATATGCACATGAAAATCAAAATCATCTCTATGTTATTTACTCTCACTATATGGTGTTTGATTGGATTCGAAGTTAAAAAGCAAATAAAATAGTAATATTGAAGGCTTTTACACATAGATAAATATGTGTAGTCTATCAAAATTGCTCTTATTATCAACTAGATTAAATAAGAGATGGAAGGAGTTCTACATATCCTTCATATTTCTACTGTTCCTAGTAAAAAGGTAAACTTTTATACCAAGTGGCCCAAATAAGTCATGTCAGTAAAAATAAAACAAAAGGCAATAAGATTAAATAGTTTTAGGAAACAGAAGAGTAACATTTCAGAAATTCTATATATTGAAATACTTAAACAAAAAAGGGGTTTAAATCTTATATGCAGACTTTTAAATTACCCCATTCACACAGGGACAAACAATGGTTGAAATGTCAATTCTAATCATAATATCAGAAATGCAAATACTGACCATATGTTTTTCACCAACTCGTTGGAATTTTCTGCTTCTCCTTTTACTAATTGAAAAAACATTTAAACTGCCATATGAAAACGACAAGAGATGCAAGTTGCCCGTACACAGAATTCTATGCAATTTCTGTTCAAATTGTAACATGGAAATTAAGAGTAAAACATTAAAGAAACCGTACAAATATTTCATTCATGACCATTTGACCAATAATTGACATGTTGTAAAGTTGGCCATTTGGTAACATGATTTCATAATTTCATTTAAGTAACCTTTTGACCGAATAGAGGATGAAACTTGAAGAAGGGGTATTATCACTTTTATTCCGCGTCAGAAACTATTTATATTTAATATCGAAAAAAGTGTATAAAATTTGTATAATTTTTGGATATAACATATAGAATGTATATATATACAAAAAATATATAGATTTTTCATATTTTTAGATTATTATTTTTAGAGCGGCCGTATAGTTTCAATTTTCCAAACTTTTTGAAAGGTCATTACAGTTGGAACTTTCGGTTAGGCCCGAACTAAATTAATTATAGTATAGGCCATACACAGCCTGTATGGGCAAAAATCATGGGGTAATGTAGTGGGCCCAAAGCCCTATAAAACTCAACGTTTTGGTACTCATGATATTGTACAAAATCGTACTTCTCAATCTTTTTGATTTGATCAGAAAATCTTATTCTATATTTTTGTGTGCTCATGTTCAATCAAGTGGATCTCCTTTGGTTTCTACTTTTTTCTTGGGGGTTATATATATATATATATATATATATATATAAAATTATATCAATATAGGGGGACGAGGTCCCTGTTGATTGTTCAGTGTCTACCAAAGTTGCCATAATACAAATATTTACTTTTCTTTCAAAAACAGTTCCTGAGATATTTGCCTACACTGTTCGGGTAGTAAATACGGAGGAACTCTCAAAAACTAGGGTATTGTCAAAAACTTCTTCCTTCCTAGCTCCTTTCCTTGCGAGGAGGTCTGTCACTTGGTTTCTTGTTTTCATGTCACTATTACTCTCATGTCTGTTGGATTATATATCGCACCAGAAGCAATCAAAGTATTATATTCACGTGTGAATTAAATAATTAGTACATATGGAGATTATTCGAGTTACCTCTTGAAGCGTGAACAAAGCAAACTAATATCCGTCTCCAGTTCCAGAGATGCAAGTTGCCCGTTTTTTAGGTTAAAACCCTTTTCCAATACCTGTTAGGTTTTCTTCTTCCACTAAGGAAAGATTTCCTTTATTTCCTATTATTTAGGCACAGTAGGGACCACAGAATTTAATTAACAAGGCTTCCTATTATGAAATTAATTTCGAAATTTGAAATTAATTTCTTCCATAATAAATTACGAATTATTCCACTAAAAATTCGTAATTGCACTCCTTAGTTCAAATTCTAAATTCTTCCACAAAACCTTGTTTAACTCCCCATGTTAAGATTCAGATACTAACCAATCAAATTAAATTACTGACAATTTAATTTATTGATTATTCCCTTTAGACTTTCACTTAACTTATTTCATGTGTCGGATACAAAATCCACCGGCCGGGTTTACACATAAAACTTATAAGCTTTCATAAAGGAGTATCATCAATCTCAAAAATCGAGACTTGAATTCTATCAACTAATTATTACTTCGCCAATGTATGTCATTATTGTCCAATTTACCAGGCTTATTGACCCATGAAAGAATCTCGCCTTTTAATAACTCAAAACAATAAGTGATATACACAACTAATAATAATTATATCAAGATTAAGAGAATAAGTACATTGAATGGACTAGAGAAATTATATTATTTTGTCAGTATAAAATACCTATCTCTACTTCCGTTCAATACATAAAAAAAATGTACTAGCACAAGAAGTTGGAATTAAACCATTCCCATAATCAAGATAAATTATAGTTAATCTTGTGCTACAACCATTCCGATGGTTTGTCCAATTCCATCAATAGATTGTGAACATAAACTTTATGACTTATAAGAACCGATGATTTAATCTTTCTTGTATAAACTAAACTCTATACACTAAATCATCTACTATATAAGCAACGGACACACAAACAAATACATGATCTATTTAAAATAAAACTTTATTGAATTGAATAAATAAATAAACATTTGTTCCATAAAGAATACTATAACAATACGCATGGTTTATAGTATATCCAAACAATCTCCCACTTAGACTCATAACCATGCGCCTATAATTCTGACACCCATTCCGTCTACATGCCTATCAAAAGTCTTCTGTGGCAAGCT
Source organism: Nicotiana attenuata (assembly GCF_001879085.1). Classification (NCBI taxonomy): domain Eukaryota; kingdom Viridiplantae; phylum Streptophyta; class Magnoliopsida; order Solanales; family Solanaceae; genus Nicotiana; species Nicotiana attenuata. Next base: position 98,269,921 of record NC_031995.1, on the reverse strand, counting down.
CTTAGTAAACGGGTCCGCCAAGTTGTTCTCCGACGCAATCTTGGTGACTACTACATCCCCCCTTTGCACTATCTCACGAATTAAATGATATTTACGCTCAATGTGCTTTGCTCTTTTATGGCTTCATGGCTCCTTTGATTTGTAACCGCAGCACTATTATCACAATAAAGTGTTATTGGTGCTTGAATCGAGGGAACCACATTCAACTCTCTTAGGAAGTTCCCGAGCCAAACCGCCTCTTTGGCTGCCTCAGAGGCAGCCACATATTCGGCTTTCATGGTGGAATCATCAACACAAGTTTGCTTGATGCTCCTCCAACTTATGGCTCCACCTCCCATAGTAAACACATTTCCTGAGGTAGACTTTCTAGAATCTCTATCTGATTGGAAATCCGAATAAGTGTACTCAATAGGCACAAGTTCATCCGAATGGTAGACTAGTATGTAATCCCTAGTCCTTTTCAGGTACTTGATTATATGCTTAACGCTGTCCAATGCTCTCTCCCGGTATTAGACTGAAATCTGCTAACAACGCCAACGGCAAAGCAGATATTAGGTCTAGTACATAACATAGCATATATCAGACTCCCCACAGCAGATACATGGGGGACCGCCTTCATCGTTTCTATCTCTTCATCAGTTTTAGGAGACTGATCTTTAGATAGAGAAATTCCATGCCTGAAAGGGAGTAATCCTTTCTTGAAATCATGCATGCTAAACCTGGAGAGTATTGTATCAATATAAAGAGCATAGGATAAGCCTAACATCCTTTTCTTGCGATCTCGCAAGAGCTTGATCCCAAGAATATGAGTCGCCTCTTCCAAATATTTCATATCGAAGTGCGTGGACAACCACTTTTTAACTGAATCCAACATGCCCACATTATTTCCTATGAGCAATATGTCATCTACATACAAGATTTAAAACGCCACTTTGTCCCCATCCCATTTTTTGTATACACAAGACTCGTTAAGATACTGGTCAAAACCAAAAGTTTTAATCGCCTTGTCAAAACAAGTGTTCCATGCCCTAGATTCTTGTTTTAGTCCATTAATGGACCTTTTAAGCTTACACAACATGTGCACCTTGCCACTTTCCACGAAACCGTCTGGTGTCATCATATAGATGCACTCATCAAGACTTCCATTAAGGAAAGTTGTCTTGACATCCATTTGCCAAATCTCATAGTCATAATGAGCAGCAATGGATAAGAGAACACTTATAGACTTAAGCATGGCTACCGGCGAGAAGGTCTCCTCATAATCGATCCCTTCTTTCTGAGTAAACCCTTTCGCTACAAGCCTTGCTTTAAAAGTTTGCATTTTTCTGTCTACACCTCTCTTTTTCTTATAGAACCACTTGCATCCAATGGGTTTGACCCCATCACCTGGTTCTACAAGATCTCATACTTGATTAGAGTACATAGACTCCATCTCTGATTTCATAGCAGCAACCCACTTATCGACATCTTTATCATGTAGTGCTTGGTCGTAATTGACAGGTTCGGAAGTAGGCTCCTCAGGTATCCTATCATATGATTCTCCCAAGAGCGTATGATGAACTGGCTGTCTTATTTCTCTCCCACTACGACTATGCACTACATCAGTTGCAACTACACCATTTTGATTTTGTGGTTGAACCACATCATCATTAGGAACCCGAGTCTCCATGCTATCCACAGGGATATCAACGACTTGTTCCTATTGTGCAGTATGCTCAACATAACTCCCACTACTTTGTGGTAGTATGACTTCGGGCACTTGTTCTTGCGGGACATCAAGTCTATTGATATTTCTCTCACTACTAAAATGCAATGGTATGTCAAAATCGACTTCCGGGGTTTGCATTTGGTCGTATGTTTTTCAGATGACTGAGTTTCCATTCCTTTGCTAAGTTCCTATAAAACGAGTTTACTTCTAGAAACATGGTTCATCAAATAGTCCTCTTCAAGAAACTTGGCATTTGTGCTAACAATTACCTTCTTCTCTTTAGGACAATAAAATAAATCACCTTTCATCCCTTTTGGATAACTTACAAACACGCATACATCCGTTCTTGCCTCTAATTTATCCATTTTCCTTTTCAGCACTTGTGCCGGACAACCCCAAACTCGAATATGCCGCAGACTAGGCTTGTGCCCATTCCACAATTCTGTAGGGGTCAAAGGTACTGACTTTGAAGGAACTAAGTTCAGAACATAATTCGTTGTTTCTAAGGCATGTCCCTAAAAAGACGAAGGCAAATCGGAATAACTCATCATTGATCTAACCATTTTCATAAGAGTCGTATTTCTTGTTTCAGCTACACCATTTTGTTGTGGAGTTCCAGGTGCAAATAATTGAGATGTAATTCCACATCTGATAAATAACTAATGAAATCCGTAGAGAGGTACTCCCCACCACGATCAGATCGTAGTGTCTTGATATATTTATTATGTCGCTTTTCAGTCTCAGTCTTAAATTCTTTGAACTCTTCAAAACATTCAGACTTTCGACGCAACAAATAAATATATCCATATTTTGAGTAATCATCTGTGAAAGTCACAAAATACTCAAAACCACCTCTTGCTTGGACATTCATTGGACCACACAAATCAGAATGAATTAACTCTAATTCATCACTTGCTCGATTTCCTTTTGAGGGAAAATTTCGTTTTGTCATTTTTCCTTCTAAACAAGATTCACAAGTTGGTGGTGCCTCCACTTTCAATGAACTTAAAGGTCCATTCTTGACCAACCTTGAAATTCTGTTTAGATTTATATAACCCAAACGCAAGTGCCATAAATATATTTTACTCAATTCAGAAGAACGTTTTCTCTTATTTGGTAAATCAACATAATTCAGTTCTTTACGTTGTAACGGTTTAGGAATAGAGTCAACAACAAAAATACCATTAATCAATGTAGCCGAAGAGAGATAACGTTTATCATGAGTAATAACAGATTTATCAATATCATGAAAATTAATGTCATAACCATCACTCATAGCGGTAGAAACCGAAATTAAATTCCTTCTAATGGAAGGTACATATATTGTGTCTTTTAAAGCTAAAACTCTACCACTACCAAACGAAATACTAATGTTTCCTAATGCTATAGCTGGGCTGCCGAACCATCTGCTTGATAAACATTGATTTCTGCTCTACTTAGCCGCCGCGTTACCTGAAACCCCTACAAATAAGTGCAGACATGATTAGTGGCTCCCGTATCTACACACCATGACATGGTAGAAACAGCCGCTAAAAGAGTTTCAACGACAAGTAGACGTAAATCACATGGTTTATTTTTGAGCTTGGCCAGATAAGTCGAACACTGCTTTTTATGATGCCCAGGCTGCTTGCAGTGATAACACTTTCCCTTAGCCTTTTTTACACCAGCAGTTGCGCCACCAACAGAGGGTTTTTAAGTCTTTTTCTTCTTCTGACTACCTCTAGGCTTAGAAGCAGAACCTCCCTCAAAATTCAATGCCATAGGAGGAGCTTGTTGCTTGATAATAGTCTCTGCCGGCTGCAGCTCATACAACAATTTCGCAAGTGACAAATTCATTTTGTTCATGTTATAATTCAGGCGAAACTGCTGAAAACTGTCAGGCAGAGTCTGCAGGATCATTTCAATATGCGTATCTGTCACGCCCCAAAATCCGAGGAGCGCGACCGGCGCTCAACCGAGTAAACCCGACCGAGCAAGCCTGTTAGGTCTCATTCTACCCAAACTAATTCATGAATAATAAGGAGATGGACTCCATTAATCAAATTCTATAAACATATCATTACCGATTTCGATTTCATTTTCATTAGCAACTTCATTCACCATTTTAAAGGTATTACAAGTTTTATACATCATTACCAAACATCAATATTTCTATTTTAAATTCCAATACCCGACACTACCCACAACCTGTCTACGGAGCCTCCAAATACAACTGAAGAATAATATGGAGATGCCGGAAACAAGGCTCCGGCTATACCTTACACAAATATCAAAATAAGACTCCGGGAAGAAAAGCGGCATGAGCCACGCAGGGCCCCGAGAGAAAAGGGGCTCACCAATTCAGCTGACGGGAAGTGAAGGAGTACTACTGTCGGTGGACTGGAGTACCTGCTATAGATCCACCTACAATCATAACACGAATGTAGCGCTCCCGGCAAAAGGGAGGTCAGTACATTTGAATTGTACTGGTATGTATGAACAAACTTTACCCCAAGTAAAATCAAACAATACAAACTTTACCCCAAGTAGAATCAAACAATACAAACTTTACCCCAAGTAGAATTAAACAATACAAACTTTACCCCAAGTAGAATCAAACAATACAAACTTTACCCCAAGTAGAATCAAATGCACATGAAAGGAACAACCAAAGCCAAACAACTTTCACAATCTCTCATTTTCCCCTTTCAACATTATTTCATCACATCAATGATTTCACAACTTTCTCATATTTTCATTTCAATAGTGATTTCGATCACTTTTTCACCCTTATTACCTCGGCCACCCTTATTACCTCAGCCACCCTTATCACCACAACCCACACCTTATTACTACATGTTGCGGCGCGCAACCCGATCCCACCGAACAATCACATTTCACACAACAACAATAACAAATCACATTTCACACGACAACAACAACAAATCACAAAGAATTTTCATAACCATCAATACCATTTCCATCATATACAACAGCTCGCATATAATTTAAGTCACAACGATAATTGCCCACGACAAGTCACATACGATATTACCACAGTTATTTCAATTGCATCAATCACGATTTCTTTCCCTCATTTGTTACACAGCTTTTACCATATAAACACATTCACATACACATACTTGGTTTGTTGCCATTTATTTACACCATTATATCGGGAGACTTAACCAACAACGTTCAAGGAATATCAATCACAAGAATTCACAAATAGTCCACATTGGTATCACATATCAAATACTCGTACAAAACTAAACAACAACGTTCAAGGCATATCCATCACAAGAATTCACAAATAGTCCATATAGGTATCACATGCCAAATACTCGTACACCAAACAAGGTGACTTTACAAAGGTTAAAGTTAGCCATACATACCTCAATTTCGCCCCTTAATGATACTACAATGATCCAATACACTTAAGCAACTTCAATCTACAATACAACATTCAATGGGGCCAATATTAGTAACAAATTCCATAACTTATGCCATTTAGGCATATTATCAAACACCTTGTAGGTATAAATCTTTTCATCTCATAACCATAGTATTAGTTCATCCATCTATCACCATTAACTAACAATTTATTGCACCATCATTCCTAACCAATTTATAACTTCCAACAACATATGTATGATCACCCATTCATACCCAACCAACAATTTATATCAAATAATCACCCTTTCAATCTCTACAATAATTATGTATTTATATTGGGAACTTATGGCTTCCCACCACTACACCAAGAGTTCCAACACTTAATTCATACTCATATTCCCATAATATATCCATATATGTAAGTCTAAAGGTAAAAGATTACCTCTTGTAGGCCAAATCTTGAAAGACAACTTTTGGGATGTTCTTGAGATTTTGAAGAAATCCTATGAAATCCAATCAAAATCCTGTTTTAACTAGTAATTGAGAGGTGAAATCACCATGAAAGCACACTTAAAAACTCACCTTAGGTGTGTGATTGGATACCTTGGTCGGATTGGGGATGGAGAGGATGCCCTAGGCTTGAGAAATGACTTAAATCCTCTCATTTCCCGTCCTTAGGTGTATTTAGAGGTCTGCTACTAGGCGCCGGCGCTAAGGCCGCGCTAAGGAGGCAGAATACTTCCCAATATGCGCTAAGGCCTCGCTTCAACACCTGCCAAGTAAAATGGTCGTAACTTTCTGTATACACCTCCAAATGACGAACGGTTTGGTGCATTGGAAACTAGATTCAAAGAGATTTAATTTGATAGGTTGTGCATCCCACAACTCCTTATATAAACGTATATATGCTCGTCCAAAGTGAGGTCTTGTGCGTATTCATTTGAAATCTTAGCCTATTATAAAATTTTCCAACTTGGCTTAGACTTAGGCTTCCCTTTGGACCTCACATCACTTATTACATGACTCATAAACTTATTCACCATATCCAATTCATTTGCATCATATTTAAAGAACATAAAATATTACAATTAGTCTACCTCGCACCCCGAAATCCTATATCGCCTAGCAAAATTTTCCGGGGCCTTACATTCTCCCCCGCTTAGGATCATTCGTCCTCGAATGAGAGGTAGAGCCTGACCCAAACACCCAACATAACATATTTCTTTTCTATCCTACCTCAAGTCCCTAAATTTTGACTAACTCCCAAATTTTTCAGAAATTTCCCCAGATTTTCCTTTGTAATTAGGCCTATCTACCTGTCAGAGAGCCCCCGAAACATATTTCCAAGTACCATTAAACAGTTTCTGTTATCCCTACAACTGGTATACAATTCATTACCTCAACAACTTGTACATATTCATACACTTTAAACAACTTACACGTAGTTCATTCTCTTTACACCACAAATTGCACATGGTTCAACCAATGTCATTTACTTGCACACAAATGGGTCACTTTAATGAGCCCCATACAATTCAATCATTTTAACATGCCAAAAATGCTTCAATTAATCATTACCAATCTACACTATCATTAATCATTTACCTACCACATAAGTTTCTCAAAATTTTCATTTACTTCAAGGGTTGCACATTAACCAAATAGCAACAACATTTGTAATTTGGCACACATAGGGAAGTTACAACAATAAGGCAATTTGGAAAAATGGGGTGCCTTTGCACAAATCTGAACACTACCTCAAATTGCTTAAAGACAACCACGATCACTACTAGACTTGTTCAAACAGATGGGGATAATTTTCTTTCATTTCATTTTTCGCTTCCCACGTGGCTTCCTCGACTCGTTGACTTCGCCGTAATACTTTAACTGAAGCGACTTTCTTGTTTCTCAATTTACGGACTTGCCTATCAAGAATAGCAACCGGAATTTCTTCGTACGATAACTCTTCATTAACCTCGATAGTCTCAACTGGCACGATGGTGGATGGATCTCCAACCACTTTCTTTAGCATAGATTTATGAAAATACAAATTTATGAGGAACAACCATGGGGAAACATCATACTCCTAGTGCGACCTAATGGGAAATGCGCTTAAGTACCCTTCATTATCAATTCACATTACATCTACATGGGAAATTTTTTGAGAAAAACCAGTTCACCCTCCTGAATTCTAAATCTCTACTCGAACACCCATGCTAAACCTTGATGACCTTCGATGATTACATTAAGTTGTGCTATCATAAACTGGCCATAAAACTACCTATCGAACATATGCGATCACACGGAGATGATCCCCATTTGACATGTTTGGACCTTCAATACCTAATAAATTTAATGCAATGAGGAACATAGAGTTCGAGATTGTGTTGGAGTTATCCAGGAATTCATTAATGCGCTGAGTAGAGTACTTTCTTAGGTTATATGCTAAGGGACATGAAAGTTACAACTAACAATGCTGACATGGTTAATTACTGTGACGACGACAATTATTACACAAATGAGGCATAGGGGTAAGTAGTACATTGGCAATAGGAATATTCAAGTACATGACCCAGTCGTTTCCTAGAGTGAAGGGAAAATCAGTTCATACTCTGGTACCTTGAATGCGATATGGGATTCAAAATACATGAAGTGGAATCACACTCCTGACATTAGCTGACACAAGGAATCTATGCCATAAGCCCATGAGGATGAAAATGAAGTTAAAACACTTATGAGATTATCATAACTCAAACATCTTAACCCTCCCTGACAATTGACCCTATATGAGAGAACTAAAGGTACGACAACTTGTCTTCCAAATCAATATGCTCATGATATGTGCAAAAATCTCAAGGCACCGAATCTCCCCCTTTCACGAGTAGAACCACATAGCTAAGACATCTACATGTTGGGATGAAATCATGTATTGGTTAGAGGCATTCTAATGGTTAATTATGATCTTCGGGGAGAAAGACGAATGACACTCCTATTCACCCAAGGAGGTGTAATACCATGGGTAGCAAACTCCCCTCATATGAAAATGATATAGTCAATTATTGAAGACGAGTGAGAAGAAGGCCACGTAACCCATCCAATCCGACCCATTTAAGACTTTGGAGAAAGAAAAAAAAAGGGACGCACTTTGGTTTGAAATCGGGGCAATTTTAGCCTGAGCTTAAAGGAAAATTATTAGTTTTGAAACCCATGAGACAAACCCTCGTAGCCCTAGAAAATCGATAACAATGGAGAGAAAGTACTTAAAACCATTGCGAGTTGGTATAAAATCAAGGCCTCAAGGTGCCCACATGGATAAGTTTGAAGGAATGAGACGTCTTAATGAATTTATCGGGGAAAAGTAACCTAGGTTATCTAGTCACATGGACAAGTGGAGCAGGTAGATGATTGTTTAGGAGAACATCTCATAAAGAGTGCGAGCAATATCTTTTTATCCTAACAAAAGGAACATGTCCCCATCCTTAATGTTAAAAGACTTCCCCTTTGATGCCATGAAACATAAACGAATTTTACGATGAGAGTTATCAGATGAAATAGATAGCAGGGTAGCAAAACTAATGAGCACCACTTGGAACCAACGAGCTTACACCAAGTTGAAGACATTAGAAGTCTGTAGGAAAGGAGAGATTTGCCCACTCTCGGGGCGCTTGTAGAGTACATAAAAGAAAAATGAGGCGAATTTAATCGAATCATATAGTTGGATAACTAGTCGAGATGTTGAGATAATATCGCATTGAAGATTACGGGTGAACGACACATGATGCAAGACAAATGAAAGAAAGTGAAAGAGTCTTATGGAAGTAACCTTTACATTGTAACATGTAACCACTAGGAATGGTGGTAGTATAAAGCGATTACAAGAAACTACATTTCTGAAAGAAGATCTCTGTATGAAGTCACGTGATGTATAGCTCTAGAATTCAAAATAATCCAATTATGTTTAGCAACACAACTTCATAATGAAGCACTACGACACACTTTTACACAACCAGCTATTACAAACCACATTGGGAGATGCTATAAGACTTGATTGAGAGAAAGGCTTTGACATATGAATGTGTTACTAGGTGTATTTCTCCTTGGCCAACCCGAAACCAAAAGGAGAGACTTAGACTGATCAGCAGGTTGTTGGACTAGCACAAGTGTAGATAATCCATTATCGGAAAGAGATCATTCAATTTCAGTAATTGCGGCATGCTATCAACCCTTGATGAACTTGAAGTGATATGAGAACCCAATGAGATAGTATAGAATAATCATGGAGGGTTTGCAGATGTTCATAATGAGTTCTTCATGGATTTTGACTTGAGAACTACCCAGATGCTAATGAAATACAGAAGAACATGAGAAACAGGCGTTGTGCTATAATAACCCCCAAAGGTGTGCTTGGTCTTGACGGAGAGCCTAGTAAGGGTCCTTACGAGACAGAAAGTGTTACAATGACTCATAGAAGGATATGTTCTCTCATGGTTATCGAACAAGTGTGGGGAAACTAGCACAATGAATTTACTAACTAAAGAACACAATGAACACATGTTATGGAGATGTAAAGAGAAAGTAAACATTTGTTATGAGCTGAACATGCTTCTGCTATATTAACTCCCAACTACAATATACGACCATGCCACGAGCAACCACAATACTAGAACAAAGTGAGCTACTTACTGCGGGATGTCCCAAGTGGACACGAAAGTTATGGCGACACAAGATCTTCCTATGACATGGATGTGAGGATCTCAATTTTTTTGTGAGACTTTATGCACACGGTGACCATTTCGATTGACATGCACTCATGTGAGGTGTTAAGGTATGCTCTTATGTTACTAGGCAGTGAGAAGCTTTCATGATGATATTCGCAAGAGAGTATATTGACAGTTCAAACCATATAAGCCATATACACAACTGAGTAAAAGAGTGACTCGAGAAGGGTCGCAACGCTGAGATGCTTTGAATGGAACTTGACACCACATAGGTAAACTTTACGATGGTGCATGTATAGGCACAAGCGAGTAGATTTTGTCCATTTAAATGAAAAGATTCTGTAAGGAATTCATCGGATATAGTCCCTTGGTGAGAATTTAGGAAAAGTAAGTGGGAAGTATCAATCCTAGAGTTATAACTCAATTCAAGGGTATAATTATAGAACTTAATTCCACAAGAATGTAAATAAGAGAATTCATAATAGAGTGGATTCACGAATAGTGCGTCTCGTTCAAAGAGTCGATACACGCAATGTTTTGTCATTCTACATCTTGTTAAGACCATGTTTATGAGGACTCTTCAATATGGATGTACATATACAATGAGTAGATATTTCATTTGACTCACTTAATGACGTTAGGTTGATAGGGCAATAGCTTAATCGATACCCCTCGACTCCACATTCCTAACGTACGTAGGTAACATACTGATATACTACACGATCTGATGGTGCAGAGACATCAATAGGGACAAGGACACTCCCCCTCTTAGCGATATGTTTTACCAATCCATCCACAGCTCAATACATTCTCCTAACAAGTCCTTGGGCAATCCACTCGGACTCAATGGTGGGATCAATCCCTCCTTACATGCTTCAAATTCGCGAATTATGGTATCAAGGTTACCAATCTTGAGAATAAGACTTAGAGAGCAAATCAGCTCCCTAACTTGAGCTCTATCGCACGATTGGAGTATCAAAGAAGGGTGAAATTCCTAAATGTCCGAATAGCCTCCAACTTATAGATGTGGTCGACTACACACCGATAAGAAGGACTCTACTAGACACGGCTCCGAGACATCCTAGGACACATTAAAACTTAGGCTCTGATACCAAGTTTGTCACGCCCCAAAATCCGAGGAGCGCGACCGACGCTCAACCGAGTAAACCCGACCGAGCAAGCCTGTTAGGTCTCATTCTACCCAAACTAATTCATGAATAAATAGGAGATGGACTCTATTAAATTCTATAAACACATCATTAACGATTTCTATTTCATTTTCATTAGCAACTTCATTCACCATTTTAAAGGTATTACAAGTTTTATACATCATTGCCAAACATCAATATTTCTATTTTAAATTCCAATACCCGACACTACCCACAACCTGTCTACGGAGCCTCTAAATACAACTGAAGAATAATATGGAAATGCCGGCAACAAGGCTCCGGCTATACCTTACACAAATACCAAAATAAGACTCCGGGAAGAAAAGCGGCATGAGCCACGCAGGGCCCCGAGAGGAAAGGGGCTCACCAATTCAGCTGACGGGAAGTGAAGGAGTACTACTGTCGGTGGACTGGAGTACCTGCTATAGATCCACCTACAATCATAAAACGAATGTAGCGCCCCCGGCAAAAGGGACGTCAGTACATTTGAATTGTACTGGTATGTATGAACAAACTTTACCCCAAGTAAAATCAAACAATACAAACTTTACCCCAAGTAGAATCAAACAATACAAAATTTACCCCAAGTAGAATCAAACAATACAAACTTTACCCCAAGTAGAATAAAACAATACAAACTTTACCCCAAGTAGAATCAATCAATACACAGGTAACAAACAGTAATAGAATCAACAATCAAATGCACATGAAAGGAACAACCAAAGCCAAACAACTTTCACAATCTCTCCTTTTCCCCTTTCAACATTATTTCATCACATCAATGATTTCACAACTTTCTCATATTTTCATTTCAATAGTGATTTCGATCACTTTTCCACCCTTATTACCTCGGCCACCCTTATTACCTCGGCCACCCTTATCACCACAACCCACACCTTATTACTTCATGTTTCGGCGCGCAACCCGATCCCACCGAACAATCACATTTCACACAACAACAACAACAAATCACATTTCACACGAGAACAACAACAAATCACAAAGAATTTTCATAACCATCAATACCATTTCCATCATATACAACAACCCGCATACAATTTAAGTCACAACGATAATTGCCCACGACAAGTCACATACGATATTACCACAGTTGTTTCAATTGCATCAATCACTATTTCTTTCCCTCATTTGTTACACAGCTTTTACCACATAAACACATTCACACACACACACACACTTGGTTTGTTGCCATTTATTTACACCATTATATCGGGAGACTTAACCAACAACGTTCAAGGCATATCAATCACAAGAATTCACAAATAGTCCACATAGGTATCACATATCAAATACTCGTACAAAACTAACCAACAACGTTCAAGGCATATCCATCACAAGAATTCACAAATAGTCCACATAGGTATCACATGCCAAATACTCGTACACCAAACAAGGTGACTTTACAAAGGTTAAAGTTAGCCATACATACCTCAATTTTGCCACTTAATGATACTACAATGATCCAATACACTTAAGCAACTTCAATCTACAATACCACATTCAATGGGGCCAATATTAGTAACAAATTCCATAACTTATGTCATTTAGGCATATTATCAAACACCTTGTAGTATAAATCTTTTCATCTCATAACCATAGTATTAGTTCATCCATCTATCACCATTAACTAACAATTGTAAACACCTAATTTTTGACCACACCCAAATTCTATTCTATTTTACTATAAATATTTCTTTAAGGTGTCTAATATTGATACTTTAAATTTTTATCTCATTTTTTTCATTGTTTTTATTTGAGAAAGATTAAAAAGCTAAAAAAAATTGCATATTCTTAGAGTTTATATTTTGTTCCTATATTTAAATATAAGAAAAATAAATATTTTTGTTTAATTAAGAACTTAATAAGTAGACTAATAGCTTTTAATTTATTTTTAGCCCCATTTTTATTTTGCTTAACTCCCCTATCCCATTACCCACGTACTACCCCACATATCTATCCCACATCCCCACTCCTCACGTCTCTACCTTCCCACTTTCCTCCACTCACAATCCCACATCCCCACTTATAACTCTTTTGCACAAGACTAGATAACTACTTTATTGCTCTTTATAAATATAGGGGAAGGGAACTCATAGAAGGGGGACCATTCACAAAGAAAAGAACGAAAATCACTTTAGAGCTAAGGGGAAAGAAAAAAAAAAGAATTTAGGGGAACAAAAGAAATCAATCTGGTCTCGCTCAAGCTCAGCCGCACAGCTTTTGATTTTGTGCCGCCGAAGCCACCTCACCGGAATTCCAATTTAATCGTTGCTTTCTATTTCTTTCCCGTCGAAATAAATTGATTTCTTTGGAAACAACTGAAATCTTTCTCTGCTAAGTTGTATTGGAGCTGGGGTATTGAAGTAGTTCGAGGTTGCCGGAGAATTTTCTATTCGAAGTTTCATCCGTCATCTCCAGTCGCGGTTCATTCCACACAGATTTGGAAGTTCTGTTTTCTCCTTATGTATTGAAGAAAATTTTTAAAAAGCTATTGAAGGTTCACACTTATTCTTATCCTCGTGTTCAATAATATTTCATCTTTCATGCCTTAAGTCCATTCCTTGTCATGTCTTATTGTTTTGTTTGTTTTTTGTCATTTAAGCTAGTTTACTGAGTGTTTGAGCATGTTTAAATTATTTTATTATTATTATATTATGTTTAATTTTGTTGCTAGATAAAATAACTTTTGTCACCGATAAAAACTTTGGTATATTTCCTCATTTACTATGTTACATCGTTTTGCTACCATGGCCAGGGACTAATCAAACAAACATATGACTTTAGCGTTTCTTAACTTATCTACTTATTTGTTGTGTCACAATGGATTGATGTTTTAAGCATGAACGCTGTAATCGTCGTATTTTAAGGTTTTAGCTTTATCCAATTTAGAGTTTTGTCAACTACAATTAGCTATGGGAACTCATACATTGAACGACTATCACTAAAGTATAGAAAATGTTTTACTATATAATCTCAAATTAGATTTAAAAAAAATAATAACTCTGAAAATTCGCACAATGCTTTAGGCGTGCTTTTAGTCTATCATCGTGATTGTGTACACGTTCGCGTGACATATTTATGATTTTTCTAAAAAATCGAGGTATCGTTCACGCAACTTTGATAAAACTTTCATAATAATAATAAAGCGTGATTAGTTGTGGACACGTACGCGTGACATGATTCTTGACGCGCCAAACAAAAGAGTACACGTACGCGTGACTCGTTTTAAAAATAATTCCTTAATTATGAATAAATCAAGCGATTAAAAGCGGTAAAAAGGTAAATGCACATAGGTATTAAAATGAGTAGTTAAACAATTTAAGCCAAGTATGAATTGCTAAGCGACCGTGCTAGAACCACGGAACTCGGGAATGCCTAACACCTTCTCTCGGGTTAACAGAATTCCTTACCCGGTCTTCTGGTTTCGCGGACTTTAAACAGAGTTAAATTTCCTCGATTTGGGATTTAAAATAAATCGGTGACTTGGGACACCATAAATTATTCCAAGTGGCGACTCTGAAATAAATAAATAATCCCATTTCGGTTAATGTCACTTAAATTGGAAAAACTCCTTTCTTTCCTTATCTCCTCGGGTGTAAAAAACGAGGTGTGACAACAATTTATTCCACCATCATTCCTAACCAATTTATAACATCCAACAACGTATGTATGATCACCCATTCATACCCAACCAACAATTTATATCAAATAATCACCCTTTCAATCTCTACAATAATTATGTATTTATATTGGGAACTTATGGCTTCCCATCACTACACCAAGAGTTCCAACACTTAATTCATACTCATATTCCCATAATATATCCATATATGTAAGTCTAAGGGTAAAAGATTACCTCTTGTTGGCCAAATCTTGAAAGATAACTTTTGTGATGTTCTTGAGATTTTGAAGAAATCCTATGAAATCCAATCAAAACCCTGTTTTAACTAGTGATTGAGAGATGAAATCACCATGAAAACACACTTAAAAACTCACCTTAGGTGTGTGATTGGATACCTTGGTCGGATTGGGGATGGAGAGGATGCCCTAGGCTTGAGAAATGACTTAAATCCTCTCATTTCCCGTCCTTAGGTGTATCTAGAGGTCTGCTACTAGTGCACCGGCGCTATGGCCGCGCTAAGGATGCAAAATACTTCCCAATATGCCTGGCCGCGCTAAGGCCGCGTTAAGGCCGCGCTTCGACACCTGCCCAGTAAAATGGTCGTAACTTTCTGTATACACCTCCAAATGACGAACTGTTTGGTGCGTTGGAAACTAGACTCAAAGAGCTTTAATTTGATAGGTTGTGAATCCCACAACTTCTTATATACACGTATATATGCTCGTCCAAAGTGAGGTCTTGTGCGTATTCATTTGAAATCTTAGCCTATTATGAAATTTCCAACTTGGCTTAGACTTAGGCTTCCTTTTGGACCTCACATCATTTATTACATGACTCATACACTTATTCACCACATCCAATTCATTTGCGTCATATTTAAAGAACATAAAATATTACAATTAGTCTACCTGGTACCCCGAAATCCTATATCGCCTAGCAAAATTTTCCGGGGCCTTACAGTATCTTATCAATGTTAGCTCCAAGGACCTCCAGTTCATTTAGAAGACTCATCATCTTCAGAACATGGTCCCTAACCGATGAACCTTCAACCATTTTGGTATTCAGAAGAGCTTTCATGGCAGTTTGCTTAGCCGCACGATTCTGATCTCCAAACATTTCTTTGAGATTTTCCAGAATGTCATAAGCAGACTCCAGCGACTGATGCTGATGCTGCAGAACATTTGACATAGATGTCAGAATGTAACACCGCGCCATCTCATCAGCCTTGACCGATTTCTGGTAAGCCTTTTATTCATCATCCGTAGCATCATCTCCAGGTTTTTCTAGACACACCTCATCGAGCATAAATTTGTACTCTTCAGCAATTAGGACAATGTCCAAGTTTCGTTTCCAATCAACATAATTCGGACCCTCAAGTTTGTTTTGAGTAAGAATAGTAGTAAGGGGATTGAAAGCAGTCATTGTAAATCTGGGAGATAACTAAAATTAATAGATCAAAATCAGTCATGTATTATTTGACTATTAAAATTCAAAACAAACTACATATATATATAATCTATGCACCTTGAACAACAAATTTCGATGGGAAAAAAGCTATTCTTGCAATATACATATGTAATGACAGATTATTCACTCCATGAATTTAGACATGCCATACTCAGATAGAGAGTAAACTGTTAATTTAAGTCAAGTGAATATCAACATTCAATATATATACTAGTTCCATTGAACCAACATGCATACTCATATGGAGAGTAAATACAAGTAATCAACAACTAGTATAACCTAGTGATTATCTATAATGAGTTTATCCGATATGGAAGAAGACCTACGTCAATGTGTAAAAGTATTATATCACTAGAATTTTAACCCTGGAGTCCATAGGAAACGACCCCTACCACCACTGGATTAAAAACAACTGAAATTTTTTTTGAAAATTTTCTAGAAAATTAATAAAACGTCCAAAACACCATCTAAACGACCCCGAAATCCCAAAAAAATAGCTTGCCTCATGAGCAAAGCTGATGAGTATTACTCACTGGGCCGTTTCGCATGGACCTGCCAAGTTTCAGGTCAATTGGAGTCCGTCAACATGTTGACCTCCGATTTTCTTGTCAATTCGGCCAAATAGTAACTTTTCTGTTTTTCATGGATTAATGTAATTTTCAGATTATTCTAATCAAATATCGTCAACTATAAACAGATATTACATAATTTTCAAAATAATCATAATACTCAGAACAAATATTCATGTTAAAAACAATGCAGTTTTACAGAATTCAAAACAATCTTTGCATGTAATTCAAAACTTGCATATTAACATGATACTAATTTTATTGTTCATCCTAATCATTTAATTAGACGTGAGTAGGCTCTGATACCAATTGTTGGATTATATATCGCAGCGGAAGCAATCACAGTATCATATTCACGTATGAATTAAACTATTAGCACAAACGGAGATTATTCGAGTTACCTCTTGAAGCATGGGCAAAGCAAATCAATATCCGTCTCCAGTTCCAGAGTTGCAAGACCTCAGCAAACTTCCACAGTCTTCTACCGTGTTACCCAAATAATATCCGGAAAGAGAGAACTTCGGGTGGGCGAAATTCAAGGAAGAAAAACGTGTGGTTTTTTCAGTGTAAAAAACGGCCAGCCATATCCCATGTATATATAGCTACCGTTTTTTAGGTTAAAACCCTTTTCCAAAATCTGTTAGGTTTTCTTCTTCCATTAAGGAAAGGTTTCCTTTATTTCCTATTATGGAATTAATTTCGAAAGAAATTAATTTCTTCCATAATAAATTATGAATTATTCCACTAAAAATTCATAATTGCACTCCTTAGTTCAATTTCGAAATTCTTCCATAAAACCTTATTTAACTCCCCATGTTAAGATTCAGATACTAACCAATCAAATTAAATTACTGACAGTTTAATTTATTGACTACTTCCTTTAGACTTTCAGTTAACTTATTTCATGTGTCGGATACAAAATCCACCGGCCGGGTTTACACATGAAAACTTATAAGCTTTCATAAAGGAGTATCATCAATCTCATAAACCGAGACATGGATTCTATCAACTAATTATTAATTCGCCAATGTATATCATTATTGTCCAAGTTACCAGGCTTATTGACCCGCGAAAGAATCTCGCCTTTTAATAAATCAAAACAATAAATGATATACACAACTAATAATAATTATATTAAGATTAAGAGTATAAGTACATTGAATGGACTAGAGAAATTATTTTATTAAGACTAGAGAAATTATTTTATTAAGTCGGTATGAAATACCTATCTCTACTTGATCCGTTCAATACATACAAAATGTACTAGCACAAGAAGTTGGTATTAAACCATTCTCATAATCAAGATATATAAATTATATTTAATCTTGTGCTACAACCATTCAGATGGTTTGTCCAGTTCCATCATTAGATTGTGAACATAAACTTTATGACTTATAAGAACCGATGATTTAATTTTCCGTATATAAGCTAAACTCTATACACTAAATCATCTACTATATAAGCAACGGACATACAAACAAATACATAATCTATTTAAAATAAAACTTTATTGAATTGAATAAATAAATAAATAATTGTTCCATAAAGAATACTATAACAATAAGCATGGTTTATAGTATATCCTAACAATCTCATCACTTTTATTTAATGTGGTAAATGAGTTTCAGAAAAACACATTAGTATATTGAAAGATCTAACTAATGTCTATGCTCACTACTAATTGTTATTGAAAGATCGAACAAAAAAGAAAAGAAAAATCTTTTTACAACAAATGTAAATGATTAATATATGTACCTCAGCAATTTCAATGTGCAGGTTTGATTAAGGAGAGAAAAACCCCGAGGTAGAGGATGATCTGTCAATTCATGCTTTCTATACGTGTTCATTAGCAGCATTTTGTAGCTAACACTGAAATAGATGAGTGTAAAAAAAATGAAAGACAGTCCTGTACATAAAATATCTTGTATTCACACATGAATTAAGTAACAAAAACAGATGAAGAAGGTCCTTCGTGAAATTTGAACCTTCCACATTTGGGTGCAAAGAAAATTTACAATAAAAAATTGCAACTTTAATAGATTAACAAGGATCTAATTTTGGTATATGTTGAACTTTAGACAATATTTTACCTTTGCAATTCATAAATAATCTCCTATGTTATATTCATTAGGATTTTGAAGGCCACCCCGATGCAAGGTATCTTGTGTCACGCAGGATTCGAGGAAAGGCCGCGCCCCAAAGGATGTGATGTAAACAGCCTATTCTAATGCAAGCATTAGAAGCTGCTTTCATGGTTCAAATTTATAATATTTAGATCACACAGATACAACTTTATCGTTGCTCCAAAATTCCCCTTCTTTCACTAGGATTTTGAATCTTGGATATATGCTAGCAATAAGAACAGGGACATTTTGTTTCGGCTAGAATAGAAGTTATGGGTTTATCTTAATCCATAGTTTCAGATCCTGTATATCTATTAGAAAACTTTTTATATATATATATAAATAATAGATTTTGAACCTATTTACTCAGATGAATGTGAACCCATAAAACTAAAATCTTGAATTCGGCTTTATTAATATAATAAAATACAGCCCTAATACTCCAGTGATGAAGAATTAAGAAGCTCACACGAAAGCTTCCAACAAATCTTTTGTACGTATTCTTTTAAGTTACTAGTTGCAAGTTGCAAGTTGCAAAACCAAAAAGATTATGAAGTTAATGTCTGAAGCTACTGCACGTGTGACTTGTACCAGTCTTAGTCACAAACTCTGAGAATAGTATGTACTATTTTTTATTTGATTGGTATAGCTGGGGACACAAATCTCAAAGAAACAAAGACCCCTTCTTTAAATGCTGACCTTTAAAAGACCTAACACATTTGAATACTTCCCCTCTCCTACCCCCCTTCCTCCTACTGTCGGTGACACTCTCCTTCATCTTCACCCTCTTTTGGAATTATTCATATGGTAAATCTAATCTGCGTACATTTATTTATTTTTATGTTTTTCTTAATATAGTAGTATTTGAATCGAACGGATCCTTGGAGCAACCGTAAAGTTATTTCGGTGTGATCTATTGGTTATGCGTTTGAGTTGTTGAAGCAGCCATTAATACTTGCATTAGGTTAGGTTGTCTATGTCCAACGGGCTGCCCTTAGTAGTGTTTGAACGAACATGCGAATCCCTCGACAATATTACTATTGGTACGGGATAATTATAATCGTCTTAGACAAATGAGAAAAAACCATTAAATGTTCTTTGTCCACTATTAGTATTTGAAATCTGGTCTCACATAATTTTCACTACTTTGATGATCGCTAGCGAAAAACACTTTTTCAAAAGATTATAAATTGGATAAATCATGCGAGAAAAGGAAAACATATTAGAGTTGTATTATGATTATATGAATATATCGATGAGTATTTACCGTTTATCATAAGTTCAATTCGTCATTGATCCTATATATGGATTGACAACTCACTAGGTCAATAACCTTCCTTGTTCAGTCACAGTAAAAGGTAGTATACATTAGGGTGTAGACTAACAGTTGACTAGTAGCATTGTGAGATTCAAGAACAGCTTGCAGTGATAGTTCTAGACGGCAAAATAAAAGGGAGCATATAATATAAAAAAATATGCATATGACAATATAATATGTGATCTAACAATAATTTAAAGCAGAAAACTAGCTGGTGTGTCTGGACTTTGCCTTTACAATAAGGAGGCAAATATCTTGTAATTTGATATTCTCCTTCCTTTCCTACCCACCTTCTAATTAAGTGCCCCCAAAAGTTTCACTTTTATAAAATTCTCTTTACTATATAACACAGCCAAATTCTCTTACTCAGCACCAAACTCTCTAATTTCCCTCCCTTATATAAATAAACTCATTTCCCTTCCCAAAATCATTCATTCATTTCCCAAGAAAAAAGAATAGAATACCAAACTTCCCCTTTCAAATTTCTTTCTAGCTCTGTGTTTTCCTCTGAATAAACTCATAATCAAGAAATGGCCTTGGCTGTAACAAACTCAAATATATCTCCAAGAAAACTAAGGGATGATCTTTATTTTTACTCATATCAACAAGACTCAAATATTCCATTAGTGATCTCAGTTCTTGCTTCTTTAATTGAGAGAAATTTGGCAAGGAATCAAAGAATAGCAAAAAACTGTACATGGGCATTATCCAAGAATGTAAGAACAAGAGTATTTGATTGCCATGAAACACCAGATATGACAATACAATCATATTTGGAGAGAATATTTAGATATACAAGAGCTGGACCTTCAGTTTATGTGGTTGCTTATGTATATATTGATAGATTTTGTCAACTCTATCCTGAGTTCAGAATTAGTCCAAGAAATGTACATAGGCTACTTATTACCACTATTATGGTTGCTTCCAAATATGTTGAAGACATGTAAGTTTCTTTTCTTTAATTTTTCTTCCTTTTTCTTTGTCATCCTATACTTCACTTCACTTTTTGGTTTTTGCTTCAATTTGAAGACTTTTATTATAAATGACCATGAAAGAATAGACTAGTCAAGGCTGCAAACTGAAGTAAATAACTTTTGTTGCTGACTTTTGCTTTCTTTCCTCAAAAATATTTGACAAAGATCATCAAATTCTATGGAGTACTTTTTACTTTATTTTTCCTTTTCTTCATAATTGTTGCTTGCTTTTGAAAACCATAGAATTAATACAATTTTATTTCTTTCTTTCTCAAACTCCCCTGCTTAACAAATTGACAAAACAAAGTCTTAAAGAGAAACACTTTAGCTGATATAGTCAAACTTCTTTATAACAGCCTCGTTTGTTTTCTGCTATTTGTGACTGCTATAGTAAAGTGCTCTTATAGTAAGCATATATTATAACATAACATAAAAATTAGTTTTAAGAAATATTGGATGCTCTTATAGAGAGGTCTGATTGTATATATTTTGAATTATTTTCTGCAGGAATTATAGGAATTCATATTTTGCCAGAGTTGGAGGATTGACAACAAATGAAATGAACAAATTGGAGATGGAGTTTATATTCATGATGGGGTTCAAGTTTCATGTGAATGTAAGTGTTTTTGAGAGTTATTGCTGCCATTTGGAAAGGGAAGTGAGCATAGGAGGAGGCTATGAAATTGAGAGGACTATAAGGTGTGCTGAGGAAATCAAATCAAAACAAAGAGAAGAAAGAAGATGTAGCCAAATTACTAGAGTTTTGCTCTAATTCAATTTCATAATGGGAGTTTTTCTATAACAAATTGTAAATGCTATGTAAAGGAGTTTTCAATGTTTTTGCTGTGTAACAAAGCATAGTAGAAGTTCTCAAATGTAACAAGTTTTGCTTAGGCTTTCTGCAGTGAAAATATTTGATTTTGAAATCACTTTAAATCTCTGCTTGGTTTAAAGCAATACACGTTAATCATTCTTGGTCAGTAAGTCAAAGAGATAACTTCATAACTTTTACTGAAACGAAGACCGAGGTCAGGTGGTTTTTTTTTAACCCACTAATTTTTATGCGAAATATAAATTTATGCATAAAAATTCTTAAACTCAACTCCGACAAAGTTAAAAGTATATATATATATATATACAAAGTGTAGATGTCATTGAGCGGAGAGTAGAAATGCATCACGTAGCCATTATAAACGGCTGCTATTTAGGAATTAGCTAGCGTGTCGCTAATATCTAAATAACATCTCTGAAAAAGGCTATCTGTGCACTTGCCCCTCATTGAGACTAAAAGAAAAAAGTTCAACAACTTTGTTCGGGATTGGATGGAATTGCCTAAAATAGCCAGAAAATTATAGATAGAATAGAAGACAAGAACAATGACACCACATTATGAGGTGTTTGGCCAAGCTTTTGGAAGGAAAAAAGTAGCTTTTGAGGAGAAGCAGAAGAAGTTTTGGAGAAGCAGAAAAAAGTACTTCTCTCCAAAAGCACTTTTTTGAGAAGCACTTTTGAGAAAAATACACTTAGAAGCAGTTTTTTAAAGCTTGGCCAAACACTAATTGCTGCTCAGAAGTGCATTTCAAACTAATTAGCCAAACGCAAATTGCTTCTCACCAAAAGTACTTTTGAGAAAAACACTTTTGAAAAAAAACACTTCTCAAAATAAGCTGATTTTTGTAACTCGGCCAAACGAACTATAACACAAGAAAATAAGGAATCCCGCAAGCCGTCTCTACCATATCTGTCAAATTTACAAACAGTGGTGCACAGATCGGCTTGTGTGCACCTCAATATCTATTACTTTCAACCAATACAGCTGTACAAGTATCGAATAATATTGTCCACCAAACCTTAAAGTATTGAATAAAAGAAAAGAATTCACCTGGTGATTTTGCCTCGGCTAGAATTCATGCTACAACTCTAAACGGGTAACATAGGTAAGTTCTTCCTTAGAAATACGGAATCACCTAACTATAGATGGGATAAATTGCTTAAGTTAAAATGTTGCATGCTCTGTTATGGGACTTAATTCGTCAATATTGGTTGATCCTTAAAGATGACGTACATAAGAGACTATAATAACCAAACAAGAAATCAATATACGACATCTCCTGATGGGGAAGCAGTGAAGGAAGTTTGAAGTGCCTAAAAGACTGTTGTTTCTTTAATTTAGTATGTACAAAATTATGTAAGAGAGTAGTAATTATCTAGATTTTCACGAAATACCAGAGAAAAGAATAAATTTCTTAACTTTTTATTGGCAACAAATATGTAAATTAAGTGAAATGAACAAGATGTTGAAGTCGAAAACAGTGAGTCAAGAAGGATTTAGTTCTAGACAGCTAAAGTTTACAAAAAAAGCTTAGGGTAAAGTCCGTCACCTAATTAGTACTAATAATAGCTCATGATTGCAATTCCTTTGCCTTTTTATTTGCGATAAATTTTCTTTAGTCAAATCCTATAATGGTGTGTACGAACAAATATAATTTAAGGAATTGAGAAACATTTAAGAACATAATAAACTACTAAAAGACCCAAAGTAGAGCAGCATCTAATTATGGGAGATCTGATTCACATCATAATGTCATGCCAACAGAAAACAAATTTTGAGAGTCAATGGAGGAGAAGAGGTAGAATTAGGACAATGCAATTATTGCTTCATATATTTATTTTAAGTAAAGAAAAGCTATGGTTTTAGTAAAGGTTCAGCTAATCAAGAACAATATATTTCAGAAATTGATTTGTTTAATATCCTAACCAAGATACAATGTTTCTTGCTTCTTTCAAGGTTTTCTCTTTCTTGTATGATTAGCCGTAGCCTTAGACTCAACAGTGATGTTTTTTTAGTAGTATTGTCGTTTTACTTCGTGCTTTAGAGAGTATAATAGGCTCGTATTCATAATATTATGTAAAGGCAAAATAGGGAAGAAAAATGGGTGATAGTCATTCTGCTCCTTCCACTTTGTGTAAAAAATCAAACTCGTGCTATATGCTATAGAGAATTAAAGATTCTCCCACTCCCATATCAAAGTCACTGTTTTAAAGAGTGAGGGCGTGATGTGAGGCGTTTTACTTAATATGGGGCGAGGCGAAAGCCTCGAGACACAGGGCGTAAGCTCCAAGGTTCTTTAATTTTTTAATTTATGAATTAATAATATAGCATTATAACATAATTAAAATATAAACGATACATTATAAGTTCAAGAAAACTAAATAGAATTAAAGAAATTCATATAAAATAAAATATTTAGCATGTTTTAGAAGTATAAATAATATAATATCGTTAAAGTTACTATGAAATATAAATTAACTACAACCACTTTACTTTCAAACAATTAAAATTATAATTTTTTGAAAAATATTATCAAACTGCATATTTTACCTCTTTAAAAGTAAATACTCAATAAATTTTATCAACGCGGTCATTTAAAATATTACTCCTTCATGAGTAAAGATAAAATAATTTTTAAATAGTAAAATAAGAAATATATGATAATATTGAGAGACATAGAACTAAGACGTGAAGATCTATCAAATAAAGATATAAATTTTGGTTATCTATTTTTAGAAGAAATATTCAAATGATATTCACCTTCAGGATGTTCTCAATTAGTAAATGTGCAATACTATAGTTCGTCATTTGAGTTATTTACAATTTATATTTCTATAGATAAAATTAACTTTAATCATTCATTTGTTAAAGAAATTTGAGAGTCAACAGTGCAAATTAGTGAATTCAACCCATGATTTGCATAGGAACTGTTGGGCGAGTCCCGAGCGTTGAGCGTTAGGTGTGTTTAGGGCGCACAGTCGAGCGTTTGGGGGCGTAAGCCTCACACAACTAAGCCCCACACATGAGTCTCAGGGCGTTTTGATAGTGCCCTATCCCGGGACGAATACCAAAAAAGCCTTTTAAAATACTGATCAAAGTATGATGATTGACTTTGTATATTTAGTATGATGGAAGGCTTTTTTTTTTGGATTTTTATTTTGAAAGATTCTTTTTTAACAAAAGAGATGAAATAACTTTCCTCACCTATTTTGGGGTGATTGACACAAAACGAACTTTTTGGATTGGTCTTAGCGGAATGTTTCTAAAATTAGTGGTATTTAAAAAATGACTTCGGACTCGCACACACACAGTTCTTCAGGGGTTCTGCTACCGAATTAAATTGTTCATCGTAGTTTACCGGATTAGCATACTTTTTCGGATTATTTTGACAAAATGTGTTTGCAACTTCAATTTCGATCAAATCACCCCAAATATGTTCCAAATTATCTCAAATTTGAAACAAAGCTTTCAAATACAATTACAAATAATCCTCAATCACCAATTTAGTCGAATACCACCAAATAAAAAAGACCCACTTTATCTTCTTTAATACTTTCTAATGTTCAGCAATGGAGTTTTGTTTACCTTAAATCATCAAAATCTGTGATTGAACGAAAAATAAGAACTATGATGTTCAGTAAAAAATTAAACGTTTTGCTAAGACTGTAAAAAAAAAAAAATAAAAATAAAAAAAAATATATATATATATATATATAGGAACATTTCGCCAAGACCATCCATTTGGGTCACACCGTTCTTATTTTTTTTCTTCTAATAGCCCATTTAAAGTAGTTGTCAAAGGATTAGAATGTGTTTTATGGTGACGAAAAATAAGTATGTGAAGAAGCTTTCTTCTTTACATTTGGTGTCTACGAAAAAATCACCATGTTAATATCCTCTCATTTGTCACAGTCATTCAAAAAAGCTATGAATAGACAAGACCTTTGTTTGCATCAAGAAGATCCTTGTAGGATTTCTTTTTTATGTATATTTTCCCTTATTTTAACTTTAAGTTTTGCATGGATGATATCAGTTATCTATTCGGTTGTTGAAAGACTACATCTCTTGACAAAGACCTATCCTGTTCCACTTACATTCACTTTAACTACTGGTATAACAAAATCACGGACAAGTAGGATGGAAGTTTGGAAGAAACGGTAAAATCATTTCCACCAAATTGGAGTCATTTAATTGGATTCAATTTATATGATATAAACTAAGGGTCACCAAATTATATGGAGAAACAGGCTATCCATTAGTTCCCACAGAACATATATACACAGCACTAAGTAAATAACACAATGGAGTTTTACGTGAAAAACTCCCAGCTTACGGGATAAAAACCACGACCTACACTCGTAGGATTTCAACTTCACTACTAAGCAAACTTCAGATTACAAACTATTGTAACCTAGGAATTAGACTTTTAATCCCTCACTAACTTGTAATAACTCTATTACAAGCCCCTTTATAATAACTATATTACAAAGCTTACAACTCGACTATCTCTAGCCAAGACACAAACACAAGGTTTATGGTTTTACAAACGGTTTCCTACATGATGCTTCTTAATT
Organism: Nicotiana attenuata; assembly: GCF_001879085.1. Taxonomy (NCBI): domain Eukaryota; kingdom Viridiplantae; phylum Streptophyta; class Magnoliopsida; order Solanales; family Solanaceae; genus Nicotiana; species Nicotiana attenuata. The sequence continues at coordinate 98,243,451 of NC_031995.1, read as the reverse complement.
AATTAGCTAAATAGGAATTACAAGTAAATCACTTTAACAAAGGTGAAACACAACTAAGGACATGTAATGGCTCAATGCAGGAAACTCCACTAAATTGGAGTTATTTAATTGGATTCAATTTATATGATAGAAACTAAGGGCCAAACTATATAGAGAAACAGGTTATCTATTAGTTCCCACAGAACATACATACACAACAGTAAGTAAATAACACAATGAAGTTTTACGTGGAAAACCCCCAGCTTACGAGATAAAAATCACGACCTACACTCGTAGGATTTCAACTTCACTACTAAGCAAACTTCATATTACAAACTTTTGTAACCTAGAAATTAAACTCTTAGTCCCTCACTAACTTGTAATAACTCTATTACAAGCCCCTTTGTAATAACTATATTACAAAGCTTACAACTCGACTATCTCTAGCCAAGACACAAACACAAGGTTTATGGTTCTACAAACGGTTTCCTACACAATGTTTCTTAACTAAGCTAAGTAGGAATTACAAGTAAATTACTTTAACAAAGGTGAAACACAACTAAGGACATGTAATGACTCAGTGTAGGAAATTGGTCATTCGTTATGTTGTTCTTTGTTCTTGAAGCCTTCAGAGGCACTTGCAAGATTGCAACACACTTGAGAGAAAGCTTAATCAATTCTGGAATGTGCAAGTGACTTGTTTTTGCTTTGCTTCATGTTAATATTACCCAAGTGATGTCACTTGGATGATACAAGCATATTTGGTACAAAGGCATTCCCCATAAAGTGACTGCTGCACTGTTTGCCTTGTTGCGTGCATGCAGAGGAACAGTTGCAACAACTTTACAGCTGTGGAGAGTTGACTTAGTACAGTCAGCAAGGGAACTGATGTCCATATGTTCCCTCTGTCGTTTCTTTGACTCTGAATTGTTGAAATGTCACGACCCAAACCGATAGGTCGCAACAGGCATCCGGTACCTTACTCAACCGAGTACCTACATAACGTATCTTTCGTATCATACTATCATAGGGAAATGAGCCAGAGAGGCTGTCGTGAGATAAGTACAATAAAACATGGAGAAATACTCGACATTGGACGATCCAACATGTAACCTAAACTTATACATATGACGTACGGGCCTATAAGGCCAAAATAACCACTCGTATACTGAACATAGGCTGACAAGGCCGTACAATCTTTTACGTACATGACATCTGTCTACAAGCCTCTAAGAATACATAATTTTCATAAAGGTCGGGACAGAGTCCCGCCATACCAAACAATACACGTCTAAATCATACTAACCAAACAAGCAACTCCGAAGCAAATGGAGTGCACCAACATTTTCCGCTGAGCTGATTGCCTACTTGGAGGGCTCTCGACCTGTCTATGTGGACCTGCGGGCATGAAACGCAGCGTCCCCAGGCAAAAGGGACGTCAGTACGAATAATATACCGAGTATGTAAGGCACATAAATAAGTACATAACAGATATGGAAGAAATATAGAGTAAATGACTCAACCTGTAAGTATGGATAACTCTGTAAATCATGAAATACTTATAGTGTCATGCATATGCATATGAATGTCATGTCGTGCATAGGTACATGTGTTCATAACATCATCAAGCCTCTGAGGGCATCCCATCATATCATCTCGGCCACTGTGGGCAAATCATCAACGTATACCAGCTGATCAGGTGGTGGTGCATATGTAATGCCGTAACCTTTTCCCATATACCATATACATATAATATACATATATACCGTATATAACGCCATCTGGTCATGGGTCAATGTACATGAATGCAATGCATGAAAAGTACGTCAATAAAATCTCTTAGAGTGTCGTAAGACCATTATGCCTTTGAATAATATCATGAAGTAAACTTTTTCAACTTACGTATTTTTCTGATACCCATGAACAGATGATAAAATAAGATGACACATGGGGAATCAAAAACATAAGCATCTCTATTATTTCTATGAATAGAGTCATGTATGGAAATTGTGCATTTGCACGTTTCATTTGTGTCGTATGGATCATGCCAAAAGAAAGAAGGGATAGCCTTAACAATACCTGGTGTAGGGAATAATCCGTATGATATTCTTGGAAAAGGTTGCACCGTACTCCTTTAAAATCGCAAAATCTCACGTTGCTACGGTGGTAAGAAAATTATTCTTGGAAAGGCAAGCTTGTTTCTTACCCTCTTTACTCGGCCGTGTCATTTCTCCTTAATACTCTTTCTGTATTTGTAGCTTTAAAGCTTAAAACCCTTAAATATGAATTCTTATCACTGTCAAATGGATCTTCAAAAATGGAAGTTGATGGATGCCAAAAGGAGGGGTAATTGGGTATCAGATTCTTGATGTCTTCAATTGGAACGTTAAATTGTATTTCCAAAAAAAACCAACCAAGGCACTTATGTTCCATTTCTTTTAATAAAGGAGAACGTGTAATCAAGTTGTATTTTGACTCATCATAGACATTTTGCCACTTTAGCTTGGCTTAATGCCATGTGGCAACCCCAAAAGAATATCCTTATCCACATAATCTTTTTTAATACCACAATTATCCCTATCGTTAATCAATTATCCCAGTAATTAGGAATTATCTCAAATTACTTAAAATACTACTTACTTTTCATACACTCTATACACCTTACTATCATGGTCATGTGTGTACCTTGTGTGGCAATAGTCCATAAATACCGAGTATTTTAACTCGGGCCGTATTTTATCTCAACATGTCAGACTTGGACGAAAATTTATTTTCCTTGACTTGCTTCCCCTCTCACCTTCACGAATTTACTCATCACTTGTTTGAAATAGCATAATACTTATAATCTCACAATAATCTCATTCCCGAACTTATGTCGATTAACTTACGACGAAATTTTATCGTACGAAAATGCGGGATGTAACATCTCATTTCCGAGCTTCCATTAATTTATTTATGGCGCACGTTCACGTACGAAAATATGGGGTGTAACATGAAACATGACCTCAACTTGAGACTTGTTGTTCTTGAGCATTTAAGGATGTGGAACAGGTTCCCCATCCGGTTCTTAAAATTTATTAGATCATCAAAACATAGCTGGTCGCATAACCTATTGTTATATAAAGGCGTAATGGCTTCCTGACCACTTAAACTTGTAGGGCTTTTGAAAGCCGATACACAAACTTTGGACTTTCCCATTTAAACACTCAAACTCGTGAAACCCTTTGTTACGACCTCTGCAAGTTGAACTCAAAAATGGAAGCAATTGAGCTTCGCCTAAAGAGCAGGGAAAGAGAACTGCTCTTTAACAGTTAGCTCGAACACTCAACTGAGTGATGAAACTGATCTGGACAAGATAGAGAAGAAGAGAGAGAATTGTTTTATTTCAATTTTCTGAATGAATCCTTACAAAGGGAATTTTCAGCCTATATAAGCGAAGGGGGAAAGTTAGTTATAACTAACTTTTGGATCCCCACAGTTGAACATTTCCGCGCGTGCAAGTCACGTGACTAACAACTAACTAACAATCAAATTGTAACTAACTAATACTAACAACTGATGATTAACGACTACCTTATTACAATGAATTGAGCTAAAATTGGAAAGAATTTCTATTAGGCTCGTAACAATACTCCCCCCTTCAATGAATCCTTGTCCTCGAGGATTGAATTGAGGGAAACGATGCTTAAGATCGTAATACTCCTCCCAGGTGCTATCCTCTGGGGCTGCATTGAACCATTTCACTAAGACCTGTGAGACAGCTTTCCCATTCTTCTGAATCATCCTTCGGTCCAGTATGGTTTCAGGTTCCAACTGTACATGACCCTCCTCGGATAGGACCACAGGTAGGGTAATTGAGGTTGGGTGGTGTCCTACCTTCTTCTTCAATTGGGAGATGTGGAAGGTAGGGTGGATTTTGGAGCCAGCAGGGAGGTCCAAGGTGTAGGCTACAGGCCCTACTCTAGCAATGATTTGGAAAGGACCAAAATATTTGGAGGAGAGATTTTGGAAGCCATGTTGTTTCAGATATAGCTGCCTGTAAGGTTGGAGTTTCACATAGATCCAATCTCCCACGCTATATGACCTGTCAGTTCTGTGTTTGTCAGCTTGAATCTTCATCCTATTCTGAGTCTTCTCCAATTGAGACTTCAACATTCGTAGAGTAGCTTCTCTAGCCTGAAGACTTCTGTCAATTACATCCAGTTGAGAGTCAAAACTCATGTAGGGAAGCAATGGAGGGGGCTTTTGGCCATAGACTGCCTCATATGGGGGGTCATGTTTATGCTGGAGTGATATGTTGTATTGTACCACCATTCCGCCAACGGCAACCACTAGGGCCAAGATTTTGGTTTTTCAAAGGTCATGCATCTAAGGTAACATTCTAAGCACCTGTTCACCACCTCAGTTTGACCATCCGTTTGAGGATGATAGGCAGTGGAAGTTAGTAGGGATACCTTCTGCAATCGAAATAACTCCTTCCAAAATTTACTTGTAAATACAACATCTCGGTCAGATACTATGGACTTAGGCATTCCATGTAATTTGAACACCTGATCCATGAATAACTGGGCTACATCTAGGGCAGTATAAGGGTGCTTGAGAGGCATGAAGTGAGCAGCCTTGCTCAATCTATCAACCACCACCAAGATCACCTTGGAAGGCCTTCAATAAAATCCATTGATATGTCTTGCCATACCCTGTCAGGTATAGGAAGGGGCTGAAGAAGGCCAGGATATGCAGCATTGTCACTTTTGCATTTTTGACACATCACAGGCTTTAATATAGGCATAAACATCCTGCTTCATCTTCTTCCAGTAAAAATCTTGTTTGAGTCTTTGCAGAGTTGCTGTGATACCAGAATGGCCTCCAATGGAACTGTCATGATAAAAGGAAATGAGTTGGTGTCTGACTGCAGCATCTGCTCCCACCATCAACTTGTTTTTCCTGCTTAGAACTCCATTATGAAACCTGTAATAAGGTTTGCTAGCCTGTCCTCCTTGAATGGACTGAATGATATGCTGCAATTTAGGATCTTGCCTCCATGATGCTTTGACTTTGTCCATGAGGTCTGAAGTTACACCTGAGATGCTATAGAATTGAATTGATTCTTCTTTCCTGGATAAAGCATCATCCACAATATTCTCCTTGCCCTTTTTATAAGCTATGGTATAATCATAGCCAAGTAACTTGACTAACCACTTCTGTTGGCTAGGAGTGGTAATTCTTTGCTCCAACAAGTATTTGAGACTGTGATGGTCTGTTTTGATAATGAAATGTCTTCCAAGCAGGTATGGTCTCCACTTTGCACAGCAGAAACTAGTGCCAAAAGTTCCCTTTCATATACAGATAGTGCTTTGTTCTTGTCTGATAGGCCTTTACTAAAAAAAGCAATTGGTCTGCTGCCTTGTGTCAACACAGTTCCAATTCCTCCCCCCGAAGCATCAGTTTCCACAGTGAATTCTTTTGAGAAATCTGGCAGAGCTAACACAGGAGCTGAAGTAATAGCTATCTTCAAATCCTGAAATGCAGTGGTTGCTGCCGGATTCCACTGAAAATTTCCCTTTTTGAGTAGATCAGTGAGAGGTCTAGCAATGATTCCATACCCTTTTATGAATCTTCTATAGTAGCCAGTCAACCCAAGGAATCCTCTAAGCCCCTTGATAGACTTAGGTAATGGCCAATCCAACACTCCCTGAACCTTGTGCTGATCCATGGCCACACCATGTTCAGAAATGATATGACCTAGATAGTCAATTTGTGTGACCCCAAAAGCACATTTACTTTGCTTAACATACAATGTATGGGTTCTAAGCACCTTGAATGTTTCCTCCAAATGTAGTAAATGGTCCTCCCAGTTCTGACTATATATCAAGATATCATCAAAAAAGACTAGGATGAATTTTCTGAGAAAATCATGGAAGATTTGGTTCATTAGGCTCTGGAAAGTAGAAGGGGCATTTGTTAATCCAAAGGGCATCACCAAAAATTCATAGTGATCATGATGAGTTCTAAAGGAAGTTTTGGGAATATCTGGTTCAAACATTCTGATTTGATGGTACCCTGACCTCAAATCCAGCTTAGAAAAGTACTTGGCACCATGTAGTTCATCCAGTAATTCTTCAATCACAGGGATAGGAAACTTATCCTTGACTGTACAACTATTTAATTCTTTGTAATCCACACATAAACGCCATGACCCATCCTTCTTTTTCACCATCACAATAGGAGAAGAGTAGGGGCTAATACTGGGCCTGATGATCCCAGAAACTAGCATTTCATTTACCATCTTTATAATTTCATTCTTCTAAATATTAGGGTACCTGTAGGGTTTGATGTTAATAGGAGAAACTCCTTCCTTCAAAGTGATCCTATGGTCATGTGATCTAGAGGGAGGAAGTTGAGTTGGTTCCTCAAATAGATCACTATACTTCTGCAGCATGACCTGCAGCTCCCCTTCCTTGCTTGGTTCTTTTGGTGATCCTTCTACTGCAAAGAGACTGATTTCCACTTCTTGCTGTTGATTCTCCAAGAGTAATCCCACAGATATCATACACAACTCTGCAGGTTTAGCTAGCAGTTTGTCCATGCTAGCCTGTGGTATCATCTGGTCACAGGGGTTGGATCCCTCTCAATGATACTTTATGCCCCATGATGCTGAATTCCATTCGTAGCTTCCTGAAATTCCACATAATGTCACCTAGTGTGATCAGCCACTGTATTCCCAAAACCATACTACAACCCCCTATGGGTAGCACCAGCATATCAGAATCAAATGAAACACCTTGCATTTTCCAGACTAACTTCTTACAAATGTAATTGCTTTGTACCCTTTTCCCATCAGCAACAGATACATCAAAGGGAGAAATAGAGGTCAAGACACACCCCAATTTCTTGGCAGTATTAAGATCCAAAAAACTATGGGTGCTACCAGTATCAATCAGAACCTGTACAGCCTTCCTTTTAACAGATACAGTTACCCTCATAGTCCTGAAGTCATGTAATCCATTCATGGCATGGACTGATACATGAGGCAAAATGGACCCCTCAGCATCAGTTTCTAGTCCTTGGCCTATCATGGTTAGTAGTTCTGCTGGGTCTAGCATTACTTCTTCTTCTAACTCCACCTCTTCTATTCCTTCCTCAACCTCCATAGAGAACAACTGACTCTTATTCTTGCATACATGCCCAAAACTATACTTTTCATCGCAATTATAACACAATCCTTTACTCCCTCTTTCCTCCATTTCAGCAGGAGTCAGTCTCCTTGCATTTCTGTAGGTAGGTTTTAGGGATGGGGTGGGAATATTAGGTGTTTTATTGGAAGGTTGGCTGAATTTGGGAGGGGCGTAAGGTTGAGAGAACTGAGAGTTGTAAGGAGGTTTCTAGCTATTTTTGATTGAGTGGGATAAGGGTGTCATGAAAACTTGTTTTTGAACTACCAAGGTTTGTTCTTGAATTTTAGCTAGACTGATTGCCTTAGCTAGGGTTCTAGGTGCTAACATCTTAACTGTCAGCCCAATTTCTGGTTTCAATCCCCTAATAAAGCAACTAACAACATATTCCTCTGATAATTCTACTTTAGTGAGAAGTTCATCAAACAAATCAACATAGTCTTGCACAAGATTTACCTGCCTTAAGTCCTTGAGATCTCCCATAGGATCATCGAATAGTTCAGAACCAAATCTGGCGTATAAGCAGGCCACATACTCACCCCAACGCGGCCACTCTCTAGCTCCTCTGTGCTTCATGTAAGATTGGTGCCACTGTAGTGCCCTGCCCTCCAGTTTGCATGAAACTGCTCGCACCTTAGAATCTTCAGGGGTTTCTTCATATGCAAAGATCTGTTCACACTTGTACAACCAATCCTTTAACCCTATCCCATCGAAAATAGGAAATTCAGTGTGGTACTCACGATTAAGATGTTGATGACCTCTAAGATAATGGCCCGCTACAGCTGGCCTTTCATTCTCCACAGGTTCCTCAAGGATTTGAACCCCAGTCGCAGCTAAGTTTCCCACGATCAGCTTCTTAATTTCATCCATGGCCTGAGCCACTCGATTATCCATAGATTTTTGCAATTCCGCGACAGAAGATGTAACTGCTTCGATTGAACCCTTGAGGCTATCAACTTCCTTCCTCAATTCATGCATTCTCGTGTTATGATCACCCATTATCACAGATCCAAGGAGCGATCGCTCTGATACCAATGTTACGACCTCTGCAAGTTAAACTCAAAAATGGAAGCAATTGAGCTTCGCCTAAAGAGCAGGGAAAGAGAACTGCTCTTGAACAGCTGGCTCGAACACTCAACTGAGTGATGAAACTGATCTGGACGAGATAGAGAAGAAGAGAGAGAATTGTTTTATTTCAATTTTCTGAATGAATCCTTATAATGGGAATTTTCAGCCTATATAAGCGAAGGGGAAAGTTGGTTATAACTAACTTTTGGATCCCCACAGTTGAACATTTCCGTGCGTGCAAGTCACGTGACTAACAACTAACTAACAATCAAATTGTAACTAACTAATACTAACAACTGATGATTAACGACTACCTTATTACAATGAATTGAGCTAAAATTGGAAAGAATTTCTATTAGGCTCGTAACACCCTTATCTAATAAACACATTTTACCCTTGACCCTACGCGCGTGTATTACATATTCGCTAACGTGTCCATCCAGTCAGCAAATGACCAATGGGACTGTTACACGTCAAGGGCCCGAAAATAAACCCCAACCGCTTGGGGTCCCCCCTATTTTAATTAGTAGACCGACCAAAACACACACTTTTCGTCTCTTTTCCTCACTCTAACCAACCCTCCCCTCTTAAACCTAGGTTAAGTAATGGCTTGAAAATTAGTCATCCCCTTCCAAAATTAATCATAATCACTCCGAAACCAACCGATTGGGGTCCTCCCTCTTTTAATCAAAAGCTGATCTAGCTTCTTTTGGTCTGAGCTTTCTATTCCAGTCACGTTATAGGATCTGAAGGTTAGTTTGTTTCTTTTGATGTCGTTTTCTGTTTTGTCATCTAATTTCTTATGAAATAATGTGGGTAATGTGTGATTGTCAAAGCTATTTTTGTGTGCATACAAAAATTTTCATCTGTTATTTTGGGATTTCATATTAGGATTTTGGGCAAAACAGTCGAATATTCACTCTATTTTAGGGGTTTTGTCTTTTTCATGACTGATCTGGCATTTGGGGTTAAAAAATTAGGGCTTTTGTCTGCATGCACAAATTGTGGGATTTTATATTAGGTTTTGGGAAAAACAGTCGAGTATTTACTTTATTTTAGGGATTTTGTCTTTTTCATGAGTGATATGGCATTTAAGGTTAAAAAATTAGGGTTTTTTGAATATCAAAATATTCTTGTCTCCCACTTTGTTAAAGTTTATGGCTTTTTAGAGTTAAAGTGTATCTGACTTGGCCCTCTTTTTTTTGTATGTTTCAATGGATGTCTATGTGAAATTACAGTTTCATCATCTAGGGTGGTTAGTGGCTGACCCATTTATGAGGTTTGTAAATGGGCAACCTTGGCCAGTTGTTCTTCAAGCTGACATTGATGAATTGCATTTAATTCGTTTTTATGATTGGGCTAAGGATATGTGGTACTTAATAGTAGATAAATATGCATGTAAAATTAACCAAAGAGGAGAATTTAAATTTCTGAAATATGATGCTGATGTGTTTGCTTTGTGTGAAGACCTTAAGGATGGGAATTTTATTGATGTATATATATGTCACACAATTAATACACCATGTATTGATTTGGACCTAGATGAATTATTAAGTAGTGGTGGCTTAAATGTGGACCCCACTAATGTTCAACCACATGGCTTTAATAAAATGCCATATGGGAAAACAAGTGATGTTAATGCTAGGGCAACACACTCACCTAACAATGATATAAATAGGGTGATAACACTCATGGGAAGGGTAAAGAGAGGGCTGCTGAAAGTGATTCTGATACAGAAGAGTCTACTAAAGGTGAAGGTGAGTTTTATAACTTTCATTTAACAACTGATTCTGAGCGTGATGTTGAGGGTGATGCTGAGGGTGATGGGGTAAGTACTGAGAGTGAGGATAAGGATTATGAGGCTATTTTTGAAGATGATGATGATGATACAGATGAGTCATTATATGGTGCCGATGAGGATATTGTTGGAGAGACAAGTGACCTAGAACCTGCAGTTGTTGCTGCTAGACAGGCTAAAGTGAATGCAAAGAGTAGTAAATTAAGATCTAGTGAAGTTAATACTGATGAGATACCTTGTAGGTATAGACCCTGGTTTTGAAGACATGTATAAAGATAGGGGATCCAAATATGCTGGAAAGTTGGGAGGGGATAAGCAATATCTGGATAGTTCAGATCCAGGTAGTGAGGATACAGATGATGAAGTAGTTGAAGAAGATGGGGTGCATAACCCTCAACCAAGAAGATACAACAGCAGGGTATACTTTGATCCTGCTTGTAAGAATTTTGTTTCCAGTTGGAAATGGTGTTTGAAAATGTGAAACAGTTCAGATCTGCTTTGCAGGATTATGCTGTACAAAGAAGAGTTCAAATTAAGTTGAGGCCTAATGAGCAATATAGGGTTAGGGCAAAATGTGTGATCTCAACAAGATGTAGATGGCATATTTGGGGAAGTTTGGAGGGACACACACGGAATTTTGTTGTCAGTAGCTATTATCCTGTTCATAAGTGTTTTAGAGCAACCAAAAACAAGATGGCTAATACAACATGGGTAGCTAAATATTTCAAGGACAATGACATACTCTCATTGTAAGACAGTAGGCCATAACAAGAAGGGGTGTCCTATCCTGGTAATGCATTCAATTTGTTTCTGATTGTGACTTGTACTTTGGTTGTTTCTATAACTCATTTTATTTTTTGAAAATTTCAGAAAGGACAAGATCTGGAACAACAGGAACCAGAAATGCTAGTGCTACTCAACCATCACATGCTGCTCAAACAACAACTCAACAATCAGCTCCTGCAAGTGATTCTGGAACTGCCTGGACCAGAAATACTCAACCATCAGCTGTTGCAAGTGCATCTGTAAGTATTCATTTTTTACTTTAGTTAATCCGTATTAGGACCATGATTTTTAAATTACTAGATAGTATTTTATCTTACATCAGGATACTGAAGTATGAGATCAAGGACTTCTAAGGATATTATATCTAGTGTTAGAGGAAGGCCAAGAGCTAGTGGACTTCGAGGAAGGCCAAGAGCTAGTGGACTTCGAGGAAGACCAAGAACTACTGAATTTGGTATTTTGTTTAGTGATTTAGGAACAATGATAGAAATGGTAAGATTATTGAGGATTTGAATTTTTATTTAGATATTAGTGGTTTGGGTGCTAATTTGGCTTCCTATGCAGTGTGGATTAAGAGATAGGGTACATTCAACTGGTTTTATTACGGGACAACTCATGATGTTCATATCGGTCTATTATGCGCCTTTGCATCTAGCATTGGGTAGACCTCATACAATAACTGTTCGAATTTAGGGATTTATTCGAAATATTTAATAACTTGATTTATAATAATGAAGTCGATCGCAACTCTATTAGACCTTTATCTGGAAAAAGCTGGTAGAAAGGCGAGAAAGAAAGGTTGCTGATAGGTCCCGCGCCCAGCACACATGTTTTGGCCTTGTGTGTCCATAACTTAAAATAGGTGACCTATCGGCCGCCGCCCGACTAAACATACCAATAGTCACCAGATTCATATGAGCTACTGAGGAGTAAGCAATGATCTTCTTAAGATCGATATGCCTTAAAGTGGTCGAGGAAGTATATATTATAGCAATCGCACTTAAAGTATAAATGCTCCTACAAAAGTAGTGGATGCCGGGCAGACCAATATTGATCTTGGATACAATGCACCTGAACTAAGGTGGAAAGGAAGAAATGCTATAACACAAAGGCAACTTCAACAACAGTTGAGGAGAAGACAAACTAAAGCAAGCCTTAGCCAACCTCAAGTCCATTTTTCATCTCAGCCAAGCCAGTCTCCATGTCCAAACTTGAGCCAATCTCAGCAAAACATCAACCAATCTCAACCTTGAAAATGACTGAATGTTTGTTTTTGTGATAACTTAAGTGTGTTAGTTGCAGAACTTAATTTGTAGGTTAACTTAAGTCTGTTTAACTATGACTTTTCTTTTGGAACAATGTTTAAACTATTTCTGCTACTAGACAACTTTGAGTGCTAATTTTGTCAACCAAGAAGGCTTATCGAACTTGGTTGTTTATATATGTCTGCTTGTTTATGTCAAAATTGCTTTTCATTCCACAAAAAATACATCATTCCTTTTGTCATTATCATTGTACATAGTGTTATTAAGACACTGATTAGTGCTAACTAGACTAAGAAGAAAATTATAATTATTTGTGTTAATACAACAACAAAAGTTACAATGATCTTCACCCTCTTTCTACGCTATAGTCGATCTCTCTCTCTCTCTAATTCTTGATAATAGTCCTGAAATCACTTGTTTATAGTGATATGGAAGAGGTGGGTCAAACCACCTACAAAAATTACAAGTATTGGCTCGACCATAGTTTGAGCACCCATAAAACCTTCTTCCTGGATTTGTTGGCTTCCAAGTGATGCAAATATGAGCTTCAACTCCACAATGACAAAATACAGGACTTTGAATCATTTTCACAATCTGGAAAAAGAAAAAAAATTAAATAAAGCTTCAGATTTTAAGAAATAAGAAGGAATGAAGCTTCAAATGCTATATAATAGAGGGATAATGTGTTTTACATTGAAGGAATAAGAACCCACTTAAATAGGCCCCATTTTTGAACGTTGGGCGTTGGGAAGGAGGCTCTCACGCTCCTAAACATCGTGAGACTCACGCAACAGGCTGACTAGGACCAGCTGATGCTACATGGCATGGGTCAACGATCAAATGTGTTTATTAGTTATGGGTTTTACAAGTTTGAGTGGTTAAATGGGAAAGTTCAAAGTTTGTGTATCAGCTTTCAAAAGCCATACAAGTTTAAGTGGCCAGGAAGCCATTTCGCCTTATATAAATGAAAAGTATAAAAAATATACGCTATCAGTATATTCTCATATATTAAAATATTTTGTATTAATGGGAGAAGTCATATCATTTCCCCTCCGCCACTAAACTTTATCTCTATGGAACAACCAATAAGCTAACATAATCTGTGGATTAGACCCTTCACTGGGATTGCATAATTGAAATCTTTCAACGTGAGAGTGGATAGGCCTAAAGTGACTTATTAAGCCAAGTTTGGCTAAACATTGAAATTATCAAAAATATAAGTAAATTTAGAATCTAGAGTTATTATATATATATAT
>NC_031995.1:98217196-98230109 GCF_001879085.1 Nicotiana attenuata | reverse complement strand
ATATATATATATATATATATATATATATATATATATATATATATATATATATATATATATATATATATTAAGCCGAAAAAATGGATTCACTTGACATTGATATAAATCGCTTTATCATATATACGTAAGAATGGATAAGTACTAGAAACAACCACCTAACATAATTTGACCTTGCCTATATATGTAGCTGGATTAGTGACCTAATAATCAGCAAAGTTTAAGAACTACCAGTATATGGATAAGTGTTACAAATGAGATGAGATTATGGGAATATACTAATTTTATAAGAGTTATTAAATATACTAAATTTCATCTTCACAAATGAGTGGAAGCGATTGTTGTTTGATACAAAATACAATATTGTATCCACCTCCCGACCACTTTGCTCATGTCTTATGTACACTTAAACAGTTTCAACTTTCTACTTTATTCCCAAAACCAACTCAGCTTGTCACCCTTCTCTCACCTAATTGCTATAAATACTGTTCTCTTTTGGTAGTTAGCATGTAAAATATGCTCTTTAATTCTAGAGTATAATATTTAAGCTTAACTATGGTTTGGAGCAATTTCTGAGTAGCTTCAAGATTTTGTCTTTTCTGAATTAATAAGATTGTTCATTAAGGAGATTTCGAAGTCCACGTATGTTTTCTCCATTTGTCGTTATCCTTGTGGAAAGAAGACTGAGAAAACATTGATAATCATCTGTCTTTTGATGTACTGGAATTGGCATAATTTATTATTAATCATATATATTCCATAAATTGGATCATCTCATGAAATGCCTACAAAATCTTCTTTTGGTTTGTCGTTGTCTTCTTTTTTCTGCGAAATTTCTCCTAGTTTATGGACTTGGACTAGGTTTAAACTTCTAAATTGTTCTCTTCTGGACATCTTCACATAGGTGGTTGGATTCAAAGATTGCTTACTTCATCATGAACTAGTTATGGAGGGATTATACGCATATTGTGATGCCAAAAATAAAGGATTGTATTACTAAGATACATATTCTTATTCAATATTGTTTCTTGTATATAATACATAAATTTCACTACAAATTATGCAGGTATTAATTATGCGAAATTTCATATTAGAATCTAGGTGTAGTATTAATATATGTAAAATCGTATTAGTAATATTAGTAATGCAAATCATTTTATCAGAAGCCACATATTTCATTAATAATTATGTATTAATATATGTAAAATCGTATTAGTAATGCAAATCATTTTATCAGAAACCACATATTTCATTAATAATTATAATTTTATGCCAGAATTAGTTTCTCTTAAACAGTAATGATAAGAGCATTGACCTCTTCGCTGTATCTTTTCTTTCCGGTTCCCTCCACAAGAATATTTCATGGGCCTCCTGGACTTTTCATGGGCCTCCTGGACTTTTCATGGGCTTCCTGGACTCAAAAATGCAGTTTATCCCAAGTGTTTAACAAAAAATTGCATGGTATGTCTCCCAACGGCTAGGGGCGGCTCAAGTAAATGCGGGGCCTAAGGCTATAGTTTAATATGAGGCCTAAACTTTTAAAGAGAAACTTTCAGAAGCCACTATGTTTTAGTGTTTATTAGCTAGTTGTAGCTACCATTTACTATATTACTTCCTATAGCTATGTTTTCAGATTTTTTATAGTGTATTCGACGTATTTAAGCTACTGTATTCATGAATACAGTAGCATTTCTAGGCGTGAACCAGGGGATTACAGCTAGACAGATTTTTATATTTGGGTGTATTCGACTGTATTCATGGCGTGAAACATGGGATTACAGCTGGACAAATTATTGTATTCAACTGTATTCACGGCGTGAAACAGGGGATTACAATGTTTTTAAACGGAAAGTGAATCAATTAACATAATAGACTCCTAATAGAACTCAACAAACTCAATTATAATACACAAATTTTATATTTTTATTTATAAAAAAAGATTCTCAGCCAAAAAATGCCCCAAAAACATAGCAATCTTCAGAGAAATTATATAATACATCTGAATACATAAATTATATTAATTAAAAAAAAAACATATGAATACATTCATGGAATATAGCGAGACAGTGAATACAATGAAATACATAGAATAGATACATTGAAATACAATAAAAAAAAAAAGACAATGAATACAATGAAATACATATAATACAACGAGATACATTGAAATAAAATGAAAAAAAAGACAATGAATATAATGAAATACATAGAATACAACGAGATACATTGAAATACAATGAAAAAAAGAGAACAATGAATACAATGAAATACAGCGAGATACATTGAAATATATTAACAGAAAATTCAAGTTGCTCAGTCCCCAACTCCGTCGTCTTTGTTCAAGAACAACCCTAGAGTTTCACTTATGAATCAAGCTGCATAATTTTTAGGATGGCTTTAGGAAAAAGACATGGCAAAAAATTTTGTCAAATCTTGTGATGCCTAGAAATTCTGCTTCTTCAAGTTTAAGACAAGAACTTCGTTGTTTTTCGCTGCAGATCTGGTGTGTGTAGGAGTATGTGTGTATTTTTGGATGAAAGATCAGTTAGTGAAGTCTCGAATATGGATGAGAATTTGTTGGATTTTTGGAATATCTGTTGGGGTTTGTTATCTCGTCGGCTGGGACGTTCAGAATCTGCAGGGGCCTTCACCGTCGGCGACAAAGGCTTCGATAGAGGCACTGCCAATTGTTAAAATTGTACAAGAAGAAGAAAATAGGATATGAGATCGGGAAGTAGAGAGGGAGGGAGAATAGATATGGGGTAGGGGATAGGAGAAATTTGAGGGGATATGAGAGAGAAAAATAATACAAAGCTTATTTTATGGCTTAAAGGTAGGAGGTGACTATAAATATATATTTGGCTATAAAAAATCTAAAGGTAATTATGGAATCTAATTTTTTAAAAGGGTATTTATTTAAAATAAATAAGGTATCAACCTTTGCTATAGGAGGTAACTAATCCAGTTTTAAAAGAAAGTTATAAGATATGTTTTTATTTGTCTATTGTTCTAACTTTTTGAGATACAAAGTTGTTAATAATTTTTTTTTATAATCGATTTTCTCTAATAGTTTATGTTCTTGATAATATAACCAACTCATTTAATCTTTCTTGAGATATTGTTGATCTTAGATAAAATTTTACAGAGCAATAGAAGTATTGAACTATTGAAAACTTAAAAATATTGTTTAACACTTGAACTAATGAAATCTTTGAGAAAGAAAGTGAGTAATGAAATCTTGGAGAAAGAAAGTGAATAAGAATATTAAAGAGAAAGACAGAAAATATGTAGGATTTTCTGAAATATGAAGAGAGAAAAAAGATCGACTTGGACAAATTAAGAAAGAGAGAGCAAAATTTTTAATGAAGGAGTAAAAAATAAAAAACTGAAACGTTGCGAAAACTATTTATCTACCCATTTTTAAGTAAGTCAAATTATTGTCTCATTTATATATCTAAAAAGTTTTCTTTCCTTTTATATTAAAAACTCTATTTTTTGTATTAAAAATACTAAATATTATTTTTTGAATACTTATGAACTTATTATTTTTTAAAAATGGGGCCTCCTAAATTTGGGGGCTAAGGCACAAGCCTTACCCCTCATAACTATGGAGTCGGCCCTGCCAACGGGACTGGTTTTGACGGAATGTCTCTGTATTTTACAGTCTTAGCAAATATTTTCTTTTTTACTTGAACATTTTAGTTTTAAATATTTAAACCTTGAAATTATTATTTGGTGGTGAAAAGTAGAAGCTTAATGCTATTAATTATTATTAAAATCTCTGAATGCTGATAATTTATGTTTAAATTTTTAGTTCAAACTTTGATTTAGCTATTTAGTGTAAAAAAACATAAAACTTCATTGTTGGCCTCAGAAAGTATTGAAAAAAATAATGTGGGTCTTTTTTTTTTTTTTTTTAAATTGTGTTTTTAATTAAATTGGTGATTCAGGATTGTATGTGTTGATATTTGAAAGCATTGTTTCAAATTTAAGACCATTTGGAGCAGATTTGAGGTGATTTGATCGAAATTGAAGTTGCAAATTCGAAGAACACTTTGTTAAAACAACACAAAAGAATTATGTCAATCAAGTGGACTTCAATGAACAACTTAACAGATAGGAAGATTAAATATAGCATAAACTCTACCAATCCGATAGAGAAATCCCTGAAAAGTAAAATCATCCCACCCTGATAGATTTGATGAACTACTTAACAAATATGGAGAGTAAATATAACATAAACTCTATCGATCCGATAGAAAAACACTAAAGAGCAATAACTGAGTGCGGGTTAGAAGGTTATTTTTTAAATATCACTAATTTTGAAAATATTCGGCTAAGATCAACCCCAACTATTGGCCCGAATTACAATTATTGAGGAATTATAGCTGGTGTCAGAAGCCTCTGGTATCACGTTTCTCCTTTCATTTGCCCAAACACGTTTTGGTTTACAATAAATCTTTTAAAAGGGACTTCTTTGTATATACAAAATTTTAAATTTATTTACCTGATTTGTCTAATTTTTTCTATTTATGAAAAGTAATTAAGTTTTTCTTATAATGTGATGACTCAAGGGGTTTTGTTTTAGAATCCGAATCCGGGTTCCGAGGCCTTGAAAATCTCATTTTTTTTCTCCTCGATTTGCGTGTGCAGTCCGGGCGCATTTCCGAAAAGCCTTTATGTGAAATCTAAGAAAAATATTGAATTTTGCCTTTTGAATTGATTAAAGTTGACTTTGGTCAGTATTTTTGGTAAACAGACCCAGACCCGTGATTTGACGATCCTGTAGGGTCCGTAGTAAAATATGGGACTTGGGCATATGCCCGGAATTGTATTCCGAGGTCCCTAGCCCGAGAAATAAATTTTTGAAGAAAATTATTTGCTGGAAAATATAAGAATTTTTACAAATGGAATAGTGTGTGATCTCGTTGGTATCGGGCCCGTATTTTGATTCCGGAGCCCTGTACAGGTTTGATATGGTATTTAAGTCGTGTCTGTGAAATTTGGTGAGAAACGGGACTGATTTGACGTGATTCGGACGTCCAGTTGCGAAAATAGAAATTTCAAGTGTTCTTAAGAAAATCATGAGTTTGTTTAAGATGTTATTTTGGCTATTTGATCGCACGAGCAAGTTCGTATGATGTTTTTAGACTTGTATGCATGTTTAGTTTAGAGCCCCGAGGGCTCGGGTGAGTTTTGGATAGGCCACAGTGAGTTTGGACTTAGAAAATCTGTTGTTGCATCTGGTATCTGTTGCAGGCCTCTGATCTCGCAATTGCGAGATCAGGCTTCGCATTTGCGAGCTTCACAGGCTTGGCGATTGCGAGGTTTTTATCGCAATTGCGATGAAGACCTAGGCCAGCATAGTTCGCAATTGCAAACATATCTTCGCATTTGCGAAGTCATCAGGGAGGGGGAATCCTCGCAATTGCGACCAAAGGTTCGCAATTGCGAAAGAAGCAGACATGCAGTATGTTCGCATTTGTGATGCCTTGTCACGACCCGGATTTTCCACCTTCGGGGGTCGTGATGGCACCTACTCGTAGTAGCTAGGCAAGCCATTTTGATTACTTTTCCATAATTAAACAATTTACGACAATAATATAAAACAACAAAACTGGTTAATAGCGGAAGTCTTAATTATAGAAACTGAATAAAATACGGAGTAGTCAATATAAGCCTCTACCCAAGACTGGTGTCACATTACTCACGAACTGCTAAGAGTTTACTAAATACAAGGTCTGAAAGAAAAATAAATCTGTTTATCCCGAATACAAAGAGATGACAGTCTAATATAAGGATAGAAGGGAGACGTCGGGCCTGCGGACGCCTGCAAGGCTACCTCGGGTCTCTCCGTACTGAAGATATGCTCCCGAACTAAAGCTGCTGCTCGAAACCTGGACCTGTGCAAAAATGCACAGAGTGTAGCATCAGCACAACCGACCCCGTGTGCTGGTAAGTGTCTAGCCTAACCCCGGCGAAGTAGTGACGAGGCTAGACCAGACTACCACATAAACCTGTGCAATTTCATTTATATATATATATATATATATATATATATATATATATATATATATATACAACGGAATCGAAATACAAAACAGATAAACGATATGGGAGGGGAACATGCTGTGGGGAGTATAATAAATTCCAAATAAGAGTCGTCCAATAATAAAGGAATACAGCACAACTCGATAGTACGTAATGAAACAGAATTCAACCAGTGCACGAAATCACCCTTCGTGCTTTTAGTCTCGTCCTCATCAAGCAATAACATGTGCACGGCATCACCCTTCGTGCTTTTACTCTCACTCCTCACATATATCAATAGAATCGGCACAGAATGGTACATCGTGCGGCACGGCATCACCCTTCGTGCTTTAACACTCTTTCTCATAATAAGCAACAATGCACGGCATCACCCTTCGTGCTTTACACTTTTTCCTTACCATAAACAAATAGTGCACGGCATCACCCTTCGTGCTTTAACACTATTCCTCACCCAATCAACAATCACAAACAAGGGCAAGGGAAATAAATAAACAATAACGAAAATCCCGGCAAGGTAACACAAACATCAATTAAAAACCCGGCAAGGGTACAATATCAATAACCAACAACGTCCCGGCAAGGGAATAAATCATTAACTCTTTCCTTTCTTTCACTTTCATCTCATAGTTCACATTATCACTTGAGCCAATGCTCCAAAGAGTTGCTTATCTCATATACCTTCACAAATTGTATTTCAACCCGAGCCAATGCTCCACGAAGTTTCAAGATCATAATTTCTTTCACAAGGACTTTACAACATATAGAAATCACCGTTTAAGCATGGAAGACATAACAACAACCAAACTACTCGCAAATAAGGACTCACGGTCATGCTTGACACCAATGTATAGATACTCGTCACCATGCCTATACATCGTACTCAACAATTAGCAAGTTACAAATAAGACTCAACTCCTATTCCCTCAAGCTAGGGTTAAACCAAACACTTACCTCGATGCCTTGAACTCGACTCAAGCCTCAACTATGGCTTTACCTCGTAATTCCACCTCCAAACCGCTCGAATCTAGCCACAAATTACTTAATTACATTAATAAACACTAAATGAATCAATTTGAATGCATAAAAATAAATTTCCCAAAGTTTTTCCCAAAAATTCCAAAATCGCCCCCGGGCCCACGTGGTCAAAACCCGAGGTTCGAACCAAAACCCGGTTACCCATTCCCCCACGAACTCAAATATATAATTTATTTTAAAATCGGACCTCAAATTGAGGTCCAAATCCCCAATTTATAGAAAATCTAGGTTCTACCCAAAAATCCCAATTTCACCCATGAAAATCCTTGATTTTAAGTGGAAAACATGTTAAATGATGTTAAAGATTGAAAGAATTGAGTAAAAATTGACTTACAATTTATTTGGGATGAAGTTTGTTCTTGAAAAATCGCCTATGGTGTTTGGGTTTTGAAAGAATGGTGAAAAGTGATGAAAATTCTACTAAGTATAAAATTTGCTGGGCCTCGGATATCGGAATTGCGAACTGGGGTTCGCAATTGCGAACCCCGACCTGCTAACTTGGGAAATGCGAAGGCGAGTTCGCATTTGCGAACTCTGTGGAAGTCTGGAAATTTCGCATTTGCGAGCCATTATGTCGCATTTGCGTCGGGCTCTTCATCGCTTTTGCGGACGGAAGTTCGCATTTGCGACCCAAGTGCAGATGTCCCCTTTTTCGCATTTGCGATCAGGGACTCGCATTTGCGAGAATTCCTTCGCAAATGCGAAGGTACCAGAACTGAACATGCCAGATTTTCCAAAGTTCAAAAATGCACTCCGACACCTATCCAAAACTCACCCGAGCCCTCGGGGCTCCTAACCAAACATACACACAACCTCAAAAATATCCTACGGACTTACTCGCGCGATCAAATCGCCCAAATAACATCATAAACAACGAATCAAGCCTCAAAACTCATGATTTCTCCCAAACTTTCATAAAACATAAATTTTCCATTTTAGGTCCGAAACACGTCAAACGACGTCCGATTTCAACCAAACTTTACAGGAAGCGCTTAAACCATATATAAGACTTGTACCGAGCACCGGAACCAAAATACAAGCCCAATACCACAGTCTTTTAATCAAATTTCATTTCCAATTTCCTTAGTAATTTCAGAAAAATAATTTTACAGAAAAATTCATTACTCGGGCTCTAGACCTCGGAATTCGACTCCGGGCATATGGCCGAGTCCCATATTTTTCTACGGACCCTCCGGGACCGTCAAATCACGGGCCCGGGTCCGTTTACCCAAAATATTGACCGAAGTCAACTATATTCATATTAATATCAAAATTTAGCATTTTTCACACGGAGTTCATATTTAAGCTTTCCGGCTACGCGCCCGGACTGGGCACGCAAATCGAGGCAACTCTAAATGAGGTTTTCAAGGCCTCGGAAGCACGGAATGAGTGAGAAAATAGGTGATGACCCCTTTGGGTCGTCACATGCCCGTCACACATTTGCGAGCTTCAAAATTGCGAAGCTCTGGTCACAAATGTGACATCTGCAACGGATCAAAACATGACTTAGACGGGATTTCAACTCATTCTCTCAAATTTTCAAACCCTAAGCTCCCATAGGCGATTTTCCAAAGAAGAGTTCTTCCCCAAATCATACGAAAACGATTTCTAACTCATCTCCTTCAATCTATTTCATCTTTTTACAAGATTTCATCACAAAATCTAGGGGTTTTCATGGGAAATTGGGTGTTCTTGGGTAGAATTTAGGAATTTCGAATTTTGGGGATTTAGACCTCAAATTGAGGTCGGATTTCAAAATCAATTACATATTTGGGCTCGTGGGCGAACGGGTAATCGGGTTTTGTTCCGAACCTCTAGTTTTGACCATGCGGGTCCGGGGTCGATTCTTGACTTTTTGGGAAAAATGTTGGAAAATCTGTACTCATGCATTAGAACTGGTTTATTTGGCGTTAATTGATGTTAACTAGTTAATTATGCATAGATTCGGGCGGTTTGGAAGTGGAAACTAAAGGAAAAGCGGTATTTGAGGCTTGAGTTTGGCCATGGAATCGAGGTAAGTATTTGGTCTAACCTTAACTTTAGGGATTAGGCGTTGTTGTCTTATTTGTTACGTGTTAGTGTTGAGTACGACGTATAGGTGTGGTGACGAGTATCTATACGTTGATGTTGAGAATGCAAGTGAGTCTTATATTGTGACTGTTGTGTCTCTTATTACGTACTGTTCATGCTTAAACTGATGATTCTCCATGTTGAACAAGTCTTATGATATTTTTCTTGGTATTGGATAATTATTGAGTATTGACTCAGGTTGAGAATTATATTGTGAAGTTAACTGTTGAAATGAGACTGGTTATTGTTGATTCCCTTGCCGGGATGTTATTGTTTCTATTGTTTGGGTGAGGAAGAGTGTAAAGCACGAAGGGTGATGCCATGCACGATATTGTCAGTGAGTGTTAATGCACGAAGGGTGATGTCGTGCCATATTTTGTGAGTGTTAATGCACGAAGGGTGATGCCGTACCATGATTTGAGTGTTAATTCATGAAGGGTGATGCCGTGCCATGATTATGAGAGCTAATGCATGAAGGGTGATGCCGTGCCGTTCCTGTTATTTCTTATGGTGAGAACGAGAGTAAAAGAACGAAGGGTGATGCCGTGCACGTGTTACTATATCATTATTTCTGTTGGTTCAAATATGGTGTTTACTTCTCTTCTCTATTGAATTACTGTCAGAATCTGATATTCCCCGCAACATGTTTTCCCTTCCCGTCTTTATCTGTTAAATTTCTGTTATTACTGTTTTCTCGTATATGATTTAACTACACAGGTTTATATTGATGTCGTGTCCTAGCCTCGTTACTACTTCGCCGAGGTTAGGCTCGACACTTACCAGTACATGGGGTCGGTTGTACTGATACTGCACTCTGCACTTTCTGTGCAGATTTCGGTGCCGGACCTCGTGAGTAGAGTTTGGGTTGCTGCCTTCAGTCCACGGGAGACCCAAGGTAGATCTGCCAGCGTTCGCAGACCCTGGAGTCCCCTTCCCTCTATTTTAGATTTCCTGTCTCTTTGCATTTCGAGAACAGATGTAATTCTTTTAAACCAGTATTTGTAGAACTTCTTAGACGTTTGTGAATTGTGACACCAGATCATTGGGGTAGATGTGTATTGGAGTTTTTGAAGTGTTATAACACTTCCGCACTTTATATCTATTTTACTTTAGTTATTATTTATTTATGTTGAGTTAATTATTAATGTGTTAGAACCGTAATTGTTGGCTTGCCTAGCATTCAAGAGTTAGGTGCCATCACGATCCCGACGGTGGGAAATCCAGGTCGTGACATATAAAATATATACAGATTCCATCAATATCTATAATTTATTTATAACTAAATAAAAAAATTTATACAGAATTCGGTCAAAAACTATAATTTATATACACCGTATACAATTATGTTAGTTTATATATTTTGTATATCGTTTTTACACCCAACATACAATAAAATTACAATTTATTTATGTCTTCTTTTTCGAGTTTCAATCTGAATTGCTAACCAAAACTACCTCGAATCTTCACCAATTTCTCTCAATATTGAGATATAAACTTCAAAGGTATTCCCAATCATTTGTAACAATACCCAATCTAATTAAATAATAATTTTATAAAATTCGACTTTCAAGTTCAAAGCTTTAAAACTTTTTAATAACTGTCAGTCGAGTTTAGACTCATGTCTTCACATTTCGTTGGCCCTTAAACTAAACCGGCATCTAAATTAGCAAAACATTGGAGAAGATCTTAAAAGTCTTTTTCACATTCTTATGGAAAAGTGATAATTCAAGGAGTGCATTGAATAGTTCAAATAACTAACACTGTTAATTCTATATTAATGCATTAATGTTACGAAACTTAGCTCAAAGTAAAAATATAGAATAAAATAGACAACAATATAGAGAGGAAGAGAGGAGAGAATCTTATTTCTTCTATGTATTCAAGTGTATACAATGTGATGCCCAAACCCTCTATTTATAGGATGATATAGATAATACAAAGGGACTCCATAAATATGGTATTAAGTATTGAGAACATGGGGGAAGATCATGAAGGTGTGGGAGTTACATCCATAATGGTAAGAAGTAGTGGGAGGTTAATGGAGAAGAGTAGTGGGTGTTACTCCCTTAGGAGTTATGGACATCCACCATAATCAAGTATTTCATAACACTCCCCCTTGGATATCCAAAGATAATGTGCCTCGTTAAAACCTTACTAGGAAAAAACCCTATGGGAAAAAAATCCTAGTGAAGGAAAAATAGTACACATATCTGTAATATGCTTTATTTGCTGCCTCGTTAAAAACCTTGCCAGGAAAACCCAGTGGGATAAAACCTTTGCTAAGGGAAAAAGAGTACAGCACATATTTTCCTCCCCCTGATGAAAATATCACGACGAATTCCAAGCTTGTCTAACAACTTCTCTAATATTGAGATCGGCAATGCCTTGGTCAATTATTCCGCCAAATTATCACTTGAACGAATTTCTTGAACATCTATTTCATCATTCTGTTGAAGATCGTGTCTGACAAAGAACTTTGATAAAATATATGATTTATTCAGTCTCCTTCAATATTCTTCTTTCAATTGAGATAAGCAAACATCAGCTTCTTCATTATTATTGGAATCTTCTCTTCAAAGAAAAGTCACACATCTTGTGAAATGATAATATGACAATTCCTCACATACAAATAGATTGTTTGAAGAACGGACTTCAATAAATGCCTGCATTTGCATAAACAACAAAACCTTGACAATATTTGTTAGAATAAACAAATCTATATCAAGGATTCTTTTTGCAATATAATACTAATCATATTTCAATATCTCCATATAGCCTTTATACTCTCAGCTGTTGGGACTATTCGTCCAAACTTCATATTTTTCAGATGAAGTCAATTTTCATTGCATATTTTTCATTTGGCCAATCATTTATCTGTCCAAATTCCATGACAGATTTGAGCTCAAGATCCTTGTCAATATTAATAATATTGAGCGCTACATTATATTAACAACATCGTCGACGATCATTTTACATCGGTTCCATCATCACATAATAAAGACATAACTTATCGAGATCTCATTATTTTCAGGTACCTGAGCCTCTCCCATGAAGTCTTATAAAATATTATGTCATGATGCTCTTATAAAGCACTTGCCTCCTTATTATGACCATCTTGAACATTTGCTCCTCTCCTTCTTCAAGGAGTTTTATCTTTGGAACCGATTAGTCTATTACGCTTCAAGAGTTCCATAGACTATGTCCATCATGGACTTTATTCTATTTGGAACATTAGTAGCTGAAATATGACATTTAGTTTTGTCACGACCCAATTCCCATACCCGATCGTGATGGCGCCTCTCGTGAAGACAAGGCCAGCCAACTAACCCAAATCCTTTCACTAACAATTATTAAACATAAATGAATAGAAGATACAACTTAATGGCATTAGAAACTGTTAATTACTACCCGACCGGGGTGTCACAAGTCACGAGCATCTAAAGGAACCTGATTTAACTACAGGGCCAATATTATACAAAAATGAATTTCTGGAAAAACAAAAGACAACATCCGGTGCCGCGAACGCTGGCGGTCACCTTGCTCAGCTACAATAACAATACCTTCAATCCGCTAATAACCCGCTACCGGGTGAACGATACCTGCAACTGCACGCCAGGTGCAGGGAGTAAAGTGAGTACTTCCAACTCAGTGGTAATAAGAGTAAATAATAACTGAGAGGCAAGAAATCACGTAAGAGCACTCCATCATGCTATATAGGACAGTACAACCCTTTTTTAGAAAACCAGTAAGACCGTGAAGA
>NC_031995.1:98214294-98215074 GCF_001879085.1 Nicotiana attenuata | reverse complement strand
TTCGCCAAAATACTAACTTCGCCAATTCAAGCCTAATTCTACACCGGACCTCCAAAATCAATTCCGACCACGCTCCTAAGTCACAAATCATCCCCCGAAGCTAACCGAATCACCGGAAATCACATCCGAACCTTCTAACTCATAAGTCATGTCCGGTTGACTTTTCTAACTTAAGCCTTCCTTAAAGAGACTAAGTGTCTCATTTCTTATCAAAACCAATCCAAATCAACTCTCACACACCACATACCGATAACGAAACGTGAAGAAGCAATAAACGGGGAAAACAGAGCAGTAACATATGAGACGACGGGTCGGGTCGTCACATCCTCCCCAACTTAAACAAACGCTCGTCCTCGAGCGTACCCAGAGTTGTACTAGAAGCCAACCAACAGCTGAATAACCTTACCATGCATATACCCGGGGTGATCCCACGTCACCCTATCTCACATAGGTCCGATAATACATCATAGCTGAAATTTCACAGTCCATCAAGACCGTAAACCGTAGAACCACATTGCACTGCCCGAAATCATACACAAGATCAGAACCTCACATCTATACCCAGAATAAACCCGAACCAGCTGTAATAACCCATACCTGCAACCTCAGGTGAAATCATATGATATACCACATAATCCAAACACTCGAAACGATAGCCTCTATTTACAGCAGTTGCCCATAATAACCAAATACCGATAGAAAACCTTTTATTAGCTAAAGTCTTATTCCAACACTTCCATATACTGCCAACAACAAATGAAACACGCGATAAATCGTAAC